>NW_022196902.1:13224338-13257039 GCF_008632895.1 Mastomys coucha
TAGAAAATTGTCCATTTCATCGAGGTTTTCCAGTTTTGTTGAGTATAGGCTTTTGTAGTAGGATCTCACGATGTTTTGGATTTCCTCCATGTCTGTTGTTATGTCTCCCTTTTCATTTCTGATCTTGAACATTAGGATACTGTCTCTGTGCCCTCTAGTTAGTCTTGCTAAGGCTTTATCTATTTTGTTGATTTTCTCAAAGAACCAGCTCCTGGTTTGGTTGGTTCTTTGTATAGTTCTTTTTGTTTCCATTTGTTTGACTTCAGCCCTGAGTTTGATTATTTCCTGCCTTCAGCTCCTCTTGGGTGAATTTGCTTCTTTGTGGTCTAGAGCTTTCAGATTTGCTGTCAAATTACTGGTGTGTGCTCTCTCTAGTTTCTTTTTGGAGATACCTAAAGCTACTAGTTTTCCTCCTAGGACTGCTTTCATTGTGTCCCATAAGTTTGGGCATGTTGTGGCTTCATTTTCATTAAACTCAAGAAAGTCTTTAATTTCTTTCTTTATTTCTTCCTTGACCAAGTTATCACTGAATAGAGTGTTGTTAAGCTTCCACGTGTATGTGGTCATTCTATTGTTTATGTTGTTATTGAGGAGCAGCCTTAGTCCATGGTGATCTGAGAGGATACAAGGAATTATTTCAATCTTCTTGTATCTGTTGAGGCCTGATTTGTGACCAATTATATGGTCAATTTTGGAGAAGGTACCATGAGGTGCTGAGAAGAAGGTATATCCTTTTGTTTTAGGATAACAAGTTCTATAGATATCTGTTAAATCCATCTGTTTCATAACTTCTGTTAGTCTTACTGTGTCTTTGTTTAATTTCTCTTTCCATGATTTGTCCATTGCAGAGAGTGAGGTGTTGAAATCACCCACTATTGTTGTGTTCTGTGCAATGTGTGCTTTGAGCTTTAGTAAAGTTTCTTTTATGAATTTAGATGCCCTTTGATTTGGATCATAGAGATTCAGAATTGAGAACCTTGGTAGGTTCATCTTGGTAGATCATTCCTTTGATGAATATGAAGTGTCTCTTCTTATCTTTTTTGATCACTTTAGGGTGAAAGTCAATTGATATTAGAATGGTTACTCCAGCTTTTTTCTTGGGACCATTGGCTTGGAGGATTATTTTCCAACCTTTTATTCTGAGGTAGTGTCTGTCTTTGTCACTGATGTCGGTTTCCTGTATGCAATAAAATTTTGGGTCCTGTTTACATACCCAGTCTGATAGTCTATGTCTTTTTATTGGGGAATTGAGTCCATTGATATTAATAGATATTAAGGAAAAGTAATTGTTGCTTCCTGTTATTTTTGTTGTTAGAGTTGGCATTCTGTTCATGTGGCTATCTTCTTTTAGTTTTGTTGGAAGATTACATTTTTGCTTTTTCAGAGATGTAGTTCCCCTCCTTGTTATTTATTATCCTTTGAAGGGCTGGATTTGTGGAAAGATATTGTGTGAATTTGGTTTTGTCATGGAATACTTTGGTTTCTCCATCTATGGTGATTGAGAGTTTTGCTGGGTATAGTAGTCTGGTCTGGCATTTATGTTCTCTTAGGGTCTGTATGACATCTGCCCAGGATCTTCTAGCTTTTATAGTCTCTGGTGAGAAGTCTGGTGTAATTCTGATAGGCCTGCCTTTATATGTTACTTGACCTTTTTCCCTTACTGCTTTTAAAATTCTTTCTCTGATTTGTGCATTTGGTGTTTTGACTATTATGTGGCAGATGGAATTTCTTTTCTGGTCCAGTCTATTTGGAGTTCTATAGGCTTCTTGTATGTCCATGGGTATCTCTTTCTTTAGGTTAGGGAAGTTTTCTTCTATAATTTTGTTGAAGATATTTACTGGCCCTTTAAGTTGGAGGTCTTCACTCTCTTCTATTCCTATTATCCTTAGGTTTGGTCTTCCCATTGTGTCCTGGATTTCCTGGATGTTTTGGGTCAGGAAGTTTTTGCTTTTTGCATTTACTTTGACTGTTGTGTCAATGTTTTCTATGGTATCTTCTATACCTGAGATTCTCTCTTCTATCTCTTGTATTCTGTTGGTGATGCTTGCATCTATGTTTCCTGACTTCTTTCCTAAGATTTCTAACTCCAGAGTTGTCTCTCTTTGTGATTTCTTAACAGTTTCTACTTCCATTTTTAGGTCCTGGATGGTTTTGCTCAATTCCTTCACCTGTTTGTTTTTGCTTTCCTGTAATTCCTTAAGGGATTTTTGTGTTTCCTCTTTAAGGGCTTTTACCTCTTTACCTGTGATCTCCTTCATGTTCTTCTTAAATTCCTCTAGCACCATCATGAGATATGATTTTAGATCCAAATCTTGCTTTTCCGGTGTTTTGGGATATCCAGGACTTGCTATGGTGGGAGTACTAGCTTCTGATGAAGCCAAGTAGTCTTGGTTTCTGTTGGTAAGATTCTTGTGTTTGCCTTTCGCCATCTGTTGATCTGTGGTGTTAGATGTTCTGGCTGTCTCTGACTAGAGCTTGTTCCTCCTGTGGGTCTGTAAGCCTGTGTCAGCAGTTCTGGGAGATCCACTCTGGTAAAACCCAGGAGCAGATGGCTGTGGATCAGTTGTCTGTCTTGTGTCCTAGGGTCAGAGTGCACCCTGTAGACAGGATCTCCACTTGCGAGAAAGGTGCAGAGAGAGTTGTGGATCTGTTGTCCCTCCTAGGTATGGACAGAGGTTGAGAGGATCCTGTTCCAACTGTTCTGCCACTTGTGAGGCCCATGCCTCCAGGCTGATCTCGCCTTAGAAAGTCACCAGACAGAAAATGGTGGATCTCACCTGAGTCCCTGGGTTAAAGCACTCCCTGAAGGCAGGCTCTCCCCGCTTGCAGGGAAGGGGCAGAAAGGTCACTGCTAGGTGTAGATGGAGGTTGAGGGGGTCCTGTCTCAGCTGCCCTGCCACTTGTGAGGCCCTTCCTGTGACTCTTAATCCCTTTAGAACATTGTCCATGGAGAAGTGAGTGGGGGCTGCTCTCATTCATTGTGGTTGTCATATTGCTGCACCTCATTTGGGACTATATTTATCTGCCCCTGTCACTGAGAAATATTGATGCAATGGCTTTTAGATATTATAGAGATTTCTTTCTGCTTCTGGCCCTCTACAGGACAGGTACCACCTCAGCTACAAGACCCACAGGTTTTAGCTCCTACAACTTTACCTTCATCACAGTCTTCCATGGGAAAGCACAGCTCCTGGTTTTCTCCTTCGTTTTTCTGGTTTTTTCTTTCCTTCTTTCTTCCTTTCTTTCTTTTTCTCTCTCTCTCTCTCTGTGTGTGTATGCGCGCATGAACACTTACAGATTTTTTTTATTTACTTATTTATCCACATCGCAAGCACTGCCCCTTTTCCCCCCTCACAGAGTCACTGCCCCTTCCTCCTCTTCTTTTCCTCTGAGAGAGTGGGCTCCCCCCACCCCATATCCCCCCACCTTACTTCATCTAGTGTCTTCAGGATTAGATGCACTCTCTCTGCACTGAGCGCTTCACTAAGAAAGAGAGAGCTGAGATGTGGATGCACTGCTGGCGGGAAGCATCGGTACCTCGCTGCCTTGACACAGTGCTTCACTAAGAAAGAGAGAGCTGAGATGTGGATGCACTGCTGGCGGAAAGCATTGGTACCTCGCTGCCTTGACACAGTGCTTCACTAAGAAAGAGAGAGCTGAGATATGGATGCACTGCTGGCGGAAGGCATCGGTACCTCGCTGCCTTGAGATGTGGATGCACTGCTGGCGGGAAGCATCGGTACCTCGCTGCCTTGACACAGTTACATAAATGCTTTTGGCTACTTGTCCAGATTTTCTTAAGGTAATGAAGAGTGAGTGTATAATGCTAACACACATGGCTAAGATGATTACAGTAATCCTTCACTTGCCACGGGGAACCGTGCTCTTGAGTCCTGGGGATGGCAGAATGCTTGGTTGGCAAAACATTTTCATGGAAAATAAAAGGTTTTCAGAAAGTGAAATACAAAGGCTAGATATATATGAAGCTCAAAAACAAAGTAATAAAAATCCAAAAGGAGACTAATTCAATCAATCCGAAGCATGCCTGTTCTGGTAGGAAATCCTTTCTCAGAATACTCTCAGAGTCGCTCCTGCTGGTTTGTGATCTGTTGAGGCAAAGCTGCTCACAAGCATGTTGAACTGGTTTTAGACTAAGAGCCATTTTCTTCTCTGCTGCTGGGATATTGAATGCTCTGCCTCTGCACTTTTCCATATCTTAGGAAAAGCTCTGGAAGAATAACTACAAGTACCATGACATGTCTGTACAATAGTTATGGTAACAAGTCAATACAAGCAGTCATGTTGAGGCTTTAAAGTAAAGCGACATCATATTAATTGAATACTTAATAGTACTATATGTGTTAGCTGCCCCATAGTGCTTGAAGAATCAGAAATATCCGCACTTATAGAATCAAACAAATTCCGATACTAAGCTTTCATCAAGGATGACAATAATCCCATGGGTATTATTACTGTTCCTTCAGCCTCTTTTACAAAATACTGTGTCTTTTTATTAATTATTAATGTGATGAAATATTGGGCAGCAGAGATGGCTCATTAGTTAACAGTATCTATTGTTCTTGCAGAGGACCTAACTTTGGTTCACAATAACCACATAAGGTTCTTCACAATACCTATAACTCCAACTCCAAGGGGTCCCTTCTCTGGACTTTGCCAGTACTTACACTCATATGTACATATACTCAAACACAGACATACACATATACATATACATAAAATTAAAATTAAAATAAATCTTTTCAAAAGAAGTATTGTGTTCCCTCTAGCTTTTTTTTTTTTTTTTTGCAGCCTCTTTGCAAAAAGAATAAAATTTAAATCCACTTTTCCTTGTGACAGACAGCTAAATTGTAAAGTAACTGGACTGAAACATACCCAGGAGATTAGAAAAGTACACTTCTGGAATGTCTATGAAGGCATTTATACCCCTCTTGGTGCATCTATTGAAGGCATTTGTGCCCCTCTGGGTACATCTATGAGGGTGTTTGCACACCCTGGGTGTGTCTATGAGGGTATTTATATAGGCAACTATGTCATGAGGACTTTGATCTAATGACTTAGTTCCTTTATAGATTTACAGTATGATGTCCTTATTGAAAGAGAGTGAAAAGCAGGACATAGGGCCTTGCTGATGGGCATGACTCACTGGGCAGGGAGATGCTTGCAGGCGATCTCTGGCATGGCCCCTGCCCACAACCACTTCTTCTCTATTTTCTAGCAGCCAGTTGTGAACTGCTCTGCTCTCCATAATCCACCATAACAGAGGAAGGCCACAAACCAGGCAGTACTTTTTCCTTCTCATTTCTTTACATCCAGAATTACAGCACAGCAATGAGGATCATAACTAGCAGTACGCTTTTCTAGAGCGACACCAGATCCAAAAGAAGAGGAAGAAATGTAAGGAGTGAATATCCTTTTGCTGCCTAAGGCTCATTGAAGCACCTGTTAAAATACTAAATTCTGGCTACCATTCCTGGAGATTATGCTTTAGTGGTTCTGGGGCAGAGCCCAGAAATTTGTATTTTGAATATTTATAGAGCTTAATAAGTAATGTCGATGGCCAAACTAAGGAATAAAAATAAGAAATGAAACTAAATCTTGCAAATAGGAAAGATCTTATATTTTTAAATTTTGCTGTAAAATGCAAACGATAAAAGTGGGTAAAGTTCCAAAGATTGGTTTGTCAAGGGTTGTCTGTAATGCTCTGAAATATACCATTTATTTCAAGCCTCCTAGTTTATGACTGGCAGAATCCACATAGCATGAGATTTGTCATCTGAACCACCGTAAAATGTAAAGTTTCATATACTAAGTGCATTCATACGTGTGGCCATTTGAGTGAGAAATATGCACCACGAGTCCCGGATCTGTGTCCTCTAGTCTCTTGCTTGATCAGCCACATGTTCACGAGTGAGTGAGCTATCTCCCAGAAGTTCTTCCCATCCTGGCACCCACTTTTATATTTACTTTTAAAACTATGTTTATGGAAGTGTGTGCATGTGAATGAGGGACCTGCAGAGACCAGAGTCATTGGATCCCCCTGGAATTTGAATCAATGCTGGCAGTCAAACTCGGCATCTCTGAAAGAGCAGTATCTCATCTCTCTCCAGCTCCTCTCCCCTGGATTTATCTGCAAGCCTTAATACTGAAAAACTTTAAAAGCAGAAACATTCAGACCTGCATGCCATTTGCTGTGCCACCAGATCTATTTTAACTGCTGAACACAGACACCACTCCACACATGTCCACACAGAAAATGTTCCCCCCCCCCCTTTAATTTGCTTTAAGTAGCAGAACCAGTAACCACACACACAGTTCTTACAGCCCCGGGTAAAGAAAAACACAGGCCTTCCAGGCTATGCTAGTCAGCTTTCTGAAGTTACTCTAGTTATTTGAAATAAGCAATTATAAAGAGAAATGAATGATTTTTGCCTCATGGTTTTGGAACTTTCTTGGTCTGATCAATTAGCCCATTCTTGCTCTGAGACCTGTGGCAAGGCCACATCATGGTGGGGAGCAGAGAGCAACCACCAGCCACACAGCTTGTAGCCAGGAAACAGAACAGAGAAAGAGGAAGAGACTGGAGTTCTACAGCCACCCCTGCCAAGATACATCCTCAGTGACCTAGAGTCCTGCTAAGCTCCCACCTCTTAAAGTTTCCAACACTTCCCAACAGTACCATGCAGTAGACCAGATCTCTAACCCATGGTCTTTGGTGATATTTCAGCTCCAATTGTAAATGCAACAGTAACAACTGAGCTATAGTGTCTCCCTTGCTCTTACATTATTTAGATGATAATGTAACTCAGGTGCCATTGTTTTTTGCCCCCATACACATAGGCACATGCACACATAAGCACCCCCTGTGCATGTTCTCGAACACATGCATGTGTGCTGCACGTGCGTGCGCGCGCGTGCACACACACACACACACACACACCTTTCAGAGTAAGTCTGTGGCAGACTGTCCCTCGTGTGTGAACTACACGGAGCTCCTGGCTATGTTACTTCCTTCTATTTATTGCAGATTACAAAGCAGGTGCATCACAGGTTCTAACTCACCAGTAACCAAGCAGCAAAAGACCATTGGACTCTCAGGGCTTCTGAGCATAAGAAATTATGTGAACTACATAGAAAAAAACAAACAAAAACAAACAAACAAACAAAAAAACAACAACAAAAATTTGGCTGTAATCTCCGAAGTTGAGCTTTCGATTCAAAAATCCTGTCTCCTCAGCAGGCTCTCCACTGAAAGTGATCACTGACTTCTGGTGACTCCAGAGCTCTAGTGGTGACAGCACGGGTAAATTAAGCTTCACAAGAGCCCTTATCTGACCCACAGAAGTGAGTGTACTCTGGGACAAAACTAGTAAACATGTTATTGAAATAGCAGATGGTAAGAATTGTTTTTCCAGACAAAGTCATAATGCAGGAATAAAAATCAAGTTTTTAAAACCAGAATCCAAAATGTAGGAAAAATATTTTAAAAAAAAACTTTCTCTATCCCATCCCACACCCAATGGAACTCCTTCTTATCCTCTCCCTTCCCTGTTAAATTCCACCAAAAACTTCTTGGATATCTTACTACATTTTTGTCTATCTGTAAGAATATTTTAATTGGATTCATTCTACCGAAACTGTCAGTTTAAAACAAAACAAAATAAAAATAATAAGGTATTATTAAAAAATAGTTTCTTAAAATTATACTTTAGTTGTGGTCTGTTATATTGCTGATCAATACAAATGTATTTAGCTTATTATGCACATAAATATATACATGATATACCATATTATATTATGCGTATGAATCATATACAAGATATATTTTATAGTATAGAATATATATTATTATACACTGTAAATGTATATATTATATACAATGTAAATAAACATTATATACATAAAATATAAATTATATAAAGTCTATAAAATATACAATTTTTCTATCTGTATCAATAACTGTAAAAACTATTACAAGCTTTAATTTGTTAACTATGCTTCTTAATAAATTAATCTAAATAGGGTTTAAAAGTATATATATGTATATGTATACATATATAAGTATATGGTATTTGGTACCTTATGTATACGGTAGGGATGTTTTAATAGGATATTTAAAAAGTAAAAGAAAACAGCAAGGTTTAAGCAAGTTACCATATACTTTTAAGCTCTTTTCACTATCTTTACCACTGTAAATGTGTGTGGCACACTGAGTAGGCTACTGAATCCAGATAATAAAACTATACAAAACCTTTCACATTGAGCTCAGGGACACCTGCTGCTCTTGAAGAGGACCCAGGTTCAGATCCCAGCACCCACATAGGGCCTCACAGCTGTTTATAGCTCCAGTTCCAAGACATAAAACATATTCATCTGACTTCCATGGGATTCTGCATACACGTACTATGCATTAACTCACATAGTAGCACATAAATACACATCATTTATACATAAATATTTTCAAAACCTAAAAGTCCAAAATAAAGATAATAGTTTGCTAAAAATCAATGGTTTATTAGAGTTGTGGTATTGCATTTTTTCCTGTACTCTAATATTTCATAACATGTCCACACTATTTTATAGTTAAAAAGATGTCTAGCCTTCTTAAATACTAGCATTATTCACCCATATAAAATCATTATTAAAATAACTGCAGCACTAATGAATATGTTTCATCTGATTAGAGTATCTCTAATATATTTCAGTCTCTTTTAAATGCATATGAATTTTTCCTCATTTAGAATTTGTCTGGGAAGACTCCTAATGCTCCAAAAACCTAATGCACTTATACTGTTTAATCTACAAAACAGCTCTTTTATAGTCTATTGCCCAAATGAATGTTTCAAATGTGTGCAAATACAATGACTTTTCAAGCTTATTCAACCGTTAACCATTCACTTTGATGGAGGTTGGAAGTTTATATTATTTTCTCTCTGATGCTAATGAAATGTTTCTGACTATGTAATTTTCAACAAGGCCAAATGAAATCACAAATTATTCATCTGTAAGGAGCTTATCACCACATCCATGTGATGCAAAGAATGCACTGGAGAACAGTGTTGGAGAACTGGCTCATTTATTGGGAGGGGAGAAAGGGGTATTTATGTCCCTGGGAGGTGGCCAGAGTCTCTGGGGCAAGGTCTGTGTGGCCGTGTACCATTGGCCAGGGCAGAGGTGTTGGACAATACCTCATCTGCATACACAAGAGTTGTAGGAACTGGCAGGGAAGATCTTATAAGGCCAAACAAGGAGTGAAGCCCGATAACTGTCAGGGTAATAAATTCCTGCTAGGGTTGATGGTGGGGGAGCCAGTTTCATGGTGATAGGTTGGAAGGGGAGAAGCGGTATCCTACCATCCTTATAGTTGAGGGGTCAGAGGTTGAAGTTTCCTCAACCCTTTCTCCATCACCATGGGCCATTGTGATCCCACAAATGTCAATAGGGTATTCTTGTTTCATTGGAAATAAGGGAATGATAATGTTACTTAGGGTTACTATTGCAGTGATGAAACAACATGATCAAAGAAATGTGGGGAGAAAGGGGTTTACCCAGGTGCACTTCTGTATCAACATTCACCAGCAATGGAAGCCAGGACAGGAGCTCAATCAGGAAAGGAGCCTGGAGGCAGGAGCTGGTACAGAGGCCATGGAGGGGGGATGCTGGCTGGCTTTGCTCAGCTTGCTTCTTTTTTTCTTTTTCTAGGACCACTACTTCATGGATGGCACCACCCACAATGGTCTGGGCCTGCCAACATCGATCACTAATTATAAAAATGCTCTAGAGGTTTGCCCATACTCTGATCTTGTGGAGGCATTTTCTTAGTTGAGACTCCCTACTCTCTGATGGTCCTAGCTTGTGTCAAGATGACATAAAACCAGCCAATACAATGTCCTATCCAAATAAACTCATCCCTGTTTGCAGACAATGCTAGTGAAAGCCATATCCAGATCATAGCATCATAAAAGGACCACAGAGATAGAGCTGGACAAAAGTTGGAGTGGTAATTTAGAAAGAAGAGAGTCCCATAATCATGGGACTATGAAATCCCTTGCAGCCACCAGGTGGCACTAATGAGAGTAGAGGCAGAGTGCCCTGTAACTCTGTCCAGTCTCTATCGCAAATTTGTCTTCCTCTCAGAAGAAAACAAGGAGCCTACGTTTGTGTTGAAAGTGCACAGAGACAGACTATCAACAAATCCCTTCATTTCCTCTTTGCCAGTTAGCATTTCTGAGCATGCTGGTGGCCTTGCTTCCATCCACACAGATGTGGAATAACCAAACCACAGCTGGAATGAGGGTGCATCTTTTTTCTCTATATCCCCTGAGCAGCAGTCACTTGGAAATTTTGTGCTATTTCAATTTTTATCTTTCTTGATTTTAAGATAGCTGATCTTTCTTACATCTTGATCTGAAATTGTTGTATTATCAGTGGTTTCAAACAATTATTTTCAGGGATCGGTTTGTTTATTTATTTATTTATTTATTTATTTATTTATTTTGCCAAAGTCTCTGGTTACATAAGGTCAAAATAGATGGACATCCATGGTTAGGAGAGAATCAACAAGTATCTAATAAGTTTTCATTATTAAAGAAACCAAACAGGTAGCTCAGTTTCTGTAACATAAAATATAACTGCAGGTACAACCTGCATTATATACAGGAAGGTGGCCTACAACCCTTTATCTCCCTGCACTCCTCTCATTCTCACTTGGTAGAATCATAGAATCTAAAACTAAAAATTGTCCTTGCTTTGGTGAAATGGAATGGGTAAAAATTTTACACTCCTCTCTAATAAAGCAATCCATAGCCAAATCAAAAGGCAGAAACAGCTAGAGGATAATTTGCAACTGCACAAATAAATAAGAGGGTTTCATATTTAATAAAGAGCTTGAGCCCTTAAGGAAAAGGTTAACTTCTCAATGGGGAAATGGGCAATGGGCTTAACTTAGCAAAGTAGCAGCCATACTGGGAATTCCCTGGGGTCACTTCTGTTATAGCTCTGTTGCCCCTGGGGGTCACTTCTGTTATAGTTCTGTTGCCCCTGGGGGTCACTTCTGTTATAGCTCTGTTGCCCCTGGGGGTCACTTCTGTTATAGCTCTGTTGCCCCTGGGGGTCACTTTTGTTATAGCTCTGTTGTCTGTTCCCCTTTTTCTTGACTTGTTCCTGTCAACAACCCTCCCTATTTTCTTTGATTTCTGAGAAAGTGGGCAGCACAGGCAAATACATTAAGGTCTTACAGGTCTGAGATTATTATGCATTTAAACGATTGTTTTGCTTTGCATAGATTGTCTTATGTTAAAAACAGTAATATGCATGAGGTCAACAAGATGGGACAATGGGCAAAAGTGCTTGCACCCTGCCCACCTGAGTTTGATCCTCAGGACCCACATGATGCAGAGAGGCTGAGCCTCTGCAGATGTCTTCTGGCCTCCACATGCTTGGAACTGACCTGTAGCACTCAGACATCCACAAAAGGACAGACACACATGCAAAATGCATAAATGTTTAAAAAATGAATAAATTAAGATGGTTTGTTTTGTTCTTACTAATTATTGAGATGTGTTTAATTCGGGTGCTGCTCAACTTCTCAAACAGGGGATTCATGGTGGCAGAATCTCACACTGGGCCACCTAACATCTGTCTGTCCATTCCACACTGTCTATACAACACTAGTCACCTAGTAGCTGCCTATCACTGTTATCAGGTCAGCTGTGGTGGTGTCACAGTTCTATGCAGTGACACCCTTTTACTTACTCATCTCAAGGTGCAAAACTGCTGGCTGTTCTATAGTAATATATTGTTAGACTTTTCTATTTTGTTATTATAGTTGTTCATCCTTTACTATGCCTGACTTACAAACTTCAAGAAGGAATCTCAGAGGTGGACGGTCTGCATAGGGTATGCAATTTGATGCTCCAAGGATCACAAAAAAAGAAAAAGAAAAAAAAGATTATGTCATGTAATAGACAGCACTGTCTGGTGTGCTGAGCAGCTACGGGCGGTCCTGGGACATCTGCACTGTGAGCAGGGGTAGAGAGGGACCTGCGGGGCGGTCCTGGGACATCTGCACGGTGAGCAGGGGGAGACAGGGACCTGCGGGACAGTCCTGGGACATCTGCACTGTGAGCAGAGGGAGAGAGGGGCCCCATTTCATGGTGAAGCTTGTGAGAACTGAACACGCCTCATGGAAATGCAGAACTTAATGAAACAAAGTCCTCTCTAAATGCGAGAAGAACAGGTAGGAAGCAGGAGGAAGACATAGAAACATCCCAAATGAAAATCTCATTTGGAAGCAACAGAAGGAGACTAGATAAAGGCAAGACCATGAAAGCCAGATTTAGAGCAGTCCAGCAAAAGCAAAGGAGTGGGCATGCTAGGGCAGGGCAAGAAACAAAGGCTCTAGCAGACAGAAAATAGGGCAAGAAGCAAAGGCTCTAGCAGACAGAGAATAGAGCGATGATCTTTCATTTAGGGTTCCGAGAGCAGGAAGCCAAATACAGAAGTCAAACGTCATTTTTAATAAATACAAGAATCTACCAATTCAAGGTCACATGATGTTTCAGTAGAAATGAATGGTCATTATCAGAGAAACGAAGTTCCTGTCCTAATGAAGACCAGCTCCATCAACATATTGCTCAAAATAAAGACTAAGCCCCATAACTCTTTGCTTCAGCAAACAAACAATGGGGAGGAATTGACATTTGACCCAAGAAGTACATGCAGGGGGTTGAGAAGACACCAAGGGAAAAAGCCCTGTGTGTTTTCTGACACTGTACACCAAAAACTACAGGTTACAATTTTTTAGCCTTTTAAATAGTAATTACAATTTCAACATGCAGTTTAAATTCATTTTGAGGGTGTTAAAAGTGAAAGAGTGGGGCATATAAGGTATAATTGTGGTGGGAAACACTCAAAGATGCATAGTTTAGTATTTTGATAGTGATGCAGTTAGCATGACAACATATAAACTTCATCTGGGACAGGCACCAACCAGGGTTACTGAGATCTCTTGACAAGAGCTCTACAGAGGACGACAAATGTACTAATAGAGAAATGGTAACTATTCGTTTATTAATCTGTCTCCCTTGAGCTCAAAACTTGTAACTCCAGAAGTTTTTCTGAAAAAGAAAATACACAGGTAAATGATGTTTATTCAATGGCATTTACTGTACCATTTGTTTTAAAACTAAGAAGTTGAAAATAAGCCAAATAACCTTCAAAGTGAGGGTAAAGGCATTTTAAATTTTACTTTGTGCACGTTCTATGGTTTGATGCTTATCTGCCAAAATTCAGGCTGGAAGCTTAGTTCCCAAAGTCCTAAGGTAATAGAATTTGAAGACGGAATTATATAATTTTGATTAGAGGAGCCTCTTACTATGAAACTTAATTCTGCCAGGCAGTATAACAACAATTCTGCATACATTCCTTTATATCAAAACATAATATTAAAAGTATTTTAAGATTGTGTCTCATTTGCCTTTAACTTTTTTCTTTAACTGATGTACTTAAGAAAGTGGAAAATTGTTTAATACTGTTCATTCAGAACAATTTAGAAAATGTCACATACTCAAACTCCTTGTCACCTCCAGATGCATTTACTGAGGTCATTATTCCCAATAGATCAGAATAGAAATAGGGTCTGGGAGCTGAAACTTTGAGGTTGTTAGATTGGCTGGAATTCATAGGAAAGGGGAAAGTTTGTTCCCAGACATGTACTTGAGGAAATGTTGTGGCATGAAGGCAGGCATTGGAGTGGCATTTCTACAAGCAATGTCAGTCATCAGTAAACCCATGCACTCAGAAGCACGGTGATGCCTGCAGGGTCATTATCTGTGACAGTCCTCTACCTCTAAGCATAGACATTGCAACCACCTCCAACCTTCCAAATGAACACTGTAACATCAAATCTTTCCTAGATCTATACTTTGTGAATCTGTCCAGTATATGTGGAACTGTGTAGGCTTGAATTTTTCAAAACCTACTTTAATAATGGTTCTTAAACACTTTAACCTCTCTTCTAGCCCACCACCCAGCAAAGGTAGGTGGAAAGAAAATGTTAATAGGGCAAAGGGTCATGTGGACCTATTTAGAAATAGTTCTGTTGGGCAATCCCAATATTCATTGTCAGGATATCAGCAGTTCAGTTCACATGAATCAGCAGCAGTAGCTCAATCCATTCACAAACACTATTCACAAATCAACAATAGCAGTTAAATACAGAAGAAAATGCAAGGTCTGGCCAATTGGCCTTAGTCAGTGCAGAAGCTTCAAGAAGCTGCTGGAATATCATGAGAAACTCATTGGTGCATTTCTCCCTATGAAGTCAGTGAAGAAGGCAAGGCAAACTGATGCCACAGCATTGTCAGCAAAGCCCAACCAAGACCAGCAAAGAACGGCAAGGTGAAGCAATGCCACAGTGTCATCCACTCTCTATTGGGTTATATTTATACACTTCCCAAACAACACGTGTCCTCTCAAGCCTGCCCTCTTGCAAAACACCACATGCCCTTTCTCCAGGCAGCTTCCGGAAAAAGATCATGTGCTTATGCTCAGCAAAACATCCCCCCATGTGTCTACTTCAGCCAAACATCCTCTCATAAGACAGTTTCCAGAAAAACATCACATGATACTTCTGAGTCTACAAAGAAACCAGAAATTTCTACTTCAGGATTACCAAACTTTCACAAATGAAAACTGTGTGAGTGTGTGTGTGTGTGTGTGTAACCTCCCACGTGCACAAATTTCTCAGGACCAGATTTAAATTTCATAATCTGCCATTGCAGAAGGCCCAAAAGGAAGGCTACATGACCATCTTTTCCAGGGCATGTTTTGGCCTATGAAATCCACAATCCAGCCAAATGGAAATAAACCATGTTTTCTTGCATTCATATTTTTGTGTGTAATTATTGTGTATATTCAGTGCAGCAACACTACAGTACACAAAATAAGCAAGGCAAAATTGTGAAATGCAATCATGTTTCGATTTAACAAGCATAATATTTATTTCAGAGTTTGATTCTCTCCCTTAGAAATCTGTAACAACCTGCCTCATTAAAATAGTCTTCCTTTAAAATATGCCACAAATATAAATAATGATATACCCCTTCAGGTAACTATGGCTCTGCTCCTCTCTTTAAACAAATGTCCATGTGCCTCCCCTGGGTCCATAAAAACCCTGATTATCTTCCTTGGTTGCTCACATCTTCCCTGTTGTCTATAGGAGAATATTTCAGTCTGGACGTTATTGACATTTTGGACCAGGAAATTCTTTGTCAAGAGTGAGGCTGTGCTCCATATAATAAGACAACTAGTATCATCCTAAGCCTTCTCCATGTAAACGCCAAAAACATACCCTTCACTCCCTCCTCCACAAGCACAACCAAAAAACAAAAACCAAACAAACAAAAAACAAACAAACAAACAAACAAAAACTCTGTCCCCAGAAACTGCCAAATAGCCTTCAGTATGGAGAGTAGTTCCGGGTCAAGAATCACTTGCTGTGCAGTTTTCACCCTTCCTTGGGCCAAAATAGCATCAAATTCCCATTTTGTGTTGCAAGTGAAAAGCGTTCTCTGTGCTTCACTGTGTCTGTTTTCTCACCTTGCTCTACCCCAGGTGACTGATGGGAAAAACTGCAGCAGGAAATTGAGATTTTAGAAATAATAGATTACTCATATTGTTCTTTGGTTGAAGGAAAGTTATTCAGTACAGCTGCTATATTAACATGGCCACAAAACCTCTTCTGTATTAGAGAAGGGAAACAATTATAAAAGATAAATGGATTTTTGTTTCATTATTCCACTGGTTATATGTTAAAGAAAATGAACTGAGTACGAAAATCCTAAGAACTCCTCAGTAAGACCTAGTGACTCAGCCTTCCTGGGCAAGTCTAGACTTCATAATCAAATGGGATATGCGAGCAATTCTTCAAAATAAACACCATTGTGATGCAATAAGGTTCAGGGGCATGGAGCAAGTGGCCCATTTTGATACTTGTATGCCATTGCTGTCATACATTAGAATGAGTGATCTCAACCTGTATCAGTGGAGACAACTATAAATGCCTTAGAACATCATAGTATCTATCCATAAGCCCATGTGTGTGAGAAACATCTGTACTTGACCCAATTTAATTTCTGTGCCAAACTCTGATGCTAGGGAAGGGGGTTGTGAAAATCGACCTAGTAAATGTAGGTCTCTCTACTCTCACAGAGCTGCTGGAGAATTTTAGCACATTTCGCCTTGAGATTCTTTCTGCTAAGGAAAGACTACTGATAACATGAATAGCAGGAAAGAGGGAAATAGATAGAGGCCTGCTAATCTCAGTATGTGTCCCACACTAGGTCTACAACCTTACACCAGTGCCCTGACTTCTTTCTGGAGATCTACCCACATCTGCATATGGAGGCTGCAATCACACCTAGGTAGAGGTGAGGCAGCCTCAGGTAACCTCCTACTTGGGTGGGAAGAGCCAGCAAAGATGATCTAAGGTAGAGCTGAGATCTCCCTGTGTGTGTCTCTCTCTGTCTCTCTGTCTTACTCTCTGGCTTCTCTGTCTGTCTTACTGTCTGTGTCTCTGTCTGTCTCTGCCCCTCTGCCTCTCTCTGTCTGTCTCTGTCTCTGTCTCTGTCTCCTCTGTCTCTGTCTCTGTCTCTGTCTCTGTCTCTGTCTCTGTCTCTCTCTCTCTCTCTCTCTCTCTCTCTCTGTCTCTCTGAAACCCAGCATTTACATTGCCACCCCATCTCTCTCTTCCTTCTTTGTCTCATTTTTTTTTACATATGTATAACCTGGAGACCATCTTACCATAAAGTAAAAGCAGCTACCTATGATATTTTGCCTTTATCTGTACCAAGTGATTCTCCACTGTTCTAATGTTGGGAGGTTTTATCTGAAAATTTCTATAGTTTTTGGAGGGTTTTTAGTTTTCTTTGATTTCTATTTACTTTTGTGCCATATCTTTCCCTTGAGATACTGGGCAGAATGAATTGGTGCTGCTTAATTGACAAGGAGAAGGATTAGTTAATAGAAAAAAATAATTTAAACTTATTTAATGATGAAAATGGTATATGTATGTAGGTTCTTATTTTATAATGAGCCTATATTTCATAATAGCTAATGTTCTGAAAACCCAAAACACACACCTAGTCATTACTTCCTTGTAAATGAGGTTTTTCTTTCCTCTGTGCACAACCTCATCCATTTCATTGGAATTAAAGATACAGTAGTGCTGTTACTCTGTGCATGGAAGTAAAGAGTCTGTAAGATGTAAGTCAAATGTTGTATGAATAATTCTAGTACAAAGACATAAAGATCTTAAGCTCTAAAGTCGCCTAAGGTTGCTGCCTCTGAAAGGCTGAGGTGCCTGTGAAATGGGGTTCTTGAGCAGTGCCAGCCTCTCCTGTGTTCTTGGCTTTTAGGCTTTCTCCCCAGAACAGTGTATTCTCAGGTCCTACAGAAGATGTCAACTGAGATTGACTTCCCTTCTTCTGCCAGGAAGTTACTGTTTCCAGGATACGTCAGGATCTTGGCAATTAGCTAATCCTTTCTTCCCACACATACAGTAGACTTTATCTGCTAAGTGTCTTTGCCTGTAAGTAGCAAAAGCCAATTTTAGCCATTCTGATAATCTGAGAATTGAAGATTCCAGAGTTGGGAAAGTATGAGACAAGCTTGATTGGACCCTTATTCTTAGAGTCCAACTCAGAAGAAACAGTCATTTTTCCAATAGCTCAAAGAAGGTCCAAGCAGCTCACCTTGAGTAGTGCACTGACTGTTCACTGCTATTATGGGCACAGTGATGGTCTAGAACAGGGCTTCACAAAACTTCCCCATAAAGAACCAAGAAAGTGGTACTTCAGGCTTTGCAGGACATATGCTCACTCACAACCATTTCACTCTGCCCTTGTAGATCAAAAGCAGACATATGTGGAGTGAGCACACTATGCTGTAATAACTTTGTTGTTTGACACTTTAAGTTCTGTGTAGTTTCCCATCACAAGTATTATTTTTAAATCCTTCCATCCCTTAAGTGGTAATCAAATGTAAAGGTCAGCATTATACAAATAGTGTGCATTCTCTGGACTGCATTTTACTTGAAATACATAAATTGGGAATGGAGGTGTTTCTCAAAGCAAAATCAGGATAATGAAAACCAAACCAGAAGCATAAATATTCTACTTTACCACCATGATGTTTCATAGTTTCTGGCCACAAGCTTGGGGCGCAAGGTTCTATGAATTCATGGAGCTGTTTTGAAAGTAGAACAAGAGCGGCCTACCCTGGATTTCTAACTCCCTAATTCTTACCACTTGAGTTGTCCAGCACAACTCATACAAGGGTCTGCTGATTTTCTATACCATCAGCAAGCAAGATAGGTAGGGTTACCAGACAAGATAGGTAGACCTCACAAGCCCTGCCAGTATTTGGAAGCCATAAGTAGTACTACCTTGGGCCCTCTCTGGAAGGTACCTGTCCTTTGTGATTGAGTGTGAATGTTGAAAATCTGTCTTTTATAGCCACATGGTACCAGAAAAGTGGTCTATTATGCTAGAATGAGAGGGTTACAAGCTACCAAAAGTGTTGATGAGTCGAAGACCTCACAAAGTGATGGTGGAGATACATCCTTCATTTCCACATCATACCTGCCCAGGATTCTGCCTTTGTGCTTTGTTTTGGCTAGTTTGAGAAGTTCTTGGTGTTGAAGTTCCTGTCCTTGGCTGACCACCTATCACTTACAACTCCTCTCAGGCTAAGCTTATTGCTATGAATAAGATATACAATAGTACCATGGTGTGACCATAGACTGTGTGGCTTATTTAAAATAACAGAGAGAGAGAGAGAGACAGAGACACAGACATAGAGACATAGAGACACAAAGAGACAGAGAAAAAGAGATAGATAAAGTGAGAGACAGAGAGAGAAGCACACATGCACTCAGGCATCTCTCCAGGCAGAGAATTTGGGAATTTCTATGTGTGGAATTCAAGCATAATTTTGGGCAATAATAAAATGCTTAAAAGGCTTCCATTCTTCAAGTGGAAGTTGGCCTCATTCACAAAATCCAAGAATCTAATTCTACGAAACATTGATCCCAAGTTCAGTTCTCCCAATGGAAGGAGAGAACTTTGAACACATCTCTTCCCACTCCAGCTACCCCTGGAAAATAATTACTTGACTTCCAGCCACCATTTCTTGACAAGCAGACTTGATGTCTGTCATCAAAAGTGACTCGACCTTTCTAGAATGCTCTTTCCCTGCATCATACCTTCCTCCAGTCCATCATCTGCTAACATTTGCTTAAAATAGCAAACCTTCCCCAGGCTGAGAGGCATACATCTCTTTATCAATAATCTTGTTACTGTAGCACTTGGTACACTGCATAATACTACTTTCCCTCAAGTCTGGGACAACAGAATTCACAAACCATGCTGTTCGTTTACTAAACACAGAGGGATTTAAAAAGAATAGTCCAACAAAATTATAATTGAGTCTTATTACTTAGAACTGTCATTTAATACATTAAAAAAGAGTTATTTTAGTATAATTATGTAACACATGCAAGAGCCTGAGGTTCTGTTAGCACTTCTTGCTTAACCAACTGGTAGCATCAATTTACCTTCCATCAAGCCACATGTCACTGTAGGACATTCTCAGGCTGTTAGGTGCTTGTGGATCACATGTCTATAGATCACATGATGTGGGTCACATGATTGTGAATCATATGTTGTGGATTACATACTGTGGATCATATGCGTGTGCTGATCACATATTGCAAATTTGATCATATGCTGTGGATTGCATGCTTGTGGACCACATGGTGGTGAATCACATACTGTGGATCACAGGCTGTGGGTCACAAGCTATAGATCACATGCAATGGATCACATGCGATGGATCACATACTGTGGATCACATGATTATGGGTCACATGGTTGTAGATAACATTCTGTGGATCACATGTTGTGGATCACATGATTATGGATCACATGCTTTTAGATCACATGCTGTGGATCACGTGATTGTAGATCACATGATTGTGGATAATTTGTTTGTGGATCACATGCTGTGGATCACCCATTCACCTTAGTAAAGTACAGGTGTTGGTTTTGAAAGTCAGATATGCAACCTGTGATCCTGTTCCCACCAAATCCTTAAATGACGCTGATGTTTCTGGCCAAAGGCCTCATGTGTTGCAACAGAGTGAAGAATAATTCTTTTGCATATATATCACTCACAGCATCCCACACAACTAATCCAATCTGTATTTTCTTTTCCAGAGATTCATAAAACTGTTCACTAATTAACAAGAAAATAGGAAATGTGGGTTACCATCCCCATGATAAGTGTCTGTCTTGCTGACATAATAATACTCCCCACTTCACTGATTTTTAGCCTGGTGAGTTTTTATTTTAATGCTGAATTATACTGTGATGTTTAAACGTGTTTTGAGTGGCAAAAAAGAGAACACTTACTAGAATTCATGAAATAAGTATCATTTTGATGGCATCAAGAGCTCTGAGCAGGCCTGCACTCACACAGATCAAATGACTTGAGACTGCCACTCAGACACTGTCTGCAATGCCATCAGCTGTAACATGCAATCAGATGTCTGAGTTATGAAACACCAAGAGAACACAAGCATAGGCCTCAGTATTGACACACAGGCCTGCAGCTATCTGGATTCCTGTTCCTTCTTTCCTCAGATGATCAGTGAGCTTAGCCTAAGAGCAAGAAAAACCTCAGTCTTCAGGACAGAATTCAGTGCTGGCCATAAGAAAGTGTAAGAGACATAAATGCAGTCCTTATACCCTCCTGAATGTGGTCAGAAGTTGATGACCTATGCTGTGCTATTTGTAGTCCACAGGTACTCAAAATGTCCTCTAGACATGCTTGGTATGAGAAAACTGAAGATGCACAGTGTGCCTCCTCATCTAAAGTAGCCCAGGGTGGGAGAGCAGATTACAGTGGCATTAAAAATGGCTTATTTTGACTTTACTGGATATGAGATTTACCTTCTGATCCACTATGGCAGTGGTTCTCAACTTTCCCAACACTGTAACCCTTTAATACAGTTCCTCATGTTGAGGTGACCCCCAACCATAAAGTTGTTTTCATTGTTGCTTCATAACTGTAATTTTACTGCTCTTATGAATTGTAATGTAAACATCTGATGTACAGGATATCTGATGTGTGACCCCTGTTGGGGTCACAGCTCACAGGTTGAGAACCACTGCACAAGAGGCTCCCCGCTTTCCTGGCTAGTCTATTTCCTTTTTCCTTTTTTTCCCACTGAGAGATGACCAAAGTCAAATAGAAACTCAGTATCTCTGTTTTAGTATTTAGTATTTAGTATTGGGCATTATAGTTTATGATCATGGTTTTTAAAATGATTTCTTTCTTCAGAAAGAAATAAGGGACAGAATTATGGTTGCATTTTGCAGATCAACTTTATGTTCATCAAAAAAGATGTTAGAGATTAAAAATGGATAATTATTGTTGAGGACATAATGCAAAATCTTGGTAACTACAGAAAATAAATTTTAAATGGACTAACTTTTAACTTCAAACTGTAGTGTTTTGAATAAGACAACTATTCAAAAGACAAAAGACCCCACCCGAAGAGACCTCACTGAAATGGAAATGACTATTCTACAGCTCAAAACCATGAGAATTTAAATAGAGTCCTTGCATCTCCCAGTTAGAAGGCACACACCTTTAATCCCAGCACTTGGGAGGCAGAGGCAGGCGGATTTCTGAGTTAGAAGCCAGCCTAGTCTACAGAGTGAGTTCCAGTACAGCCAGAGCTACACAGAGAAACCCTTCTCGAAAAAACAAAAAAAAAAACAAAAAAAAAAATTAAAGATATTTTATCCTTACAGTCCAAATATTTTAAAAATTTTTAATGTCATGCCTATGAAACAGATTATAAGATTGTTTAAATTCTCAATTCACAACAATAAAATCTTTCTCTGTACATATATTTAGATCACTGTATTTTAAATTAATGATTCTTTTTTTTTAAAAGATTTATTTTACTTATATGAGTACACTGTAGCTGTACAGATGGCTGTGAGCTATCATGTGTGTGGCTGCTGGGAACTGAACTCAGGACCTCTGCCAGCCCCGCTCGCTCCGGCGTAATATACTATAGCTGTCTTCAGACACACCAGAAGAGGGTGTCAGATCTCATTACGGGTGGTTGTGAGCCACCATGTGGTTGCTGGGATCCGAACTCAAGACCTTCGGAAGAGCAGTCAGTGCTCTTACCGGCTGAGCCATCTCGCTAGCCCCTAAATTAATGATTCTTATTTAGAGACGAGAGGTATGGTGTCAGAAAAGTCTCAGCGTACAGCCTCTGCCCTCACAGCCTCTGCCCCCACAGCCTCTGCCCCCACAGACTCTGCCCCCACAGCCTCTGCCCCCACAGATGAGACCACAATGAAGATGTCACTGTGACACTTGCTAGCAGGATGTGCACCTGCAAGCTTACTAGCCAAGGATGCTAAGAGCAAAGTCGTTTCCTCTAAGACTCATGAGATGCAGATTAAGAGGCACTTCCCCTTTGTTTTATGATGATGTTCTTTTAAGAGTAGAGGGCAACAGCCACAAATCTTAAGCAGATTTTTCTTTAAAACATTTTTCTTACACTATTAGAAAAGTCATTCAATCAACACACTGTCATGAGTGCTGTGTCTCTTCCCTCTCAATAGCAGGGATGACCTCTCCTCCAGGGTTAGGTTCTGTTGTCTATGTTGCTATAGGGCAGACTTCATGGCTCTAAGCACAGCAGATGTTGCCTCTGGGCACAGGTGCAAATCTCCATTCACTTTTGCAGAACTGAATGAGAAAGATGTTCCAGTGGGAAAGATGCTATGAAGTTCCCAGTCACTTTTTAATGGGGTTATTTGAGAATATTTTCAGGTAGTTCTTTTCCCCATAACTTCTAGGATTGAACATGCCTTATCTTGATCTATCCATGGGACCAATGCTATTATTATAGAGATGAATATAAACTACACTTTTTGTTTATAAATGCCCATAGTTTAGAAAGGTGCAGTAGATTTTTATAAATGGATTCCGTGGTAAATATGATCAGCTAATAAATCTTCCTTCTCTCAACATTTGTTGACATGTAATTGACATACTATGCCATTCACCCATTTAAAATGAACAATAAGTGTTTTAAAATAGTCATTGAGTTTTAAAATTATCATCAGTTTACAATACGCCAGCATATAAGAGTTCTGATAGGAGAAATGGGAAAGAGAGCTCTTTAGAGATGAGAAGAAGGGAGGTGGAAAAAATAATAAGGACGCAAAGGAACTCTGCCAGGCAAGCATCCAAAGGAGTGAGGCCCCCAGCAGTTCTACCTGGTTATGACGCCTATGAGCCACAGCCACAATCGCCATGGCCTACGAACCCTCAGGGTACACATACCTTCCCAGTAACCATAGCTCTCTAACTGGACCTAAGATGCCCTCAGCAAGAGGCAGACCATTCCCAATACTGAAAACCTAACTAACTGCTCAGTTCTGGTGAAGTTGTAGTTATTGAAGGAGAGTCTACAGCCACTCATGTATTAAACTAGCATAATCCCTAACAACAATCTATAAACATTTGTCCCTATACCCACAGTCAAAATACAGAGTTGTTAAGCTCAGTCTCAATGGATACACCTACACATGCTTAGGGAACATTGTGGAAGACGGGGTGTATGATCACAAGGGCCAAAGGATCTGGAAATTTGCTGTAAGATTGTGTCTCCTAATAATATTGTAAGCTACACACACAAAGTCTCAACAACATGGCTCTCCAATTGTGAACTGAACAAAGATGGCCAAAGTAGATGGAGAGAAGCCCATAAGGCCTCAACACTATTCAAAGAACTGTAGGTAACTTAGAGAAGCTAGGAGCAGGAAAGGTGGTCTTCTCCAGGGAAAGGCAAACAACTGGTGCCAAATGGTCATCCTTGAAAACATATATATGAGGGACATTACATGGACTGAGCAGACTATGTTAAGATACATGTATAGTTACATATATTTATATGCATGCAATAACAATTAATGATCAAAGAGACACTAAAGGAATGCAGCAAGAGAGATGGGAGGCTTTAGAGGGAAGGGAGGGATGAAATGTTATAATTAAAATCCCAAAAATAAAATATAAAAACAGTACGCTGTAATAAGAACCTCTCTGAAACCATGGTATAGACTTGGCCTAGAGAGCTACAGGCATCCATAAGCTGATTTGGTCCAAAATAAACAATGATCCTCAGTTGCTTATCTAAGGTAGAAAACCAGAAAACAAAGTTTGTTACGGAGGCTCAGGCCTACACTCTCAGCACTTGAGAGAACGGGACATCAGGACTGTTCTGAATCTGAAGACAGCTCAGGTTACAAAACAAGACCCTGCCTCACAAAAGCAAAAAGAAAACAAGAACCAAGAAGTATACAATTTGTCTCAGTTGGTTGGAAGGAACGACAAACCTCAGAAAAATCACATACAAAAGACTAGAGCTTTGGTGACCTCTTGTGGGGTAATTTGCTAGTAGTCCCTAATCAAACATTTCTAGAATGGAGTTCAGACAGGTTTCCTTTGTGATGTGGGAACTCAGTGGTAGTGTCTGCCTAAGAGCCAAACTCCAGTCTCAACTTGGGAATGTCTATTCATGCATAAGACGGATCTGAGTGCTTTGCTACTGGGCGAGGAGAAAAGTCTAAAGTGCACTGAGTGGGACTGTACATCGAGCCAGAGCTAGGCTGTGCTATCTTTGGCATCATTGCTTGGATTCATGTCAGCACGTTTCACTATGTCACTATTTCTATGTGCTCTTGATGATTTTCAGAATGCTATGGAATGAGCATGCACTTCACAAAAGCACTTCTTTAATAATCAGGTGCATTTACTTTTTATTGCCAAGAAATCTAAAATAAGTGTAAGGTTCTGCTAAACAATTTTTTCCTCTTAGTTTGTCTCTTTGAAGGCTAACGTGGCTTTATGACTTTGAATATATTAAGTTAAAATATGAAACTTGGATACTTTGAAAAACAAGCACATAAAACTAAAAGCTACTGAATGTCCATTGCAAAGCTCCGAGCTAAGTCGTCCAATAAAGCTGAATACATACATGCTAACACGTTTTCCTTTACTTACAGTTCATTCTAAAGCTAGTTTTAAGAGCTTATGATTTGATTATTAACAAAGATTATCCATAAAATAATATTTCCAGAATACAAAGCTTGTAGTTCAACCTTGAAAGCCAGGAATATTATTCATTTATGTCTGGGTTTACAATTAAGCATGTAAGAAGAGGATTATTAATATTTACTATTTTTACTCCATTGCTTGGAGCATTGATCTTGATATATATTAAGTGCAATACTTATAATATCATATTACTGATGATCATGAAGCACTTAAAAAGTTAAATTTTAATTACATGAACTTTTAAATTTTTTTAAATCAGGTAATCTATACCTAAACATAATTATCTCCATATTTGTTCTAACCCTCGTCCAAATATACTTGCAGCTTTACATGGTTACAATGAATGTGGGTCTCATGTTGAGATTGTTACTTCTAGTCCCAAGCTTTCTACCCTTCCTGTGTCTCACTTTGAAGATGAAAATATTTTATCATTTTAATATGACAGTGTTTGTACATAAGTTGTTTTCAGCTTCCTGTTAACTGTGATGCTTCAGTGAGTATCTTCATATAAAAGCTTTAAAATGGCTTTATTAAAGCCAATGATCTGGGCTTCATCTCTTTTGAAAACAGCTGTCTGTGTCAGAATTAAGAGATGACATACTCAAAAACAGAGAGGAAGGAAGGAAGGAAGGAAGAGAGAGGAAGGGAAGGGGAAGAAAGAGAAAAGAGAGAGAGAGAAAGGAAAGGAAAGAAGAGAAAGAGAAAGAAAAAAGTTCCTCCCATTTCTTTGGAATTTAATGAGAGATTTAGGTTTACCAACAGGATAGGTGAATATCACAGAACACAGAGCTTGGCGAGAGAGAGAGACTCCACTACCAACGCATGGACCATGAAGTGCAAAGTGAGACTGCTGCTAAGGCCGAGCCCCAGAGAGAGGATGACCCAGGATGAGCTCCTGCTCTTGAGGTACACAGCCGTTGCTGGAACTGTGCACAAGTTGAGAAAGACGGATTCCACGATGCCACTCTTTCTCCTGCCTTCCTAGACTGCGCCATGACCCCAGCTGGCTCACCCAAGGGACAAAGGGGAAGGAAATTTGGAAAGGTGAAGGCCACCGTGGAGCCGAGAGCCTCTTGGAGCAGAGAGAAGGAATATGCATGGGAAGTGGAGTGGAGGATAATAACTAGGCCAGAAGCCCTATGTTTTATTAATTTAACAATTTAAGTAGTTGATAGTTGTAGCAGAATCCAGAGGCCTAGAGCCAGACTAATGATTCCTTGCGATTCACAAGTCAAGCTGTTTGGGCAAACGGGTATCCTGTGGGATGTACCACACACACTGCGGCTTCCGCAGTGAGATGAGTTTTGTTTTGTTTTGTTTTGTTTTGTTTTGTTTTGTTTTTCAGGCCTATTCTACTAGACAAAGTTTTCTGTGAATGTCAGCCAAGCATATGACCCCCGTGTAAAAGTCTTAAATGGCAAAATAGAGTAAGCTAGAATTGTCTTTCTATGAGAGCCGGTCATTGGTCATGACTAGGAAGGAGGTCAGTAGTCCTCAAATATATGGAGCATGTTGACGGGTGTCTGTGGCAGAAGATGTCAAGATGGCACAGGAACACAAAAACGAGATAGAAAACTTTGCCTAGTAGAACAGGCCTAAAATCCAGTCTGCTTTGGATGCTGAAGCAGATGTGTCACAGCTTCAAGGCCTTCCTTAGTTATAACATGAACTTCACACGAGCCTGTAAGGCCCTGTCTCAAATGAACATATGAAAAGGCTGCGTTATATCTCAATGGCAGAGGTGAGAAGGGAGCCTTGGACTCGGAGGTCAGGTTATAATAATTTATTTATTCATAAATAGCAATAAATAACGAGATGGGATCACCTTCGTTCACACACACACACACACACACACACACACACACACACACACACACACACACTTCACTAACCTCCAGTCTGGCCTGATGTTGTAGCCTGGCTCGATGGCATCACGTCAGGTAAGGTTCGTGTCTTTCTGCTTTCAGGTTCAGTTGGAGCTCGGTCCACAATGCAGGCTCTTCTCGTTCGATGACGAGCATCCGGTTTGGTGGTCTCTATCTCTCAGCACAGCGGCATCTCCGTGGGACTCCGGGAGTGAGTTGTGAAGGCCAGAACGGGGTATTTAAACTACACTTAGCCAATCGTGATTAAGGCGCTCACACATTACTTCACTGGGTGTTTACCTTCAACTTTATCATACTCATGCACACAACTCTAGGCTTGATTTCCATGATTACATTCCTCCATGGCATCATTCATTTCCTTATGTTTTACATCTTGCTCCTTACAGATTCCATAGCACATGCAAGACCCTGGGTTTTCCTACCCCTTCCCAAAACAAAAGAGAAAAGAATGTCACAGAAGAATTTATATCTCAACTAGTCACCTAAGTGACAAGAAGAGAGAGAGGGGTTTGAAATTATCCTAAAATGTTTTGAAAGGAACTCTGGTGTCAAATTCAAGCACATGAAGTTTTTACAGGAATTATTTGTCTCAGAATCATTTAGCAAGTCTGGAATGGTGAGGCTCGGGGAATCCCTGCCTCTGTTTCAGATAGCTTTAAAGAAAATGAGCTGTTCCACTATGCTCCAGCTAACCCACGTTTTCCATTCTGTTTAAGCTGGCCATGCTCACAGCCCTCCCGCTCTTCCATCTCTGCTAACTTTTCACTTAATGATGGAGCCTTCCCAAATTTGTACGTTGAAGAAGAGACTCTCTTGCGTCCGTGATCCTTTTCGTGAGTTTTATTTTCTGCGTTGTTTCTATTATTTATTGGTGCTAGAATTTACCTCCACAGGAATAGAAACTACCATTTCTATGTTTTCCTATTATTTGCCTCTGCATCTTCGGCTGCGGCAGTAGCACCTGGCAGTTAATAAATGCTCAGTAAACATTTGCTGAATAAATGTTTCCACTCACCGACAGTAAAACCATTCCAGAGGATTTATGAGTAATTTTGTTTATATCAATGGCAAATGACTTAGCTTGACAAAAACTGACAGTAAAAAAAAAAAAAAAAAAAAAAGACATCTGATATATCAGACCCACAAACACATCAAGAAACAATGAGGTGATTTAATCATAAAGTATCCTTATTTAACCCTGAAAAGTGTTTAAATGTATTCCTTTATATTGGAGTGCTTCATTTTAATGAAGTGTAAGTACTAAATAAATGCCCACTCCTACTGTGCCCAAGGTAATGAAAACTAAAAGGAGATGGTTTTTCTCTTGACAAATTTGCAAGACAAGAGATACTCGCACAAAAGACATGTGACCAAAATACTGCTACAGCGGTATAGTCCAGAATTGTTACTGGTGTGTCCTTGCCTTGATTGTGTGACCACTGGTATCCCCTCGTGCCGCTGAGGCTCCAATGGATAGTCCAATCTGTTGATCACACAGTGTTTTATTTAACACTGGTTAAATAAAAGGGGTCACAGAATAAAACCAAAAGTTGCAGACCAGAGAAAGACTGGAAGAAAGAAGGGAACTTGGTAGAGGGTGGATCTAAGAAAGCAGGAAGAGAGAATGATCAGAATTCATTATATGCATGTGTAAATTGTAAAGAACAAGCTTCATTAATATGAAAAAAAAAAGCTTTGGATCAAAGGAAGTTATGCTTCTTAGGAACATAGTTTTCCACAAAGCACCAGCAACATTAAAATAAAGCTAATTAAAATACGTATTTAGTATATTTTATTTTATTCAGGCATATTTATGTGTGTCTCTGTGTGTGTGTGTGTGTGTGTTTGTGTGTGTGTGTGTAGGTACATGCCACGTTGTCTTAGGGTTTTATTGCTGTAAGCAGACACCATGACTGAGGCAACTCTTATAAGGACAATATCTAACTGAGACCTTCTTTACAGGTCAGAGGTTCAGTCCATTATCATTAAGGTGGGAACATGGCAGCATCCAGGCAGGCATGGTGTAGGAGGAGCTCAGAGTTGTACATCTTCATCTGAAAGCTGCTAGCAGAATACTGACTTCCAGGCAGCTAGAAGTAGGGTCTTAAAGCCCACACCCACAGTGACACACCTACTCCAAGAAGGCCACACCTCCAAATAGTGCCACCCCTGGGCCAGGTATATACAAACCATCATATATGGTATGTATGTGGAGATCAGAGGACAGCTTGCTGGAATCAGCTCTCTCCTTCTACCATGTGGGTAGCAAGGACTGAATTCAAGTGACCGTATTTGGCAACAAGTGCCTTTACCTGCAGACCCATCTAAGTGCATATCTTTTAAAGGGCTCTTTTGTGAATTAAATGAAATAAAGATAATAAAGTGCTTAGCAAAATATCAAGCATAAAGATTGACTAAATGTCAATTGTTATGACTTACATTTCCTAGTAAGAGATTCTTTGATTCACTTCAACGTTATGACTCTTTCTTTATGTGAGTTTAAAAACATATTTTTTCATATTGCTTCTGATAACAACCCATTCCTGTCAAGTAATTAATTTTATTGGATAAGTAGTAGCTGACATCTGAACTTCATGATTTATGCTTCAATTATAGAGGGTCCTCACCCCTCGGTCATGTCCTATCATTCCAAACACCGGAGAAGAAAGGAAGAGGAATGTAGCTTGTCATCCTGTCAGGACTGCAGAGTGAACTCAGGGCTGGCATAGGCAGCTCGGCAAGACCTGATCTCAAATGAAAGCAAAAAGGCTGGGGGTATAAACTCAGTGGTAGAGTGCTTTTCTAGCACATGTGAAACTATAGGTTCAATTTCTAGGATAAGATGGGGGAAAGGGCTGGGAAAGAAAGACAGAGATAGAGACAGATTATTGATTTATCATTAATAATATTGTGTTGACATAATTTCCACTACTAAGCTGTACTTTCACTAAAAATGGAAAGCCATCTTTCAAACCATAATCTTACTGAGAGTATCTGTGGGAAACAACCATAGAGTCGGGTTCTTCTCTGAAGAAGCATTCATCATGCAACAGCATAGCTTACCTCTCACTTGCTTTATGTGCTGCTCAAGAACAAATATCTTGTCGTGCAAATTATCTTTTAACTTATTAAATGTGGTCTTTACAATGCCTAGGCCAAAAATGTCTTGGAGAGCAACATACCTAAGAAATAAATATATTAAAATTGTGAGGGTAATCTGAAAGTTAGATCATCGATTGTTTGAGCACAATGTCTTCCTGGCCAGCTGTAGCCTGTGGCTTTCTTCATCGATAGCTGTGTTGTTTGAAGTATAAAACCTAAATGTTGATATTTCTAATTTAAATATCATCATGTAGACTTGTACAATTATTTTGAAGGGTTATTTAGTACTTTCATATTTCAGTCTGTCTTCTGTTCTGTGCATTTGAAAAACAAAATGGAATGATTCTGAATTGTTCAGGAGTATAATTAAAATTAAACAACAGAAGGTTCTGGAAGACATTTAATGGTGACTCTGTCATCCTCATTTTTGTCTTATTCACACACATAAATCTCTATCTTCTATAGCACAAAAAATTATGAGATACAATTGTGTTCTACAATGACCACCACTATAAAAAAGCATGTGTTACCCAAATATATACAACTGATTTATTACAGGCATCATTCAATAGAAACAGCACGTCAAAAAGTAATAAAATGTTATGAGTTTCTTTTTTATTGCAAATAAAGTTCACATATACTTTCAAAGGGAAAGACTTGGAAAGCTGAACATCTTAAGTAGCTTTGAGATTAGTGGGAGGGCACTCCCAACCGGCCACGTCACAGACTAGACGGGGAGTGTAGAACTTAATTACAGCCTTCAAGTACATATGCTAGGTGTTTTTTAAAAAAAGTGTTCACTACGGCTATTTATTCAAACAATAATATATGCTCAGCCATAGCAATGTTTTATTTTGTCATCTTGTTTGAACCAGACTTAAGCACACAGCAGTGGTGTGTTGAATTTCTAAGACACAAAGTCAGTCCAGTTTCATGAGTTTAGACTCTGTTCCATATTTGAATATATTTTTTCTGGAAAGGAAAAATCATTACAATAGGCTCGTGTCTGGTGCCATGAACGTAGTAGAAGCTTAACAAACATTTACCATTGTTGAAGTTAGGAGAACCATTGATCTGAACCCTAATGGATATGTTGGGTTATGACCACATTACTTGCAAAAAGCAATATTTGAATCTTAGGCAATTTTTGAAAATGACAGTTTTCTAGGAAGCCTAATATTCTAAAAAGGATAAAATGTTACTTATAAGCATGATTAAGATGCATCGTAATCAAAAGACTTGTTCAGGAAAGCAGGTTGTACAGATTGCTGGAAAGTCTTATTCCTTGGTATTGTGATTTGATTGGTTTGGCAGAAGAACCAGGAAAGAACTATAGCTGTGGCTCTCTATATAGGAGGGAAGCAAGCCAACAATGGTGGGGGAGGGTCAGCCTTGTGGGTATGACTATAGAACTCCCCAGTTTTACATCTGAGAGACAACACACAGACAAATTATGGTGGTAGTCATCATCTAGAATGAGCCAGGAGGGATGTTGCACCAGGGACGCTCACTATCTGATGGTGATAGCTTTCTTCTCAGAGTGGGAGGAGTTGTCTGGCCTGTAATAAGACCTTCACCAGTGGGAAGAACACTGGGAAAAGATCCAAGTCCCCTGGAGAGAAGACGCTGGCAAGACTTGTTGGCTTCTCAGACCCAGACGATCTGGCTGGGGTTCAAGGCTGGAATCTGTTTCCAGCAGAGAATAATGTGCATACAAAGAACAGAGACAATAGTCTAGGTACACTGTGGGGTTAGGGTTGGGAACACAGGCTTAATATTGGAGTTAAGAATGGGCGTTTATACAGGACTCACTCAGTAGCAGACTAGAGCAGCAGATGAATCCCAGACTCTTTATTTGACAGACATGGAGCCCTTCTTGTATCATCTGCCATCAGGCATCACTAAACAAGGGCTGTTGGTTTAGGCAATTTTTTTAAATCCTGAAGTAAACTAAAACTTTAATAAATCTAAAACTACTTTAACACTCATAATTCACTTCTATAATAATGATCATATCAGCTCTTCAAAACTGAACACCTCCCCCCACCCTCTGCCTTAAGTATGCTATATATTTAGCTGGCATTTTAATAGGGGCTCGGCAAACATTATTGCCACAGTTTGGCAAAACTTGGCAATACCCCCCTTTTTTTGAGACAGGGTTTCTCTGTGTAGCCTTCCCTGCCCTGAAACTTACTCTGTAGACCAGTATGACCTCAGACTCAGAAATCTACCCACCTCTGCTTCCTGAGTGCTGGGATTAAAAACTTGCACCACCATTGCAAGGAGAAGCCCTTTGCTAAAAGTTTTTTACTTCATTTCTTTTTCATATCAGCTGCAATTTCATATCAACTATAGACAGAGAGGGGTCAAAATACTCTCTATGTCTTCATCCCATTAAAAAAGGGAAATAAAGCATTTTAGTGAATTTTATCAAGAAAGCACATACATACACACACATATATATACATATATATATATATATATAT
>NW_022196902.1:13257049-13269162 GCF_008632895.1 Mastomys coucha
ATATATATATATATATATATGTATATATATATACACATTCAATGGATTAATGTGTCTCCAGATACTTGGTCTAAGGTTATGCTAGATATTTCTGTTAAGGTAGTTTTGATGAGTTAAACTTTGGAATAAATGGACCATATCAGATTGACCTTGCTACAATTATGACTCTTAAGAAGTCATTCAAAGACCTTGTCTTCGTTTGGTTTCAATTGCTATGATAACATGATGACCAAAAGCAACTTGGGGAGGAAAGGGTTTATTTGGCTCACAGGCTCCATCATCAGGGCAGCCAAGGCAGGAACCTGGAGTCAGGAACTGACAGAAGACTGATGCTTATCAGCTTGCTTCCACGATTTGTTCTGTCTGATTTCTTAGATCCTCCAAGGCCACCTGTTTAGGAGTAGCACCATCCCCAATGCACTGGACCCTCCCACATCAATGATTAATTAACTCCCACATCAATGATTGGTTAACTCCCACATAAAGGACTGGTTAACTCCACATCAATGATTAGCCAGGTAATGTCCCACAGACTTGCCTACAGGGTAATCAAATGGAGGGGTTTTTTTTTCCCCTCAATTAAGATTCCTTCTTCCCAAGTATATCTAGATTTACATCAAGTTGACAAAACCAGACCAGCATAGAACTAAATACAACAAAAATACTTACTATTTTCTGAACAAACAGGAATTCCTCCCATTTCATTTCATTTGAACTGATTGACTTTTTCCTTGCCTTTGGGTTCTATCTGACACATTGGTTGTTGGACCAGCCTGTCTTTGGACTGGAACTATACCATAGACTCTCCTGGGTCCCTAGCTCACCAACCATGGATTGGGAAGGTCCTAAGATTAAATAAATGAGTGTTCTGTGTCTGTTGGGAGTTTAGTCTCTGCTTCAACAATGGCAATATGTTGATATGTTCTTACATGGAGGAGAGGACAGACTACATCCTCATGGGGAAGAATCAACTGTGCTGGCCTCTCAAAAATCTTACACAGAGGAGTAAATGTCACAACTGTATGATTAACTTACAGTGTTAGGCTATATTAAAGTCATGAGCTCTCTCTGTAAGGAAGGGAGTTAGGAACAGAGACAGTGCCAGTAAATTAGTAAAGGTGTCCCGAGACTACACTGAAAATAATTCTGAATACACAGACTGGACTATTGTGAAGAAATGATACAACAGATTAGCAATTAAGGCAACAGCATGGTAGAGTATATATGCCATTTATTTCTACCAACAGCCAGCAATTTTCAGTGTCACCAATGAAAAGAAGTAAAAATATTTGAAAAGGTAAGATATATATCCAAAATGTCATAATGACCAGTGTTGCATAAGTTAATGATATTTCCTTTCTATTATGCAATCCCTGCCCTCAATGAGAGATGCCAAATGCTGAATTCTTATTGTTACCATGGAAACCTGAAGAACTTGCATATTTGGTGGATCATGGTAAAGCAGGAAGGAAAATATCAAAAGGAAAGGAGATATTTGTTGAACACCTTTATATAACCTGATTTGTCCTTCACTTTTGCAGATTTTAGCTTAATTTGATATATTCAAATACCAACTTTTAAATATTCTTTTGAATATATGCCAATTAAAGATTATTGACTGACTACACACATTTATTGTCTGTTTCTTAATAATCCAGTAAATGTTTATGAAAGAAACCAATACATATATATTGGACATAAATATATACATACACATAGAAACAAACATTATAAATTACTGAGAAAGAGAGGATAAAAACCCATCTGTAAAACTAAGAAAATATGATGAGTCCAGAGAGCAAGCCCTTAGACATCACACTCAGGCTCATTCCTTAGGGATGAGGAAGTAAGGATTGTGGCATAGTTAGCTGAAGGGTGATGTCCAAGGGTAAGCTATGACTTAGCCCGAGTAACCTGTAAATGTTACCTTTTGTGGAGAACCAGTATTTGCACAGATAAAGAAGGGTGAAGGTATGGATATAAACCTGGATTTTTCTGGACAGACACTAAATACAATGATAAATAACTCTATTAGAAATTGGCAGAGGGATCAAATTCTCCAGATATATTATATGGCCCTGTGAAGACAGACACACAGACTGGAGTGATATGACTACAAGCTTAGGAATGTCGCATTCACCTGGAGCTCAGTGTGATCAAGACTGGATGCTCCCCTTGAACCTCAGGACTGGACCTATGCTTCATTTAAAAAAAAAAAATCTGGCCTCCAGGCTCATGAAAGAATACATTTTTGTTGTTATTTGAAACTACTGTGTTACTAAGGAGTTCTTATGATGGCCACAAGAAACTAACACACACAATGTCAAGAAATTGAAAAATAAAAAGCTGACCTTGTAGAAATAAATAAAAGTACAGAAAACACCAGTTAAAGGGGTGGTTGAATGTGGAGTCCCACTGGGGAGAAAACTGAAAACAACTGTAAGCTTTAAGTACTGCCCTCACTATTTCACCCCTCAAATGTGGGATGGTTTTAACCACAGCCAGACATTTACCATATCAGCATGATTTTTACATAGTGTTCACCACAGAGGCTACATACCATTTAGTGAAGAGACCAGGGGTGAATCTCCAGATGCTAAAGCAAGGTTGACGCACAGATGATCTCAGCTGTCAATTTGTCTGCTTCTCTTTTCTTTTCTTTTTTTTTTTCTTTCTTCTTCTTTTTTTTTAGACAGGGTTTCTCTGTGTAGCTCTGGCTGTCCTGGAACTCACTCTGTGGACCAAGCTGGCCTCGAACTCAGAAATCTGCCTGCCTCTGCCTCCCAAGTGCTGGGATTAAAGGCGTGCACCACCACGCCCGGTGAATTCTTTCCTTCTTAACAGATAATTAAAGAGCCTCAGATATTTTATTAGATCCAGACGAAAAAGAGTAGCTGAGAGAGGTTTTATTTTTTTTAATGGAAAACAATAAAGTCTGGAAAGAAAGCTGAAATATTTCAAAGGAAAGGAGAAAACAGGAATTAAATAAAAAGGCTATTTATTGTGTAGCATATAAGCTCTTTCCTCTTCTCTGCTTGAGATGCAGAAACTAGACATCTGGTCCTTGGAGATCAGTTTTTGACAGAAATAAGAGCACAAGGGGTAAAATTGGGTGTCAATAGGGAGGACATATTTTATTTTTTATTTTAATCTATTCAATTGAAGGATGACTGAATTGTATTTAATATGACTTGATTAGTCTGGAAATTAATATTCACTTATAATTCATCAAAGCCATAAAATGTCATCTCCTTCTGCCTTTGTCCTTTAGGGCTGCAACATCTGACATAAGAACTTACTTGTCAGCTGGGAGATAATGGCACATGCCTTTAGTCCTAGCACTCGGGAGTTGGAGGCAGGAGGATCTCTGTGAGTTTGAGGCCAGCCTGGTCTACAGAGTAAATTCCCAGGACAGCCAGGAGTACATAGTGAAACACTGTCTTGAAAAAAGCAAGAACAAGAAACAAACAAACAAAACAAAAAACCCAAACAAACAAAAGCAAAATGAAAACAAAAACAAAACAAAACAAAACAGGGTCTACTTGCCAGAACATTTTAAGACTAGAGTGTAACATTGTATCTCTAGATATAATGCAGTAAAGTAGATTCTCCTATACCCCCAAACTTTGTATTCTTTAAGCATTAATCATCTCTACATTTTTTTCTCCTTAGCTCCTGGATCTCACCCTTTTACTCCCACTTCATGGTTTTATGGAATCATACATATTTGTCTTTTGATATTTGAGTTATTTTACTTAGAACAACATCTTTCAGATTCATCCATGTTGTCAAAAATAGGAAGATTTTCTTTTTCAAGGGGAAAGAACAACCTCTTGTAGGTATATACCAGGCTTTCTCCCTATGGTTCACTGGTGATGGACATTTAGGTTAATAATAATCACAAACAATCGTTGGATGGAGAAGCAAACAAAAGGAAAACTTAAAAAAAATTAAGACAAATACAGAAAGACAACATACCAAAACTCATTGAAATGGAAAAACTCCTAGTAGAGAAGTTTCTAGCAGTAAAATATGTAGGAAAAAGAATGGTGTCAAATAAAGCTCTTTCTGTTCTATTATGTTGACGAAAAAGTAATTTTGGTTTCACATTGTTGAAATTTGTCATCTGACATTGGAATATATTCTTAGTGAATGTGGCTATTTTATACATAATTTTATGCTTTTCTTACTAATGAATTACTACTTAATGTTTATTTTTATACCATTTAAATGACATTAAAGGCAATTTTGAAAAAACTTTTTATTCAAGTTTAAAATGGGTCCTAAAGCAATGGAGACAGCCTGCATCACCAAGGACATTTGTGGCCCAGGAATTTCCGACAGAAAGTGTACCAATGGTTAAAGACGTTTTGCAAAGGAGAGTCTTGAAAATAAAAAGCAATGCAGTAGCTGGTCATTGGAAGTTGATAATGGCCAACCAACTAAGAACACAACCATAGAAACTGATCTTACAACTACGTGAGAAAATGACGTCAGCAAGTGTTTTTAATGGTAATGGCCCCCATAGGCTTATATGCTTGAATATTAGTTAGTTCAATTGTTTGGAAAGGATTAGAAGGTGTGGACTTGTAGGGGATGTGTCACTGGGGGAGGAATTTTAGATTCCAAAAGCCCATGCCAGACCCAGTGACCCTCTCTTAGCCTGCAACTTGCAGAAGAGATGTGAAGTCTCAGCTGTTCTTCAAGCATGTGCCTTCTTGATGCCACTCTCCACTATGATGATAATAAACTAGTCCTCTGAAACTGTAAGCCAGCCCCCAATTAAATGCTTTATTTTATGAGTTGTCTTAGTCATGGTGTCTCTCCAACAGCAGTAGAACAATAACTAAGACAGGAGTTGGCACCAAGAGTGAGGTATTGGTGTGACAGACCTTACCAAACTGTTGGAGAAATACGGAATACTTTGAGACTTTGGATTAGAAAAGCATTAAATCTTTAAGCAGGACTTAATGGCCACCATAGTAGGAACATGGAAGACAGGAAGGCTAAGAGTGATGTGGAATACGGTGGCCCAGTTCAATAAGTTCTGAGGAACAGTAATATTGGAAACTGTTCTTGGGACATTTTGGGGAAAATGAACTGGCTACATTTTGCCCTTGTTTTAAAAATCTGCCAGAAGCTAAGCTGAAGAGATGTAGACTAACACCATTGCCAGTGGATGCCTCAGATAGCCTAGTGTTGAGTGTGGTGTGCTTATTAGTGATCACTCACACACAGATCTACAATGAAAAGGAGTGAGAAGGGCAAAGAGAAATATAAAATGTTTGGTTTGGGGAGAAAGAAGCATGAGGAAGTGTAATGTTCAAGTCTTGCCAAGTCTTGTGCTCAAGGAGCTGAGACATTTACAGAGAGGTCTGATGCTAAATAATAAAGGGAGTAGCACCCTCAGGGCAAGACCCCATCCAGATAATCCTGCAAGTTCTGAGAGAAAAGGGGCAGTGGTTCTCAACCTGTGGGTTGAGACCCCTTAGGGGTCAAATGACCTTTTCATGCTTAAAACCATCAGAAAACACTCGGTGCACCATCGGGTACTTCAAAATCTGAAGTAATTGTGCTCCAAGATTCACCTGATTCACTACATGCCGCTGGACTCTCACCAACAGACTAGCACTCCTTTGAGCATCTCAACAACCTTCTGCAGGAAAATCACTGCCAGCGGGTGTAGAATATGCTTTCCAAAAGTAAATCAAACTCCAAGGCATGGGTTTATACATTACAGGAAGACATTGGCAAAAAGAAATGTGCATTGTATTTGCTTGAGCCTAGGTATAATTATGTAAAATTCATGGTCTAAAAATTCAATTTCCTTTGCACCAACTTAATAGAAAAAGAGTAAATTGTGGTCTAAAACTAGCAAAAGGAAAGAGCTAACAAAAATTAGAGCACAAATAAATGAAACAAACAATAAAAAGATCACTAAATCTAATTTGCATTTTGGAACATAGGTTGATAAACCTTTAGCTAGACTAAACAAAAAGAAAAAAATTCAAGTAGATAGAACTGTAGACAGAAAGGAAAGAATTGAAGTAGGCATCATAGAAATACAAAGAAAAAAATCTGTAGAGGCTACTGTGAGCATTACTTCCTCAATTTGATAACCTCAAAGAAATGAATACATTCCTATAAGACAATACTGAATCATGATGAATTATTTTTAAAAAATTACACAGGTCAATAGTGAATAAGAATATTGGAACAGTAATTAAGCACACCCTCAGAGCAAGGCTTAGTCACAGATCCTCACTGGTACCAGTGCCAACTCCCCAGCTCTCTCCAGAACACTTCTATGAACATTTTACAAGGATATCATCAGTCTAACACCAAAGCCAAACAATGACATTACAAGGAAAGAAAATTACAGGCTAATATCCCTAGTGAAAATGGATGTGAAATTCTCAGCCTAGCACTTGCACACCAAACACAGCATCTCATTTAGAGGATCATACACTACAGATGAGAGGTGCTGGCGCTTTTCATTCTAGTGTTATTTCTCTCTCATCCACATGCAAGGGTTGCTTCAGTTGTCATAGCAACAGCCTGTGTGTTTCTGTGGCAACCAGGCCTTCTCTAGGCTTCCTGCTTTTCAGTCTCTGTTCTTTCCTTCTGTCCTAGGAGTGTTGACTTTCTGCAGCCACTCTTCCTGCATACCACAGGTTCCTCCTTTAGTAATCAATACACCTTCTACTTAGCTTATTACTTATTAAATTCACATCTATTTTCCCTATTCAAACGCTAATATGACTTTTGTTTTCCTACTGAACCTTGCCTGAAATTGAGTCTTTAAAAATGCTGAAAAACTGAACATTAGAGATCAGATCAAATTCTTAGAATTTATGCATTTTTTAGTTACCATAAAACATATATCAGATGGTTAGAAGATTAATAAATTCTCCCAGAATATAAAGTAAGCCCATCAGCAATAGAAGACTTTGGGAGTGAGGCTGTAACAGGAAGAGGAGTGAAATTAATCCAATGTAAGGTTGTGGATTTTTTTTATCTTACAAGGTCATGTGTCAGGAAATAAGGCAGGCAATGGTGGGACACACCTTTAATCTCAGCACCTGGGAAGCAGAGACAGGAAGATCTCTGAGTTAGAGCCCAGCCTTGTCTATAGAATGAGGACAGTCAAGACTACACAGAGAAACCCTATCTCAAAGAAAAAAAGAAAGAGGGAGAGAAGAAAATATGTATAGTTGATTAAGAGCAGGAAGTTAACATGTTACTTAAACATGTAAAGATAGTAACAAACTAAAGTGATTAAAACACAAAGACACAAAGATAAAAAAGTCATAGTAGTTTAATAATTTACATGTATTGAACCATTGATCCTCACAATAATTAATTCTCTAAGAGTTTTCATATCCATTTACCAATGAGGATAACGTACCTAAGTCACACAGGTGGTAAGTGATTCAAGTGGGACTCGACAATGTGCCCTCTCATGCCAGCACGACATCATAACTGGGCATGGTGGCGACAACCTATAATCCTACACTCAGGAGGTGGATCCAAAAGATGATAAGCTCAAATTCATCTCCAGCAAGTTTAAGGCCAGCCTGGGCTCACAGAGATCTTGTCTCAGAATGAATAAATGAATAAATGATGGCTGGAGAGATGGCTCAGTGGTGAGGAACACTTGCTCTTGAAGCTCATTGCAATCTGTAACTCCATTCCAGGGAATCTGACCGCTTGTTCTGTCCTCCACAGGAATTTGGTACACACAAAGAACATATACATGCATGTAGGCCAATATTCTTCCACATATAATAGAAATAAAAATAAAATACAAAAAAAGTAAATAAACAAATTCAAGCTGGTAGAGTCATCATCAGTGAATGCATTTGGGAAATAGATCAATGCATAGTAAACTGTAAAGAGGTCTTAATAGACTTACAGCAATTTAATTCCAGTATGGATATGTGTTGCTCTTCTGCCCTCTAGTGTCCATTGCTTCAGAATGTTAGAATGAGCACAGGTTAGTCTAGATGAAGAAGATGGAGGAAGAATGAGACAATGATTTGCTTTTTTCTTATAGTCTCTGAAAAAGTTTCTGTTTTCCATGAAAGACTCTGAGAAGTTGAAATATTTCCTAATACAGATCTATTCAAATGTTGGCAACAAATCTACAGACAACTTCCTGGGACCAGGGGAAGCTGAGAGGATCCTGGCAAGTCTGTAACTATAGGAAAATATGGTTTTCTCAAAATTACATTCCAAGTAACATGTATCAGAAAGAAAAACACTTCTAGAAGTTGTTCTCTAAGTCTGAATGAAAATTACTACTACAGACAAGTTTTCATTAACATGCAGAATAAAAGAGAAATAACTATTTTGTATGTCAGAGATACTCTGAAAGGGAAGTTGAAAATTATTTCAGAATGCTGGCAGAATTATATCAATGGCTTTGAAGAAAGGCAAAGAAAATTCTCAGGCAAACACACACACATGGTTACACACACATGCACATGCACACACACACAAACACACACGATACACATCTACAAGTCTTTAATAGCATCTACTACATAGACCACAATAAAATTTGATAGTTTGTATCTTTATACAGTTATTTCATTTGAACCGGAAACCCACCACTCAATAGAACAGTTGTTTCAGGCCGAGCTATACTTACTCCCAAATTCATTCAAGTCCTGAGCCTAATACTTTAGAGTGTGGCTGTTTTGGAAGACAGGGTCTAAGTCAAAAGGAGGTCATCAGGATAGGTCCTAAACTAGTATGGCTGCACCCTTAGGGACATTTGGACACAATCAGGTGGAGTGGTGGCAGACCATGTGAAGGCATGGAAAAAAACAGCTATCTTAGAGCCAAGGAGAGAAACTCTGAAGACACATTCATTCTGGACTCCTAACTTCTGAAAGCGAATAAACATCTTCCTATTGTTTAAGTCACTCAGAATGTGATGCGTTAATTATGATGCCTTCTCCCAGGTGGGGTTTGATGTTGATATTTGCTTGACTAGTAGTAGTACTTTTTATCACCACTGACAGAGTTCTACAGTGTCAAGGCTTTTTCCCCTTTATAACAAAAGTGCACTTAATGGGCTACTTAGTCTATGTGTATTAATAACATTATAAGCTTCTTAAACGCTTACCCTCTGGCTTAGCACATAGTGTTTTTTCTAAATGAGTGACCATTATAATAGTTGTCATAAGGTGATATTTCTGCACATATCATTCCTTCTATATTAGTTGGAATTTTAATGTAAAAGAGAACTCTTTCAAGTTTTCAAAATATTCTATTTCACTAGGACTTTAAGTATTCTTGATTATTAAGTATTCACTAACATGACTATAATATTTACTTTGGGCCATCTCTAGTCACCTTTTCAAGATGATTTCCAGCAATCTCTGTTATGTTTCATCATTCTGTAAGAACATCCTTAATTTCTGTCACAATATTTTTTTCAATTCCATTTTGTACATGGTCTGTTCCTGTTCTAGAATCAAGCATTTCTCCAAGGGGCCCTAGCTCTTTTAAAGGAGAATAGTGCTCAAGAAACCAAGGTCTTGTAAGTACTATGTGTTCATTGCTCCTAGCATCCCACTACTCCTAGATCTCTCCAACAGACAAATATATATATATATATATATATATGTATATATATACACACATATACACACACACATATATGTATATATACATACACACACACACTCTCTCAAGCTGTTACAAAAATAGGGACCAAAATAGTCACTGGCAAGGATGTCAGCCAATTGTGTCCTGAAAATAATATCCGATCCAGAATAAACAACCAACATTTTAACTGTGAAATTGGCAATTCAAATGTTAAGAGCTTATATGAAAAGTACAGAAGACACAATGAACAACTCTAGGAACTCATAATTCATCTAATAACTGTTCATTAGTTACTGTTTGATATTTAACATGCTGTGATTGAAATTATTAAAATCCAATAAAAAATTTTAGAAATCAGTACACACAGTCTAATGAGGTGAGCATACTGGGAATGCTCGGAGTATTTTAATAGGTAACTAAGATTCATAGCACGGATACAACTTGGGAAGGATTTTCAAGAGAGGAGGACAATATGTACAAGGTTCATGACAGAAAAGGGTGCAAATTTGCGTCGTATACATAATTCAATATTATATAAAATTATGTGCAACACACAATTCGATTGCTTATTTCATGATGCACATAATTCAAAAAATTGTGTAAAACTGATAAAAAAAAAAAGATGAGAGAGAAAACCCATCGAGATGGAGCATCTGCATCCATAGCAAAGTGATGAGGTTTCTCCTTTCAAGTAATTTTTAAGAGAGTACCGGTAGCATTACCAGCTTTACATTATAGTGATATCAGTCTGTGTTGTGAAAAAAAAATTGTAGTCAAAACTGGAGTTAGGACACAGGTAATGAGGCTAGTTCGCTGCTGTAAGACACACTGGCAGCTTGCCTTTAGGTAATCGTAATGACGGGTAGGCTATACACTGGGGACATTAAAGATAGGTTTGGTAAAACACTGCAGGGATGGTGATAGCTTAAATCAAGATAGGCTTAGAGGGGGAAATTTTGAGTTTTTGAGTGGAAAACTCAGCAGCTCAACATGGCAAGCTTTATATTGGTGACATTTCCCATGGTTGCTTCATTGCATTTTGAGACCCTGATGAGATGTGTTTTGCTAGGTCTGATACCAGACAAAACCAGAAAAGCTGGCCTCCGAACAACGGTCGGAGCCACGGCTCGTGTAGGAGGGCAGCTGCAGAAAATGGCCTCTAATTCCAGCTGAGGCAATGATGCACCTAGTATTTTTCCACTCCTGGTGACTCACAGCCCAAGATGGCGCCTGAAGCGGAAGTGAGGGGGCGTCGGAAAGAAAACGTGGCGTAGTTCTTGCTTCGACACAGTAAACTCTGCGCCTGAGGATTCGTCTGCAGCAGGGCTCCCCATTCACACTTAAAGGCGCGCTTCATTCTGTGGGGCGGCCAGTCTTTCTCAGCTGTGCTGCCTCATTCACTCGCTCATTCATTCATTCCTTCACTCGTTCACAGATCTCCGCATCCCCTTCCACCTCCGCTCCCCCCGCCACACCCCCTCCTGCCCGCGGCGACAAAGGAGCGCGCGGGCGTCGCCGCGGCTGCGGGGGCGGAGCCTCAGCTCCCGGCCGGCGGGTGCGCGCGCCCGCCAGACCCCGGAAGCGCGCCGCGGGTACCGGGTGGAGGGCGTGGCCCTGGTCGGGCGGCGAGCTGCGATCCCCAGTCTGAGTTACCTAGGTAACAGCGGCAGAGGCTGGCCTGACGTCACGGGCGGCGCGCCTCCGCACTGCGGCACTGGGCTGGTGGACAGCGCAGGTCGCCAGCGGACCGGCCGACCGAGCTGCTGCCTCCCTCGTCCGGGCCTGGGCGCAGCGAGCCGCTTCGCGCCGCCGCCTGTAGTTCCTTTCCGTGAGTATCCCGCGGGCGCGCTGCGGCGGGGGCGTAGGCCTGCCCGGTCCCCGGGGGCGGCGACGGGGCTGCCGGAGACTGTGAGATGCTTGTGAGCGGGCTGGCGGAGGCCGAGGGATGCCTGCGAGCGGCCACTCCTTTCCCGCTTGTTCTCCTCCGGTCCAGGCTTAAATGCCCCCCAAGCTGTTGCGTACCTAGTCGGTTTCCTTGTAAATGATGGCCGGGTGCGCAATGACAGGCTCTCTTAATTACATCTAAGTAGAGTGATGGATCTATTGGAAGAGTCCCATTTATAGGGTCATCTCAATGCGTAAAACCCCTCAAAACGGAGGCTGTCTAGGAATCTACCAAATGGTTGCTGCGAAAACATCCGTAGAAACGTTTCCTCCGTGATTTTGTTTTGTTTCGTTAAAGCAAACATCTTTTGGATGCTAACAGGTTTTTCACCTGTTGCGTAAACGATTGCTTGAGCTCTCAGGAGAAGATTGATAAGAGGAAGATAAGGGAATTTTTTTAAAAGAATATTTGAAGCAAATTCAAATGCAAAAAGAATTTTTAGCAATATTTACAATATTATTTATTTATGGGGACTATCACAGGTTTATTAGTCGAATTATGCAAACATAGTTTTTGTTTTCTCTTTTAAGAAATTTTACTACGGAGCCAG
>NW_022196902.1:13269172-13276821 GCF_008632895.1 Mastomys coucha
GAAGCGGGGGAGGAAACGTAATCCAGTTATTTTTTTCTGCGTAGTCTGTCTTACAAGCTCCTATAAAGAAGCTCCCATCTTTGGATGGGAAAGACTTAAAATAATGATATAATGATATCTAATATTGTGTATGCTAATTTAAAAAATTGTTTTATAACATGACATCTACAAAATTCGGGATGTTTTATTAAATATAATCTAAATATAAGTCTATATTGTAAAATATAAATTATGGTGATGTTATTAATCAAATATGAGTTTTTAATTATCTGTGTTTTCTGTAGTATATATTAATATTAAAATGATTATTTCTGTAATTGTAATGTTATTATTAAATATTACTGTTATGCCTTGAAATATCAAATATGAGATAATTTAAATTTATTCTTTTATTTCTTAATTATCTATGTTAAATGGACATAAAGTAATCTTACGTGCACCTGTGATGTGTGATTATTATTTTTTCAGTTTCCTTTTTCTCCTTTCAGTAAGTAAGTGCCACTTACTGATGCCACTCAGACATTAAAAAAGCAAGGCCTATGGAAGTTAATACCCCATCCAAAGTCATTTATCAATTTAACAGTACTAGAATCTTTGTTGACTACCCTTTTTGAACTGAGAGGCACAAACCCAGCCCGTTAGCAATGTAGTGTGTGTGTGTGTGTGTGTGTGTGTGTGTGCATGCGCGCAATCACACAGGCACGCATGGGGGAAGGTTAGGTTTGGGAGTGCTCAAGCACACATGTGCATGGGTGTGTGTGTCACAAGCTCAATCGCTCAAGCTTTCGAGTGCGAGAACGCGCGAGCGTGTGTGTGTGTGTGTGTGTGTGTGTGTGTGTGTGTGTGTGTGTATGTATGTGTGTGTGAGGTGTGGGGTGCTCAAGCACGCGCGAGTGTGTGTGTGTATGTGTGTGTGTGTGTGAGTGTGTGTGTGAGGGAGGAGCTCAAGGAGCTCAATCACGCAACTGTGCAAGCATTCAAGCTGGGGGGGGGGTGCGCATGCGCTTGCGCGCGCGTGCATGTGTTTGTCTATTCAGGCTCCCAGCTTCAAGCTTGGTAATTTGCGAAAGGTACTCAAAAGCTCATATTATTCTACTTGCATTGTGCTAGCTCACAAAGATACAGATTAAAATCAGCAGAGAAACAGCACATGTGACTCATAGCCTATAAGAATCCTTTTACAAGTATTAAAGTCTTGATGTCCATTGTTTGTATGAGAGGGTATGCTGTGCCTTTGCGAATAACTATAGCCAGTCCCATTGGAGTACCCTAGACTTTATATTCTCTCTCTCTCTCTCTCTCTCTCTCTCTCTCTCTCTCTCTCTGTCTCTCTCCTTCTCTCTCTCTCTCTCTCTCTCTCTCTCTCTATATATATATATATATATATATACACACACACACATAGTCAGTATAAATCATATATATATTTTTTTTTAAGATTTATTTATTATATGTAAGTACACTGTAGCTGTCTTCAGACGCACCAGAAGAGGGTGTCAGATCTCATTACGGGTGGTTGTGAGCCACCATGTGGTTGCTGGGATTTGAATTTATGACCTTCCGAAGAGCAGTCAGTGCTCTTCCCCACTGAGCCATCTCACTAGCCCACACATATATATTTATCTACACTATGAATCATATATATACTATAAATCACATATATTCATGTATATTCACTATAAATCACATATATATCTATATACACTGCAAAGCATGCTGTGAACAATAACTCTTTGGTCACAGTGATACATACATTATGACTCAAGGCTTCAGGTATATAAATTGTAACCAAATGCAGCATGCTAAGGGCTGTGATTTATTTTCTAGCATCTTGCTTAGGATTAGTCCTTAAAGTAGACCTTGTTTGGGATTTGAAATATACATGAAACAATTTGAACAAGCCTTTATATTAATAAATTTTATACTGTTGTCTTGTCCTCTGCAGTTTTCTAAGTCAATATGATTCAGGACAGATGATTTCATTCTTAATGGTAAAAATACAGCATGAATGTGCCCTAAACCATGTCTCTTAGTGTTTTAACAATTGTATTAGAGACATTGACCAAAGTGACAATGGCAACTAAAAGAGAGACGTGAAGATGTAAAGCATTAAAATAATCTCTGCTTACAAGTAACATGTTTAGCACAATGTAAAGCCAAGGTATAAAAACCAAATATATTTTAACAAATAGTGAATAATTTAAAAATGTAAAACTTATTTATAATAGCACCAAAAATGGGATTTGGCATGGTGTTCTAATTCCAGGACTTAGGGGGCAAAGAGAAGCCGAAGGATGGCAAGACTGTACAGAAAGTTCCAGACCAACCAGGCCTTCCTAACTGAACCCTGCTCTAAAGTTCCAGACCAACCAGGGCTTCCTAACTGAGCCCTGCTCTAAACACAATACAACAAAACAATCACAAACAAACCAAAAATGCCTATCAGGGAAGGATAAGTATATTTTAAAATGTGTATATCCCAAACTCCTCTCTTGAGGAAAATAAAGACTTACATAGTTGTCTCTTTTTACATTTTAGGAGAATCAGTATTGTTAAATGTCTATTCTGCAAAAATATATATATTGAGTTCAATTCAAGTCAAAACATAAGTATTTTTTAAAAACTGGAAAGCTAACTACAATACTTATTTGCAAATATGAACAGAGCCTAGAAGACTCTGAACAAAAGGCAAAAACAAAAAGAAATTACACAATAAGACCCATTATAAAGCTGTAGTATTCAAAGTTCTAAAGATATGCATATAATTTGTGGAGAAGAGTAAAATCTAGGAATAGGTCCATTGTATACATGGTTCATTAATTCTTCTTTCTCTTATGCTGAAGTGTGAAAACCAGGGTCTTGCTCATGGTTAAGAATGTGTTCTACCACTCAGCTTTACTCAGCCAGGTCAGCTTATTCATTATATAATTGGCAAAGTTTTCAGTGAAGAAAAGGATAATTTCAGCAGAGGGTCCTAAAACAACTAATAGAACATAATAACCATATAATATTTGGAAAATAGCTAGAAATTGATCGAAGAGGACTGGGAGATGACTCAGTAGATGTTTGCCTTGCAAGTACAAGGGCCTATGTGCAACCACCAACACCATTTTAAGAAAAAACATCCATGACATGTGTTTATAATCCCAGCAGTGGGAAATAAATCCCAATGCTTTTTACTTAGGCAGACTAGCTTTCTCAAGAAATTTCAAGGTAGTGAGAGATCTTGTCTTTAAAAAAAAAAATGTTGGCACCTGAGAAATGACACCTGATATCTTCATATCACATATACACATGTGTATATGTACACTCTACATATACACATACTCATGCATATGTACTACCTTTGTGCATATATACACACAAAGAAACACATCAGTGGGATTCCTTCAGGCCTCACAAATATTACAGGATTCAGCCAATGTAACTGGCTGTACTCCACCATTTAGCAGTGATATTCTGTTGCTGAAGACACAACATACTGGAGTTAAAGAATATGTAGGGGTTGTATGGTACTGACTTGGAAATGGCCTCCTTATTGTCTAGAGTTCATAGTGCTGGAAGGTGCTGAGCACATTACCAGAGTAGAAAAGTAGCCATCAGTCACGTAAATGTAAGCCCTGAGAGCTACAACCACACCTCCCTATAAAACATTCCCCCAGTGTGACAAGAATGCTATGGGAGTAAACAACCAATTTTTGGTTGGATTTAAGGCCCACTCTGATATGGAACACACACCTGACATTGTCACTGAGGCCAAGAACCTAAATCAAGATAGGTAATGGGCCTAAGGGGACAAGTAGAACACTATTATTGGGGGCTGGCGAGATGGCTCAGCCGGTAAGAGCTCTGACTGCTCTTCCGAAGGTCTTGAGTTTGGATCCCAGCAACCACATGGTGGTTCACAACCACCCGTAATGAGATCTGACGCCCTCTTCTGGTGCGTCTGAAGACAGCTACAGTGTATTAGCTGGAGCGAGCAGGGTATCCTGAGTTCAATTCCCAGCAGTCACATGATGGCCTATGGCCATCTATACAGCTACAGTGTATACACATAAAATAAATAAATAAATCTTAAAAAAAAAAGAACACTATTATTCTGCTAAAATGAATCTAGCAAAACAATGACAGACACAGTGCTATATGCATCTATCAGGATATTGATCAACTCTCATCAGAGAACCTTCTTTCAGTAGATGGTGATTAACATAAAGACATACAACTAATCAGTGTGAAAAATGAGGGACTTTAGAATGCTCTACCTTAAGTGTGTCTGTATCCCTCCCCTAAAAGATCAAGGATCTATGCAGAAGAGGAAGTGAAAAGATAGCAAGAGCTGTAGGTTGTAGATGTTTTCTAAGAAACAGTGTCTTCCAGATACAACACATAGATACACATGAATTCCCAGAGACTGACAGCATGCACAAAACCTGTATAAGCTCAAGCCACACAAAATCTCAGCACAGAGAAGGGGAAGTGGACATGAAGTCCTGCCTGGCTAAGAAGCTATTCACAATTGATAGCTTCTGGAAGTGGGAAAGTCAGTTTTCTTCAGTGGTTTGACACTGGATGTACCAACCACATTCCAGGCAGGCTTCAAGTCTAGTCAGAATACAACACTCCTGTAATGGTAGCATGCCTTACCCGGCAAGGTAATATTATGGCAGGTGGGGTCCACAGCTATGTAAGACCTTTGAGAACTCATTTTCTCCAGCACCCTTCATAAGAGCTTCCACATAACCTCCAGGAAGGGTGCTCCCAGCTCAGTTCCAGACTGATTTTTCTGTGTCCTGTAACCAGAGTGTATGGTGTCTTCAGCAGCAGCATTGTACTGCCTAATTGTGATGGACAGCAACAACCAATGGCAATAGCTTGGATCATTTGAGGTGCTCCTAGGGCTTCTACAGTGAACAGCTCCTAGGGATGTGTTCTGTATGTGGCACTGATAGATTCATTTACGGACATTATTCCTGGGAGTAGCATTTAGAGTCCCTCCAGTCCAAGCTCTTTCTTTATTTAAAATTTTTATTTTTCTAAGAATTTCATCCATAAGTACTGTATTTGCATTATTTCCACCTCTGTTTCCCTTCAATTCCTCCCATGTCTAATCCGCTCCCTCTCAGATTCATGACCCCTTCTTTTACATTATTATATATGTACACACGCATACACACATACATGCAAACACACACACATGCACACACACACACACACAACCTGTTGAATCTATTTAGTGTTGCTCATAAGCATATGAGTTTAGGGCTGATCATCAGAGATTGGACTTGGATAATCTGTCATATGCCTCATCCCTGGAAAAGACTGATTCTCCCTTTCTTGGCAGCCATTGATTGCTTATAGCTCTTCACAAAGGATAGGGCCTTTTGAGATTTCCTCTGCTTACACTGGTTTATCAACTGGTATTGTCACTGTGCTGGTCCTGCGTAGGCAATTGTATTGTTGAGATTTCACGAGCTTCCCTGCCATAAACATAGAAGTCTATCTCAAAGCACATGTCCTTGTTCCTTGTTCTTAAAGCTTTCCCACCTTTTCTTTTCTTCTGTGATAGACCATGAGCCCTAGTGTGGGGATTGCATTGTCAGTGTATTGGCTGGGGCTGGATGCCTCACAACCACTTGTTCTCAGTTTTGACCAGTTTTGATTTATGTAATGGTTTCTGTCTGCTGCAAAAAGGAGCTCTGCTAGGAGTGAGAGGCATGCTTCCCTGTGGGAAGAAGGGTAGGCATTAGAATGGACTTAGAAAACACAGTGGGTTTAGGTGCAGTTCTCCTCTGCAGTCGAGTGTAATGTGTGTAGCGTTTCATAGCATCCTAGTTTTTGTTGACTTTACTCTTTTGTTCACTCAGACCTTTTCATCTCTGGTATTTCCCCCTACTTAATATTCAGTATGTTTTACTTTCTTCTTTCTTGTCCTTACATCATTACATTCTTAACGCATTTCCTCACCCCATGGCTATTTCATGTATCCCATTCCTTCAGATACTCCAATCTAAACACACGTATCTGATAATTCAAAGCTAGGGTCTGCATATGTGAGAGAATGTACAGTGTTTGTCTTCCTGAGCCTCATCTCATTTAGTATGTTTTCCCATTACATCCATTTTCCTGTAAATCCATTTTTTAATGTCTGAATAAACTTATTAGTGTAATCTTGATCATTTTTTAACTTCTTAGAGAATCTAATTTATTCTCTGCCTGATAATATTCTTTTATAAATTGTAGCCTTTTACTGTTTTTTATTAAAAATTCTCTTAAATAATTTTGACAAAAAGGTATGTGTTTATTAATTTGTCACAACTTTTTAGTTAATATTTAGCATTTTATTAATGTAGTTGGGACAAAATTGAGGATGACATTCTGTTAGACTTGACTTTATAGCCATGGTTCTCAGCCTATGGGTCATGACTCCTTGGAGGGCTGATCAGCCCTTTCATAGGGGTCGCAGATCACATATTTACATTACGATTTATAACAGTAGCAAAGTTACAGTTAGAAAGTAGTAATGAAAATATTTTTATGGGTCACCACAATATGAGGAATTGTATTACAGGGTCACAGTTTAGGAAGGTTGAGAACCACTGGTTTAGAGTAGAATTATGAGACAAGACTAATAACCCATGTGTGGTTTTTCTTGGGAAATTTGAAATGTTTTATACTCTATGGCTTTTTGATGAGTTTTCTAAAACATATTTTTGTCAAATTAACATTTAGATCACTCTTATAGTAAGAAAATAGCAACTGAGCTATTAATTTGTTCTGAAAAGCTCAATAAATATTCTTATTAACTAACTTGGTTAATCTGAAATCACTTTCAAAGATTTTAAATCTAAATTTACAAGTATAAATTCAGAGTACTCACCAAAAGTTCTAGAGAAGTATCATTCTATCCTAGAAAAATCTAGTTGTCTTAGTAGTGTTTGGCATCAGTCATTATATTTACCTTTAAGTCTTAAACTGTCCTGGACTGACATTTGTTGTTATGTGTTCTTTTCCTAGCCTGTTCCCTTCAAAGCAACCTTCTGGCTACCTTAGAACTAAAATTGACATTGGTAACCTAGAGAAGTGAGCAGCACGTGAAGATTCAGGGGACAATGTTAGTGTAGAGCCAGGCAAGCAAGAAAAGCCAAATAAAATTACCCAGATCACCAAGGAAATGGAACCAGAAACTCCAGAGGAGGTGGATCCTGCACAGGAGAAAGTCAGAGGCAAGGCCCAGCCAGCAGATGACGCAGATGATGGCCGAGAAAAGGCTGAGATGGAAGGGAAAGGAGAAGTGACCGAAGCCTATCAGCTGCAGGTGGCTGAAGAAATGGCAAAGGAGATCAAGAAGAAAATAAGAAAGAAGCTCAAGGAGCAGCTGACCTACTTCCCTCCAGACACTCTGTTGCATGACGACAAGCTGGCCAGTGAAAAACGAAAGAAGAAGAAGAAGAAAGGGCCAGGGGCAGCTAAGCCTGAGACAAGGTACTTCACAGGAACACAAGACACACGCATGTGTCCTCACCTTATCACACACAGATGTGCTCTCATGTGTCTTCATGTGATCACACACAGACACACTCAAGGGTCTTCACATTGACACACAGACACACTCTAGTGTCTTCACGATGACACACAGACACAGTCTAGGG
>NW_022196902.1:13277569-13295883 GCF_008632895.1 Mastomys coucha
ACAGACACAGTCTAGGGTCTTCACGTTGACACACAGACACAGTCTAGGGTCTTCACGTTGACACACAGGCACAGTCTAGGGTCTTCACGTTGACACACAGACACAGTCTAGGGTCTTCACGTTGACACACAGACACAGTCTAGGGTCTTCACGTTGACACACAGACACACTCTAGTGTCTTCACATTGACACACAGATGCACTCTAGGGTCTTCGTATTTATACACAGAGACATACTCTAGGGTCTTCATGTCGATACACACAGACACACTTTAGTGTCTTCACATCGACATACACAAACCCATTCTAGTGTCTTCACATCAACAGACACAAACACATTCTAGTGTCTTCACATCGACACATAGATCCACTCTATAGTTTAAGGTTAGGGCTGCGTTTAGGAACATTGCCACTGAAGTGATAACTGCCAACCTTTATGCAGCACCTATGCTAGAAGCTTTATGAGAATACACTCCGAGTCTTTACAGTAGCCCTATGAGGGACAGGAATGGCGCTCTCCTGTTTCTTCTGAGAAGCTGAGTGATATAAGAGGCTGAGCCATAACACTGACAGTCTACCTTCAACATGTCTACATTTACCCACTTACAACTGTTATGGAAGTAACAGGCCTGCTGAATATGGTGGTTCATATATGTAGTTCATGATTCATACATATAGTCCAGTACTTGGGCACTAAGACAGGATAATCTTGAGTTCAAGGCCAGCCTGCATCACATAGTGGAGTTGAGGCCTACCAGAATACCATGGTGAAATCCTGTCTCAGAAGGCCCCTTTGCATACACATACATGCACGCACACACACACATACACACACACACATACTTCTTTCTTGAAGTTTGATATGTTAGTCTAGATTTTTCTTATCATATGGATAGTACTTGTTCACTGTAGAATAATTATCAATGATAATAATTACCAATTTAATAGTTTAGTCTTATGTGTGATGCATATGTGTGTGTGTATGTTTCTGAGACTGTATTCACATTTGTAAGGTCTCTGTAAGAAGCAGTGAGATTTTTAAACTGTCTTTCACGTGATATAACCCTCTTTTCATCTGCAATCATCATTTACATGAGCAACTTGTTACTTTATCAGTCTAGTGTGACTAGCCTTTGGCAGTCTAGGTTATTTTTCCCTTAAGCTCTCAGCTAAAAAGAAATCCTATAATCTAGATGGTCAGTGCCTCAAGGATATGTTATATAAGAATTACCTACCAGTTGGCACTGTAAAAGCTTACCCCAGAACATAATAACTTCATGCACTTGTCTCACACTTGCTGCTGTACAGAAGGTACCTCTGGCTTTCACAGGTTCTCTCTCACAAGCTCTAGTCAGGATGCTAGCCAGGAACAGATGTAACAGATGACACCAGACAGCTTCTGTTTCAGGCTGACACCTCTTACTGTTTGTATGTGGTACAAATTTTATTGTTAGCAAGAATTCTGAAAAATATAGTCTTACACCTGCCCCTAGAGAACAAAAGCAATGCACTTTTATCTAGAAGTCAAAAGTTGAATGGCTGAAATTTCTTATGTTTTAGATCATTTAGAAATGTATTCAGTAATCATTTAGTTAGCAGCAGGCTGGGTATGCTTGCTAATTTTATATATAGGTCCATAATCATAAAATACTATTTTATTTTCCCATTGTTTGTTTTCAGACAGGGTAGCAATTTGTAGCTGAGGCAGGCCTCAGGTATGTGGTCCTCATGCCTGATCCTGCTCAGTATGAAGGTATTCTGTGGAGTGCATAGTTTTGTTTTTGTTGGCTCCTAAGATACGTAACTCTCCATCGGGTCTAAAGTGTTATGTATGACTCCTGCTTCGACAGTCATTTTATTGTATAAGAAAGTATCAGATGGTGGCATTTTTACAGGAACATGATATATTCTCCTTGCTTCTTTTCATCACTCACTCTGCTATACCATGAACAACAATTATCAAAATCATTTGTAGTGATTCATTCTTGGGCTGTGCTTCAGTCCCTCAGATGTCTGTGACAGTGCAGTTGAAAGTGAACAAAAGAAAGAAGGTGCCCCTGAGGGATCTCACCACATGGAAGGAATGTGCTCAACAGATCAGAATGCAGATGCCGGCATACCGGAGAACACGAAGCCCAAGCCCAAGAAGACAAAGAGGAGGACTAAAGCAGGTTTGCTACCCTAATAAATCAAAATGAGATGCCTTTGTGGGGTAGTGAGAGTCGAGAAACTTTAGTTCTTAAAACTGAAGGATATAATTTAAAATAAGTCAGGATACATTGAATATCTTTATTCATCAGCGTACGGTGTTTATTTGTTAATAATGAAGTATACACAATTGTATGTGGGTATATATAATGAGAAATAGGTTTTTATTTAACTGTACAAGGAAATGATTTGTACTGTATTGTGGCATAAAAAAATTTATTTTTAAAGCACTGATTTTAGAATTGCAAATGGTTATCTTGATGAATGAAAGCCAGCAGTGGCCTTTTTTCTCCCTTGAAGTTCTTCTGTTAACAGACTAAGACAATACAATGTAAGATTAACTATATGTAACCCCTAAGTATGAGAATGATTATTACTGACGTTTCTTCCTGCTTAGTTTCAGATGATAATGAAGACACTAATGGAGATGGTGTTCATGAGATAACAAGCCGTGACAGTCCAGTTCATCCAAAGTGTTTGCTCGATGATGACCTTGTCATGGGAGTCTACATTCACAGAACCGATCGGCTTAAATCTGACTTTATGATTTCTCACCCAATGGTAAAAATCCATGTGGTTGATGAACACACTGGCCAGTATGTCAAGAAAGATGACAGGTAATTCTAAAAATTATACCACTTTCAGGTTGAAGCTGTGCAGTAGAAATCCTTTTTGCTGCCCTTCGCAGCTGAAAGCTAGTAGACAGAGAACTGTGGACTGATGTCAGAGAACAGTCCTATGGTTGTGGGTGTTCCTCAGCTCGATCAGTAAGCTTTACAGAAGAAATGGAGGGAATGCGCCATCTTTAATATTGAGTCTATCAAGCTTACTAATTAGGTCATAAATTTGCATGGTAAATTTTGTAAGTGTTCTCATTGTTAGCCTCCTCCTTTCCATTGAAATTAGTGTGTTACATGGGCCTGGGGTGCTGCAAATGTATCTTGATGTTTTCCCTAAGTTTGTATCTAGAGAGAAGCTGTATTTGAATCCATAGGATATAATGTATATAATAAGAGAATATACATACATAGGTTTAAAAGCCAATAAAATAAATTGTTATTGTAAAAGTAACTTTTATTTGTCAGATGTAATTGCCATCTCAGAGGCTTACTGCTGAGTAATCTCACCTTTCTAGTTCTTTCTGAACTCTGGATGGCTGTTTCAACTTAGCTGTTCTGGCTCAAATTCCTCTCCAAGATAACTTACTCAATTGGGCTTCTGTCAAATTCTAACTGAATTGCTCTGCTTGGCCTCAAACTAATTCTAGTAATCTGTTCTAATCTTCTGGCTCATTCTCATTCTCTGGCTCATTCTGTCTTCACCTGTGTCTAGCTTGTTCTCTCTGCAACCTGTTTCTATAAAACTGTCCCAGTAAAAACTGCCTCTGCTGACCTGCACAGAACTGCATGAACTCACCAACAAGGAGCTCAACTCTACTACCTGCACTCACTGACTGACTGAACTCAACTGTATGGACCAGAACTGACTCCCAACTGACTGAACTCTCTCCCTGTGTTCCTCTTAAATAGCTTCTCTTTCCTGTGCTGTTCTTGTTGAGAGTTGGGTGTATCCTATACTGTCAAATCTTTCTCTGATTCATCACTTTGTCTGTCCCTCAATTGGACGTCATTGTTTGAGATTAAAGGTGTGTACTAAGGGCATGTCTGCATCCCAGCCACATCATGAAGTCCTACAAGGTCATTGGATGTGACTAGAGCAGCTATGTGGCTGGATTAAAATTTCTCTACACAATATACTAGATTATACTAATTCAAGAAAATATTTGCTTAAAAGAACATTAAGATTATTACAAAAAAGTGAACACATCTGCTTAGTTGTGTTAGTACGTACAAAGAAAATATGACAGTATAAGTTCTTTTTACATTATTATTTGGATTTACTATGCATTTTACCATAATCTCATTTAAACTTCTGAAGGAGTTGCTGTATTTTAGCTCTGTACATTAAAGGTTGATTATACCTTTCACTTTCTACTTTTATAATAAATTATTTATCTAACCCAAAGAACCAAAACAGAATGCAAGATTGTAAGAAGACACCATTACTTCTAATGTTTTATAAAATTTATGATTTTTTAGATGTTAAAGAACATTATTTTTGTTTTTGTGCCATTATAGCTCTTATTTGTACTTTTATGGGATATGTAATTTTTTCTCTTCAGTTTTACCCTCTAAAAATTATGTAATGAATTGTAATTAATGGAAACTTTGTCTCTGAACAGTGAGCGTCCTGTTTCATCTTACTATGAGAAAGACAACGTGGACTATATTCTTCCTATTATGACACAGCCATATGACTTTAAAAAGCTAAAGTCAAGGCTTCCGGAGTGGGAGGAGCAAGTTATTTTTAATGAAAATTTTCCCTATTTGCTTCGAGAGTTTGACGAGTGTCCAAAAGTCATTCTGTTCTTTGAGGTATGAATTTAAAAATAATTTTAGTAAATATTTAAGCATACAAGTGTGAGCTGTTGATTTTAATAGTTTTGTTTTATGGTAATGTGCAAATATAATGTTGCAGTATGCTTTGTGGGTGACAGGTGATAATGTATCAATAGAGACCATGACAATGTAGATAGACTGTTACTCTGTGAAATAACTTTTTAAAATGTATCTACAGATTCTTGACTTTTTAAGCATGGATGAAATCAAGAATAACTCTGAGGTTCAAAACCAAGAATGTGGCTTTCGGAAAATTGCCTGGGCATTTCTTAAGGTACATTTTCACCTGTCTTTAAACGTATTTGAAATGATCTCTTCTAAATTTGACTGCAGTTTTGCACCAAGTCTTTTGAGTCTCTAAGAGTTTGTTAACTCAACTCTTAGTAAAGCTATTAAAAGTCTGAAATACTTATTGATTACCCATAGTGTACTATTTATACTTTTTGATTCTGGGGATATTGTACTCACACATGCATCCTGCCATCTGGTGGTCAATGTATGAGATATAAATTCAGCCCTTTCAGTGTATGAGCCCTAAATCATCAGTCAGCAGCCCTAAATCCCTCAACCTCATAACATGAGCATTGGTAGATGGGAGGGTCTGAGCCAGTACTAAGTCTTAAAGAGCACTGAAAAGTATACTAGTGTTTTAAACAAAAAGCAGTTTATTAGGAGCTGCTCATTTATCCTGCATTATGGTTTGTACAGACCTGCTGTGTGGGTCCTAAGCTACAACTAGAACATCACAGATGGCACAGTATTTTATTCCTTACTTTTCAAGATCATGTGGATTTTAATTCATCCATATTGAGCCATTGTCATCTCCATGAAGGGGAATGGATTCTGTGTTTTCCATGTTTAATACTGTGTGTCTTTTCCTTCATTGTACTATAAGCTTTACAAAGTTACCAGTAATTTTGTTTGGATTAATTTTTGGACAGTTTTAGTTTTTATTATTTATGTATATGCATACACACAAACACAAACACGGTTGTATTAGATGTATTACATAATTCCCTTGGGCTTTGACAAGGTCACTGTGTCCCAGCACATATATACACATACACACTCACAGTCGTATTAGATGTATTACAATATTTTCTTGGCTTTCACAAGGTCACTATGTCCCAGCACATACACACAGACATACTACACACACACACACACACTCACACTCACACAGTCATATTAGAAGTATTACATAATTCCCTTGGGCTTTCACAAGGTCACTGTCTCAGCACACACAGACACACAGAGAGGTAAATGTCCACCAAAGGACTTCCTGATTTCCTGAGTGGCAAACGATTGGTATAAACTTAAACAAGTTCACATGGAAGTGGCTCAGCATCTGTGCTGGTGGATTTAGGATGTGTGTTTTCAGAAAATGCAATGGTCCATTCAATGTATGTTAATTTTCACTTACACCTTTAGTCTCAGGTATTTAAATTCTTGTAGAATATGTTTGTGGCTATTTTAACCATGCAATAATGAAGCTTAGTAGAGCTAGCTATATTATACAATTTATAGTCATAATGACATGCTCATTATGGCTTTCTTAGCATGAATTGTTCACTTGGCTAAGCAACACACTAATATAAACTACATTGTCTAGACAATATTAAAACAACTTCAAAAAAGTATGATTTGGGAGCTGGGGAATCCTTCAAGTCCGTAGTGTGCTTTGGGCAATAGTGAAGACCTCTGCATGCATGCAGAGCTCATTTAAAGGCCAGTGCTGTCTTACTCAGCTTTAGACTATTGTTTCCCCATCGAGTACAGGATCACTCCCTGAGCTTGGAAATCCATGGTCTCGTCATGCTTTCCCAAGATTGTAGGGGAACACGCAACATGTGCTCTGTGTGTGTTTCCTTGATGATATGTCTTGAGCAAGCCACAATCTAGATTTTGCCTCTGCCACCAAAACTTCTCCAGCTGAATCACGAGCATTTCTGTTTGCCACATGATAACATTCATCCCTTGTTCCTGTGTCAAGCACACACACATGATGTTCCTGTGGTGTCCCTGCTGTGTCTGCTTTCTTAGCAGCACCCTCTTGTGCTTTGGTTGTCCCATTCCTTCAAGATTGGTCCCTACCACCGAATTAATTCCCACTCACAGTTTCTTCTCTGATTCACTTTTCTTAAACCCACTTTCATTTTCTGCTCTACATAGTTGGCATATCCGGCCAAATCTCTTACCTCTTCTCCTGTCTCTTAGGTTTCATGTTTGTCTACACAATCTCAGTAACACATAGCAGGTTTGTTGCAGATTAAGTGACATTAAGCATAACTAAACCTCACTTGTATATAGTTGCACCAAGCACACTTGAGGACTTGACCGTCCCATGTGTTTACTCAGTGTAGAGCATCCCATTGTCACAGGTCTTTGGGACAGCTCTACACTGAGTCTCCCTTGGCTCTTTTTTCCCGTCTTTCCAACAAGCAGCTCCTGAGTGTCGTGCGCCTAACGCCTGCGCTTCTGCTCTAGCCACCCTGGGAATGTCACTTTGTACTGTAATCAGTGAGCTGCAAAGGAACCTCACTTTCTACTCCAAATTCACAGTGTATACAGCGCTCACTCTCTGCAACATTTCCTCTTCACTCATTAAGTAGGAAAGGAAAGCTTTATCTGAACTGCTAAGATTATATACTTTTTCCTAAGAATCTCCATCTATCTGCTTATCTTGGTTTTTGTTTAATTGGCTTTTTCAATAGACCTTTTAAAGAAGGTAGACTAAAATTTTGAAAAATTAAGTGGACAGTTTGAATTAACATATCTTAAAATGATTTTGAGTCTTAAAGAATCTAAAACATGTCATTTTACCATTAAAACTATGAATGTGATCCAGCTCCTGCGGAGGCTAAGTCAGGGTAGTCACACGTTCAAGGCCTGCTTCAGTTCCAGAGCTCAACTTGAATAGGTTACTTTCAAATGGAAAGGAAAAGGAGGATGGGGACATACTTTTAGTAGTAGACACTTGTGGAGCAAGTGGAAGACCACAGGAGATTTTATTTTCAATCTGGTAGGAAGAATGACTGACAAGTGGAAAGCGCGTTTGTGTTCAGTGATGTGTCCTTTACTCTTTCCCATTATTAGTTCAAGCAAGTATGTGTCGTCCACTTTGTTTCTGTAGTGTAAATGCTTGCACAGTAGTCTGCAGTCGCTGAGTGCTGAAAAGAATGCCTGTAGGAAATGTTCTCAAAGACATTTGTCTCAGTGAACCCAGAGTAGCTTGCCCTAGGCTGCTGCGCCCTTTCCTTCATAAGCCTAACAGATTTCAACCTCGTTTTATCTTTTAACACTGAGCTTCCGACTCTGATGTTGCTTTCTCTGCATGTATTTTCTGAAAAGTTAATAATTTACGCAAATTCTTACTTTAAGCTTCTGGGAGCCAATGGAAATGCCAACATCAACTCAAAGCTTCGTCTGCAGCTCTACTACCCACCCACCAAGCCTCGGTCCCAGCCGAACGTTGTTGAGGTTTTTGAATGGTGGTCCAAGTGTCCACGAAATCGGTACCCGTCAACACTGTATGTAACCGTACGAGGACTGAAGGTCCCAGACTGTGTAAGTTAATAGTAGATGTAAATGTATCTCTTCAATTCAAGATAATGATGACATAATGTATTTTTCAGGTTTAAAAATCTAAGCTTTTAGAATTATTTTAACAGATTTTTAGATGCCCACAAAGACTACATATTAAGTATGTAACAGTTAATACTTAGGTGAACTTTAAGTTTTAAAAAAGTAGACTTCATTGTTAAAAAAAAAAACTTTTGGCATACTTTTATATTTTAAGATAAAGGATTTTAAGATAAAAGTACTTAACATAAAAGGATGAAAAGTTAGTACTGGGAAACCTTTTATTAGAAAGGGCAAGAAATAAAGTGTTTTAGGTCTTCAGGCAGGCTCTGCATGTCACAACTCCTCACCCTTAGGTGAGAGATGCCTACGTGTGTTCAGTATATCTTTATTTGTAACAAGTAGTCAAACAGATTTCATCCATGAGCAGGACTTTGCAGAGCCCTGATTTACGTATTTCACACTTGAGTCATTCAGATAACCAGCAATAGCATTTGTACTGCTACTGTCTGCAGATATACATCAACAATGATTTTATCATCAGTGATTCTAAAATGAAGCGTTCGTCTGCTTACTATTAATCTTTCTAGTGAGTTTCACATTCTACAGCTCATTTAGTATGCTGTGAGCACAAATTTGAATTGCATTAGTCTAAATGGAGTTAAATAAAATATATCAGGAGATAGATTTTTTAATCTCAATTTTTTTATATTAGTTTTGTGATTTTTTTTTAGCCAGCAATGTCATGTTATATCAAAGGCATGGCATAGAACTAGGTAGGTGTTCATGAAGAGGTAGACACAGGGAACAGAGCTATCAGAACCATTTTGTGCACCTGGGTGTGTGTATGAGCCTGTCAGCCCAGCACATGGGAAGTAGACTAGAAAGCACAAAGTCCACTTGATCCATAGCAAGGTGGAGGCAGCCTGAACTACCTATGACCCTGTCTCAAAGACTAAAACAATAATGTAATCAAGTTATAAGGAAAGCCGTTTTTACTATTGGAGTCTACTATTTGTCTCCCAACTTTTAAAGCTTTGTGATCATAGAAGCATAGTTCAAATAGCTTTTATTTAAAGTATTATACGAGTGAAAACGAAATCTGCCTTGTGTTTTGAAAGGTTTCCATACCATTTTTTCAGTATTTTCATTTTATTTTCTTTTGTTTTGTCCAAGACACGGTTTCACTATGTAGTCTAGCTGTCCTACTCATTCTATAGACCAAACAAGGCTGTCCCCAAACTCTCAGAGATCCCCCTGCCTCCAGCTCCTGAGTGCTGGGATTAAAGGTGTGTGCCACCACACCAGGCTCTATCGCAGTATTTTAAAAACAATAAGAAGGAGAATCAGCTGTGGACAGGCCTCATGACCTCCACTTGACCCCATGAAGAAAGGAGTGAGCCAGTTCTCACAAGTGCGCCATGGCTTGTGTGTGTTTGTGTGTTGTGGGAATATTTAAAAAATGAATCCACCCTGCAAAACCCCTTTCCCGCCGGAACATGTTCTAATGCCAGTACTGTCCCACCTCACCATTAAGTCCCGGCAGGTTCTTGCTATTTTCTCCCAGCTAGCAGCAACATCTCGCTCACATGCAATGCCTTACACACCCCCACAATCATTCATCTAGCTAGTGCCTAGGACCCGGTAGGTAATGCATGACTCTTAAGGCTTTAATATCCAATCAGGTTTATATAATAATAAGATCACAACTTACAAGATGCCAATGCAATAATTTCAGAACCAAATAATAAAGACAATATTCTAACCCAATTAATCTACTTTGTAAAAAACCTTTGCTTGGTTGTGAACTACACGGGGTCTGACTCTTCCTCATCCTCTGATTCCAGGATGAAAAATCCCTTTTCCTCCTGCTCTCTGACCATTCTCCTCCTCCAACTCTAGCTCCACCTCTCTATTCCTGTCCAATCACAGGCCTGTCACTGCCCTAATGTGATTGGACAGAGAAAATGGCCCAACATTTGTGGACATGTTTAATTTAACAATTGAATATGACGTTCTTCTTCATATTTTCCATACATATTTAGATAAAGCCATCTTACCGCTCTCTGATGGCTCTCCAGGAGGAAAGGGGTACACCAGTGTATTGTGAACGGCACCGGGAGACAAGTTCCGTGGACACAGAACCTGGACTAGAAGATTCAAAGGAAGAAGTAAAGTGGAAACGTCTGCCCGGCCAGGTGAGCTGCACTTCTGGTTTAACCATTGTGTGACAAAATATGAGAGAAAAGTCATGTAGGCAGGAAAGGCCTGCTTGGCACACGCAAACTCCCTTCTGAATAATCTTGATTAGCTATGTTGAGTTAATGATATTTACTATCGGCTGATAATAACTATTCACAGAGCTGTTGTGATGAATATACTTAAAAACCTTTGTAGCGAAGTGAAACATTGATGATACGCACTGAGGACCCAGTGCGTGCCGACTTCTGCCTTCTCACCTTTGCACTCAAAGGAAGCCATGTACAGGATCACTGCTTTCATGCCTGGTGCCATCAGTAGTGAAATACGGGTCAGTTGAACACAAGCTCTGCGGTATCATGATAGTCAGCTGGATAACTAGTCAATTGCTAAGTACTAATGGGCCAGTAAAATACATAACATCACATGAACAAAGAGATCATTCATATCAAGGGGAGGAGGTGGTATCGCAGAAGTCCAATACATTTTAAAACTGAGGAATTGTTTATTTCTGGAATTTCCCACATAATATTTTTAGACCGTATTGATCATAAATAATCAAAACCACAGAAATCAAAACTGAGAAAAGTCAGAGGGGACTGTGCTCTGCCTTGGAGACAGCAACAGCGGGTGCTTATTGGAGGAAAGAAGTCCTGAGGACAACCATTCGTAAATCCTGAATTAGGCTCTAACATTATGTGGTACTTTAGTTTTCAGATGTTTCTGACCTTAGGAAACATGGCTTCTGTCATGAAACAAGCAGGTGAAAATCATTCTTTCTGTGGCTGTATAAGAGCAATGTCTCAATGACAGTGTTGGAGCATTCTTTCTTTGTGTATTAGATTAATCAAGTGCTATTTAGACATATAAATTTTATGGAAAACCAGTTCTGTACTGAAATAGTTTTCTGTAGTAAATCTGTACTGAATAACTTTGTGTAGTTTTCCATCATTCCATGTACCTGTGTTTCTTTTCCTATATGTAATAGTAATAGAACTTTAGGGGAAAATTATGGTAATGGAACTTATCGGGTTATTTTATTTTTTGATTCATGTAGTTTAAATATATTCTTTTCAGGCCTGTCGCATCCCAAACAAGCATCTCTTCTCACTGAATGCTGGAGAGCGAGGCTGTTTTTGTCTTGATTTCTCTCACAATGGAAGGATATTAGCAGCCGCCTGTGCTAGCCGAGACGGATATCCGATCATACGTGAGAAATAATGCTATCTATTTAACTTTGTTATAATCTGCATAGTCTAACATTGGTTTTGGATTATCTAAAAGTCTTAATTTAAGAAGTTCTTAGTAAGTTAGTCAGATTTCTTTAAATAAAGGGACAGTTACTCTTTAGAATCTATTCAAAATGAGACTGCTTGAATGGAAGATGTTATTTTTTAGCATACAGGTGGATTTTTGTAGACATTGTCTGTTTTAAATATACACATTTAGTACAAGAAGGAAGGGTAAATTTCATAGGAAACTTTTAGTCCATATTAGTGGACAGTTGTGATAATCTGAGTTACAAAGTGCAGCATTTGTCATATGCTAGAATTGTAATAAGGCCCTGAAGTCCCTCAAAGACAGTTCCCATGGAGAAGGGGAGCCAGCAGAAAGGCCAAGGCACTCTCTGTAGCTTTGGAGAGTTGAAAAGTGCTGCGGCACTATTCTGGACTTAAAGATTCCTCTTATCTTAGTAATGAAATGGACTCTCCCAGGCAAGAAGAAGCCAGCCCTCTGGGCCTCTGTGCTGAGTGCGAGACCACACTGCACTTGCCCTTACCACACACGGTTCATGGTGTTGATGAGTCACGCACCCAGATGGCAATCGTCAGGTTTTGCTTTGGGTCTGAGCAGGCTCCTTTTGTTCTGATTTGTCTATGCTAAATGTTATTACCTGCTTAGATAATCAGAGACTTAGATCTGCTTACTGGTTAGATCTCAGAATATGCAGTCAGAGTCATTGTCTCTGGCTTTGCACTGTTTGAATAAGGCATGTCTGACTGAGAATCCACCAAGCCTGTTCAGTGTGCAGATTAATGTCTCTCATAAATCTCAGGAGTTTCATCTAGCATCTTCTCAGATGCTGTTTGTTTCCTAGGACCGCCATCACGCCCCTTTTGATATGGTCTTGTCCAGTGGATCTCTGTCGCTCTGTCTTCATTCTCTCCCCCAAGCAGGATCATCTCAGTTGACACTGTCCAGTTTACTGCTTCCTCCTCTGCCAGCTCAGGCTGGTGCTGAGCCACTCTCCTGACTTGTATAATTCAGCAGTCTCACTTTCCTGCTCTAAAGCTTCCTGTGGGTTTGTTTTTATTTATAGATGCTTCCTCTCTTTGGGAGGAGTTATCCTTCTGCTTCAGCCCTTTAGGTTTTCTTTAGGTCTTAGGCCATACTGATGATAATAGACTAATGATCTTGTGGAGAAAGAAGAGAACCAGGCTGCCATGGTTTCTGTATGGATGCTTTCCAACAACTGCTTTCCTTCCTGTGGGAAGCTGTATTTTCCTGTTTGTCTGCCTCTTTCCATGGCACAACTTTATGTTGAAAACTGGGTATTTGAGATGATGTAGTGAGGACAGCTGGTTCCTGTGTTCTGCCATCACCACCTGAGTTTAGTTACTGCTCTGGTTGTGCAGCGAAGCCCCTAGATGAATTCCATAAAGTCTTTATTGTCTGCTATGTTATCAATCTTTTGTAGACTGTACCCAGTCAGCCAGTTAGTATTAGCACTTTTCATGGGTCTGCTAATCCTCATCGCCAGGAGCACTATCCTGGGATGTTGTCTCAGTTCTTCAGTTCACAATAGAAAGCTCCCCAAGCCTTTTCTTCTTCTTTGTGGTGAGCCTCTTTGTGTCCCCTACATAAGGATAAGGCCCTCCAGGCTTGTCTTGGTTATGCACGTAGCCTGTGCAGACATGTGTGAGGAACCCAGATTCTCAGCAATATTTTGAATGTGGTCTGTGTTTTGTGTTCTTTGAGTAAGCTGCTTCTGACCTCCAGCTGATGCCAGCCCCTTAGGCAGCCGCAGCACACCGACTGCTTCAAATGCACACTAGACGCCTACACAGAGCCATGGGAAGTAAGCCTTGGGTCCAGTTTTGGATCTGATAGGTCATGAAATAGGGGAAAGTCTTTGGAACTGGGGTTTTTGGGGAGTCCCGAGCTCTAGACCCATCCTGCCTCATTGAGTAGTTTCTGGGCTTGTGACTTTCATTGTTTGTAAGGTTGTGTGAGTATAGGGAGGAGTAACTAGATGGTTGTAACACCACAAAGCTGATTTCCTTATTGAGAGTCAGCCCTTTTCTCAGCAAAGTGCTCCCCAGCTCTCCCAAGCATGGCCAGGTAATTCCCAGAGCTCTGTGACACTAAGGTTTCTCTTCCCTCTTACAGGGGACTAGATTCCTAGAGTCTTCACTTTCCTAAAGCGCAGTTGATTTTACCACTAGGTGGGAGTAGAGACTTGGCCCTGTTCTTATTAGCCGCCCTCCAGGTTTACTTGAGTCCTAATAACTGTTCACCATGCTTGCTCTGCCTGCCTGCCTGCCTGCCTGCCTGTCTGTCTGTGTGTCTGTCTGTCTGTCTGTGTATCTGTCTGTCTATGTATCTGTCTGTGTGTCTGTCTGCGTGTCTGTGTGTCTGTCTGTGTGTCTGCCTGTCTGTCTGTCTGTCTGTGTGTCTGCCTGCCTGTCTGTCTGTCTGTCTGTCTGTCTGCCTGTCTGTCTGTCTGTGTGTCTGCGTGTCTGTCTGTGTGTCTGTCTGCGTGTCTGTCTGTCTGTATGTGTGTCTGTCTGTCTGTCTGTCTGTGTGTCTGTCTGTCTGTGTGTCTGTCTGTGTGTCTGTGTGTCTGTCTGTGTGTCTGTCTGTCTGTCTGTGTGTCTGCGTGTCTGTGTGTCTGTCTGTGTGTCTGTCTGTCTGTGTGTCTGTGTGTCTGTCTGTCTGTGGAGTTCATTCGCTGCACATCGCACTGTGCTCTTCCTTACAGTGGGACAGTTATAGTTCTCATTACATCCAAAACTTTTTAGAATTTAATTTTTTTAGAAAAAAGTAATATCTTATTCATGAACTGCCAACATTTAAGTTGTTAAGTACTTGAAGTACAATGTAAATTTTTATTTATTTTTTGGTAATAAATTACAAAAAGTTCTTTTAGGGTTCTTACAGTGTGAGCAACTAAGAGCACATTAAAGAATACTGTCAGCATTAAGACATAAAATGTTGTGTAAACTTGGGATTAAAGCAAATAAAAAACAGTTTCTGGGTATATTTTGAAATTGTGTTAATATTACAAATATTTTTGGTTTTAATTTTACAGATAGTACTTAATTTTTATCTAAATTACTATAAGTTGTGTATTTATATATTTGTTGAAGTAAAGATCTCCTAGAAATTTAATTTCTAAATATTTTTTATTAGTATATGAAATTCCTTCTGGACGTTTTATGAGAGAATTGTGTGGCCATCTCAATATCATTTATGATCTCGACTGGTCAAAAGATGATCGCTATCTTGTTACTTCATCCTCTGACGGCACTGCCAGGTTAGTATACATTCAGGAAGAACTTGCAGTGTATGTTAATTGCCATCAAGGAAAGGTATGAGAATACAAAGAGACACATATACCCCTAACATCATAACTGTGCACCATGCACACTGACTGGTTATCAGCAGTGAAATTATGGTGAGTCATATCTTTTATCTGTGTAATATATATCATTTCTGGCCCTTGCTGTTTTTAAAATGACTATATATAAACTGATAATTAATATCTTGCAAGAAGGTTAAATGTTTGAGATTTGTCCTATATGCATGTGAGGATTCTGTCTTTATTGTAGGCTTGACATAGAGGCTTGAATCCATTGGTCAGAATAAACCAAATAGATTTACCCTAGAGCGTTATAAATTATAAATATTTGCATTTTCACAAAGTTAGTGTTAAGCTGTCTCCTTTCAATTTGATGTATTTCACAATACAACATTTTATTTATTGTTTGATTATTCAGGCTTTTTTCATAGTCTTACTTGTAGCTCAGGCTAACCTCAAATGTGCACTCTTTCTGCCTCAGCCTCCTGTGTACAGGGATTATACGCATGGCCAGCACATATAACTTAATAAGAATGCCTTAAAAGCTAATGTTTAAACTCTAGTTATATCTTCTAGCTGTTTGTTTAACCTTGAATATTTATGATACTCAAAATATGGTAAAACAAAAGGTTTCAAGATGCTTTTATCTATGTCATTTAGATTAGACAGCCAAGACACATTCTCTTCAGCCCGGGAAGCTATTATCAAACTCATTTTGAGATGCACACTAACCTCACTCTCATTTGCTTTCTCTGTCTCCTATTCTTGCTTAATGAGTTGTATGATTTCTAATGCCTGGGCTCTTGCACCGGCCACCTTGTCAGCTTCCCTTTCTCTATAAAGTAACTAGTGTTCAGAATGCCCCATTGTTCATATTTAAGTGAAAGACTGTAATTAGGGACAGTGTGCTTCCCTCTCTATTAATCTGGGAAACTCATTACTCCTCCAAATGTCCTATGGGCATTGTCAGGCATACTGTCTTAGCACAGCCATTCCAGTCATACTAAGGAAAGGGCGTAAACTTGCTGAGATGTGACTATGGATTTTCAAGTCCCGAGTCACCCAAGTGCTCAGCCCACTGAGCCATTTCCTCATCTGTTGGCTGCGGATCCAGACCTTAAAGGCCTCAGCTTCAGCATCTTCCATCTTTCATTTGCTGACATCAGGTTATGGTATACTGATTATCTCTACTGAGTCTGTAAGTAGGACTGTCTTTATATCTGTGCCTGACCTTTAACAAAGCTGGATGGGCATGGACTCCTTAATCAGTTAAAATCCAACCCAGACTTGTGGTGAAGTAGTTCACCAGAGAAAGCAACCAAGCCTGGAAACCTAAGACATCTGGGACCTACATGTGACCTGATAGTCAGGACTCACATACTGGAAGGAGATGATCCACATGTGCTGATCACCCCTCACTTTCACATATGTGTGGTGGCACATGCATACCCACACGCATATGCACACACAAATTAAATGTAATTTTAAAACTTTAAAAGCCAACTGAGATTTCACCATTTCTGTTTTCCTCTAAGTAGCATTAAAATCGGCACGAGTTCGAGCTCTATGTGTCATAAAAGTTCTGTGAAAGCATGCAGTGAATGCATTGAAAAGCATTTTATATTGTTTTTTGTTTTTGGTTTTTTTGTTTTGTTTTGTTTTTTGTTTTTTCAAGACAGGATTTCTATGTAGCCCTGGCTGTCCTAGAACTCACTCTGTAGACCAGGCTGGCCTCGAACTCAGAAATCCGCCTGTTTCTGCCTCCCAAGTGCTGGGATTAAAAGCGTGTGTCACCACCACTCAGCATTGAAAAGCATTTTAACTAGAACTGAAGACCAGAGGCCTTTGAAAGAGCAAGGGGATATTAGTAATGAGTGTGTTATCTCTGAAGGGACAGTAACAGGGTGACCCTGCCCACGAGCAGCAAGTTTCCACGTCTGACTTGCACTCTGTTCCGCAGACATCACTGTGTGTTTTCCTTAGTTTTTCTCAGTGTCTCCTGTGACCTGCTAGCTTTGTCGTATGGTCTTAGCTTATTCTCTCCTTGACTGGCTTCCTCGCAGCTCAGCAGCCTGTAATATGTGGTAGCTCTCCAGCGGGCCAACATCTCCCCAGTAACACCCATTTCACATGTTCTGTTGTAGCCGCTTTGAGGATGTGGCTTTCTTTCAAAATATCTTTAGGATATTTTGTGTTTTTATCCACTCTTTATAATTTGTATCTCCTTGTTCTTTATGAGCAGCTGAGAAACCGCTAATACATTTCCTTTGATGTTGGAGCCTACCCTTATGTAAATAAAAAATCAACTAACAAGTTCACTTTTTCCACAAAAAAAGGCTTCATTCGAAATACATCTACACTATAGTGTATTGAGTCATTTTGAAAGTCTTTGTTTCATTGTTATTTATAGTATTTCAAATAATGACCTAAGACTCACTAGCGACTGGCTGAGGAATTTACCTTTAACTATCATAATATTCCTTTCAAACTAGTAATTTTGTTATCTTCATTTCAATTCTATCTCACATAGTATATGTTCATTGAAATCTTTCTCTTCTTTATATTAGCATGTTCTTTTAGTAATCAACATATATTTTAATCAGCTGCTGAGAAAACTCAAAATGTCTCTATTGAAAAGCTAACTATATTTTTTCTTTTATTTAGAATTTGGTAAATAAGTCTTAGGTAGTAATTTATAAATCAACTATAAATTACCAATACAAATATGCTCTTTTGATTTTAGTCACCTAATCCATCATATAAAATACCCCCTGACCTATAGTTACAGAGCTCGTATACATTGCCTGATTTCAACTGTTTTACACATGCACACAGACATTTGAAAAAGAAATGGCGTGGTAAGCATAAAGATAGTGCTTAATATATGAAAAAGCTTTTTCTCTGCCAAAATAACATAATTCTTTTAATCAAATAGAGCAGGATATGCATGAAAGGGCAGACATAAGGTTCTGAGTTCAGATTCCCAAGTCTGCCCACAAAAACCAGGCACAGCAGCACACGCTGCAGGAGCAGAAGACAGAGGGTGTCGGGCACAGCAACACACACTGCAGGAGCAGAAGACAGAGGGTGTCGGGCACAGCAGCAGGAGCAGAGGGTGTGGGGCACAGCAGCACACGCTGCAGGAGCAGAGGGTGTCGGGCACAGCAGCACAGGCTGCAGGAGGAGAAGGCACAGGGTGTCGGGCACAGCAGCACAGGCTGCAGGAGCAGAAGGCAGAGGGTGTCAGGCACAGCAGCAGGAGCAGAGGGTGTCAGGCACAGCAGC
>NW_022196902.1:13296036-13298063 GCF_008632895.1 Mastomys coucha
AGGGTGTCAGGCACAGCAGCAGGAGCAGAGGGTGTCAGGCACAGCAGCACACGCTGCAGGAGCAGAAGAGAGTTTTCTGGACAACCTGTCTAGACCATCAGTGAGCTTCTGTCTCAAAAATTAAACTTCAAAGATTGAGGAAGGCATCAGTGTCATGCTTTGGTCTCCACATGTATGCACATGGGCACACACATGCAATTTTTAAAAAGGAAATCAGTTAATTATGATGTATAAGTGTTTAGGACCTACATGTATATTAATTATTTAGACTTTGGAATACAAATAAAAAGTTATTAGGCTCTCTCATCCTCTTGGCCTCCACTAGGAAACATTTCCAGAACTAGTTCATACAACCTGGTAGAAAAATCACTAAGTTTCATCATGTCTTTTAAAGTTATTTATTTATGTATGAGTGTGTTTAATTACGTGTTTGAGTGTTTTGCCTGAATGTGTGTGTATGTTTACCACATGCAGGCCTGGTACCTGCAGAGGTCAGAGGTTTCTTGGTTCCCCAGGAACTGGATTTAAAGATGGTTATGAGCTACCATGTGGGTTCTGAGAACCTAACCTGGGTCTTCTGCAAGAGCAGGTGGTACTCAGAACCTAGCCATCTCTCCAGTCCCCGTCCTTACTTTTTAATATAAATACTAACTTACATTAGTTTGCCATTGCTTGGCTTTTGCTTACCTAAGATTCATTGGCTATATCCTCCTAAAAATGGTTAAAGAACATTCTGTACTTCCAGCCTGCTCCTTTCTCTTCTTTTCCAGGGTTTGGAAGAATGAAATCAATAGCACAAGCACGTTCAGAGTCTTACCTCACCCTTCCTTCGTCTACACGGCTAAGTTCCATCCAGCCACACGAGAGCTGGTGGCTACGGGCTGCTATGACTCTATGATAAGGATCTGGAAAGTCGACGCACGGGAGGATGCTGCCATCTTAGTGCGCCAGTTGGACGTGCACAAGAGCTTTGTCAACTCCATCTGCTTTGATGATGAAGGTATGCCACAGAACGTGCTCAAATCAGGAGTACTTACCTGAAGAATTGTTTCCTTTCTCTTATAGTTGGTGCATGGGAGAGATTTGCTGGATTCATATTTGTGCATATTTAAAGTTATTTGTAGTTTCAAGTAATGGGATAGATCTGACAGTGAAAGTATTCTGTTAATAACTTTAAAATTTTTAAGTTCCTGGTATTTGTATTCAGTTACCATCCTTTTTTCTAAAAATCCCTCATGTACTGCGTTTATAAATATATTTATTTGTATTGGTGATTATTATTTTTAGTAATTTCCTTTATGAACATATTGAGTTATGATGCACAAAAATAAAAGAGATGGGGAAAATCCCAAAAGAATGTAAATACACATGCTGGATATAGTGACAGGATTTTTAAAAATACATATAGAAGGAAATTTGCAAATAATTAAAGGACCTCAGCATTTAAATAATATAAGTAACATTTTAAAGTAAAACATAGGTTTTTATTAGGTAAGAAAATAAAGAAATTCATCTATTAACTTATCATCTTATGTTATTTCAGAGATTAGACATGACAGCTGTAGCTATAAGTATCTAAAATAATATTTAGAGAAAAATAATACTGCAATATACTTACTTCAACTTTAGAGATTCTAACAAATTAAGAATATACTTTTTTTTTGTCTTTGCTCAGATTAGAAAGAGTATTCTAATATATGGCAGTATTCACCAGTTGAATTAGCTAATTTGTAAACTATTAAATCCACAGTTCTAAAAATTGTATTTGTTAGCAGGGGTATGTAATGTGTTCTTACATGGCCATGATGTTGAACCTATATGTTTTCTGGGTCCCATTCAGTTTTTAAAATTTAGTATTAACACTCATTAATTACCATTTTTTAAAATTCTCTGATCATTTCAAGTTTAATAGTCACTATGACTGTGTTTACAATGTATATTAGAACATGTATTTTTCTAGGAGTGTAAACAATTACAGAGGCTAATAGTAGTAGATACAGATACACACTGGAGTGTAAACAATTACA
>NW_022196902.1:13299109-13319001 GCF_008632895.1 Mastomys coucha
ACAGATACACGCTGGAGTGTAACAATTACAGAGGCTAATAGTAGATACAGATACACACTGGAGTGTAAACAATTACAGAGGCTAATAGTAGATACAGATGCACGCTGGGTACTTCAGATAATTTGGAATATGAGTGTGTGGGTGCTAGACATACAGACTACATTGCTCATTTCTTTTTGCATTCAGATACATGACAAATGGAAATGTTATCCAAAATGCTTTTTAAAGTGAAGAATTTACTTAAAGATAATTGAGATATAGTGTGCAAAATTGAAAAACCCTTCATTGACAGTGAAATGCTTTGACTGCCTAGGCCGTGGCTTCCCCAGCGTCATCCCTTTATATACATATAACTTCTGTGTCATATGGCAGTCTTGAGTGAGCACTTGCTGTTTTTAACAGGTCACCACATGTACTCAGGAGACTGCATCGGGGTCATTGTTGTCTGGGACACATACGTCAAAGTGACTGATGTGCAGCACTCCGTGCGCCACTGGACAATAAATAAGGTACAGGACCACATTTCATACTTCAAGGATTAATGGAGGAACGGCAGGAAAACCGCCCACAGGACTGACTTTTAAAAGAGTGTAAGGACAGCTAAGTCTGTCCTTTGGAAACTTAAGCTTCTCTCGGTCCAGAAGCCCACATCAGACCATCCTGCTGACCACAGTCGGGAGTTAGTGATTCGTTGTCTCATCCTTCTGAGAGGGACTGGTGACAACTCACCCTCTTCAGTGTGGCCACACTTTCCTCTTTGCTGTTTTAGGCCCTGGACCATTGTAGGCAGTGGCTCTCCACTAAGCTGCACCCTCACCTCATTTGTGTTCTTCTAAGGCAGTCTGTAGCTGGAAGGCACATTAAAATAACACATATATCCCATTACTACCTGAAACTAACTGCGAATTTTCTGTTATTTGTGTCCTGTGTATTCTCCTCAATCTAGTACAGTCACTAAAAACAGCATCTGTGCTGTTTCAGAGTAATGTGGATATGGTGGGATTTGTTATTTAGTCACAATAATTGCTCTATTGAAGTTTGCTAATGAGAGAAACAAACAAGAAAGAATTTCTTCTGGGATAGGGTATTATGGTCTATAAGTAATTCTGCAGTTTTATCTTTGTAGTTTTTTTGTAGTGTAAACAAATTGGTAAGCTTGAGCTTTTGTTATATGCTGTAGTTTGTACCTCAAACCTCTGTTAGGCCTAGGTCTGCTTGTCACTGCTGCAGGGCTCCGTCAGCCTAGGCCTAGGTCTGCTAGAGGAAAACCTCTAGGTGAAAACTATGAAGCTCAGATGAGAAGGAGGCCGATTCAGAGGCCTGCCCTGGGTTAAGGAATTCTCCTTAGACTCTTTGGACTTTAAGCCAGGTTCTTCGGGGAGACAGCTCTGCTCAGCAAGGCACGGACACTGCTGACACCTAAGGCTTCAAGATTTGCAGTTCTTTCTCCCTTGTGACAATCCCAAAAAGGATCATTGGCACTCATTTTTTAAAAGTTTTATTGTATGCATTAAAGGTTATAGTGTGGTTGTGAGCATGCACATATTTAGTAAAATATTATAGTGAGTCAAGTTAACATAATCATCACGTTACATTGCTCTTCTGGTTGTTTGTGACAAGAGAAGCTGAAGTCTGTACATTTTGCATGATTCAGTACAATTTCATTACAGGTAGACTTTGTATTGCATACTGAATGCTGAGCTGTTCACGGTGTGTTCTGACCTAAAGCTTTCTGTTTCCCCCACAATCCGAGTTTCTATACATTTAACTCTTAGATTCCACATATAAGTATTTAATGTGTCTTGTAGGATCATCCCTGCCTGTGGCAAAGGAAAATCTTTTTGTTTGAGGGGATGAGTAATATTAGAGAGGAAAGAGAAGAGATGGGGGATGGATGGTTGCATTCCTTAATGCCTAGTGATAGTGAACGACTGTTCATGTATCTTCACCCACTTCATTGTCCGTTGTGGAGCTAGCTGTCTATTCAGTCTTTTCCCCATTTTTTTAGCCACATTATTTGCTTTTCTGGTACTAAGTTTATGTGTTTACAGATTGATGTCTTAGTGGGTAGATGAGATGCAGATTACTGTCCAACTGCCCCTGTAGTCCACTGTGCAGATTACTGTCTAACTATGCACCCTGTAGTCCATTGTGCAGATTACTGCCTAACTACGCCCCCTGTAGTCCATTGTGCAGATTACTGCCTAACTACGCCCCCTGTAGGCCACTGTGCAGATTACTGCCTAACTACGCCCCCTGTAGTCCACTGTGCAGATTACTGTCCAGCTGCGCCCCCTGTAGGCCACTGTGCAGATTACTGTCTAACTACGCCCCCTGTAGTCCACTGTGCAGATTACTGTCTAAATGAACCCACTGTATTCCATTGAGCTGTTGCTTAGTCTCCAGTACACTGCCTTTTAGTTTAATGGACTCCACTTTAATGCATATTTTTGTGGCCTAAGTTTTTGGTATTGACCCCTCTCACTCCAAATATTGGAAAAGCCAGTGCTCAGCAGCATCCCCTCTGCTGCTAAGAGCTGTATAGTTTCTGGTCTTGCTTCTATGTATTTTCTCCACTATAAGTTGATTTTACTGCATTGTGTAAGGGTAGCTCTCACTCAGGGCTCCTGCATATTGGTCCTCAGTGCTGGCATCCTAAATGACGCTGTGAGTCACTTATCCTCACTACCTGCTGCAAATAACTGTGAAAAGGCAGCAGGAAGGAGTGGAGTCAAACTTTCCATAAAGGATTATAATCTAAGTAGTATAATACAAATATTACGCCTGGAGCATATATTCTGAAGGCAAGTGGAAGTTTATGAGGAAAGAGTCAACTCTAACTAAAACTTGATGAGTCAGCTTTGAATTTATAAAATATTAAAGTTTTTCTTATGTGGTATAAACAGACAGGGCAATGTGAGAAAATGTATGTTAAATACTTCTTTTTTAAGAATTGCTATATTTGCCGGGCAGTGGTGGCACATGCCTTTAACCCCAGCACTTGGGAGGCAGAGGCAGGCAGATTTCTGAGTTTGAGGCCAGGCTGGTCTACAGAGTGAGTTCCAGGACAGCCAGGGCTATACAGAGAAACCCTGTCTCGAAAAAAAAAAGAAAAAGAAAAAGAAAGAAAGAAAGAAATTAAGAAAGAAAGGGAAAAAACCAAAAACAAAAAAGAATTGCTATATTTTGAGAAAGTGAATAATATATAAAACACATAATTAAATATAACACTAAATAACAAAATATAATTTGCCATTTTTATTTTTTAAATCTAAATTGAAGTTGCTAAAAATACTTGTTGCTAATAATGTTAAAATATTCATTGTAGTAGAATTGAAATTTTTGGATCATTCTTAATTTTATTTTGTTGAGAAATGCTGGTTTATTCTTGCCCATGGTAACCTGAAACTTACTGTATGCCTCAAACTCATTGCAATCCTGCTTCAACCTTCCAAATGCAGGTATTGTATAGGTAAGGTATTGTTCTCAACTAGAAGTGACATTTTAAAATTAATTTGTCCTCTATAAATGGTGTAACATGAAACATCAAACATATCAGAGGCAGCAGTTTGACCTTTTTTTTTTCTCTTTCACCGTTTTAGGAGATTAAGGAAACTGAATTCAGGGGAGTTCCAATAACTTACCTGGAGGTTCATCCCAATGGAAAGCGCTTATTAATCCACACCAAAGACAGTACACTGAGGATCATGGATCTGCGGATGTAAGTATCTTAGAAGTGACAGGATAAGAGCTTCAGTTGGTTCTTTTATGCTTATAAAGTGCAGCAGTGGTTTGGAATAGGCAGTGTGGCCCTAGGCACACCATCTGTAGAGATCTTTCTGTTGCTTCTTACATCTGATGAGGGACGATCAGGGGTACATGCTGTGTGGGGGCTAGGACAGCCCCTACAACAGAGAAATACTTGACACTGCTTGAGTAGCTCTGAGACTGAAATGAATCAGTGGTTTCTATTTTCACAATGAAAAGCAGACATTTATACTTTGGTACTGGCCTAGACTACAATATCTATAACTGAAGGAGGTGTCTCTTGGCTAATGCATCTTTGTCTTTTACTTTAAAAAGGAAAGAATGGGAAATTCCTTACTATAGAAGGCAAACAGAGTTTGGCAAAGGCAGGGTACACTGCTTAAGTATTCTTTTTGTTGGTGTTACAATTCCACGTGAAACAAGAGAAACTATTTCCTGGGTTTCCTATCGTATTTAGAAATGCACACATCAATCTGGATGAGTTGATTCTGTAGATACCTTTTTTGTGCCATTAGTCCTTCAGTGCTTCTATAATAACTCAAGACCCCAGCATGCAGACTTGGAAAGTGATAGCAGAATGACTACACTGAAGTTGTAATCTCCTCATTACCTTTCACATAACAACAACAAATGTTTAGGTAAAAACATGAGATCTAGATTTAGAATCTGAATATTCTCTTTTCTGCATAGTATCCATGGTATGCCTGATAGATAGCCATCTCTCAATATGTGTATCTTAATAAATATAAATGTATGACATAATTATATATATTACAGCAACAAGAAAGGTGACAGTTATAATTCTATTAAAGGTTCTATTGAAATACTGGCATTTGAATCAGCCTTAAAGGATGGATAGACTTTGGATAAGATGGAGGTTTTCAGTAGGGTAGAAAATGAAATAAAATTCTAAGTGGGATAAGTGTTCAAGACAGATAGGTAGCTTGAACATAGGTTTCTTGACAAGGAATACCAAGAGGGGAGATTTTAAAACAGTAACTAAAACTGCATAAAGTGACCAAGTTATTCCCTTTTTAAGCCCTATAAGACCATACCTGGGCTCCAGAGGAGGGTTGCTTAGTCAAATGCTGCTTTTTCTACCCCTCGTCCTTTCCACGGATGGGAGTGTATTAACACTGTATCCATAAGGATTTTATGGAGGAATGAGCTAGTTAGTAAGCAGAATGCTTACAACAATAAAAACACACTGTAAGGGACTCCATAAATATTTTACACAGTAACTCAAAGTCTGGAAATCTAAACCAAAAAAAATTTTTTTTCCAAGACAGGGTTTCTCTGTGTAGCCCTGGCTGTCCTGGAACTCACTCTGTAGACCAGGCTGGCCTCAAACTCAGAAATCCGCCTGCCTCTGTTTCCTAAGTGCTGGGATTAAAAGCGCTTTTTTGTTTGTTTGTTTTTTCCGCCAAAAATGTTACCTCTCTCTCTCTCTCTCTCCCTCTCCCTCTCTCTTTCTCTCTCTCTCTCTCTCTCCCCCTCTCTCCCTCTCTCCCTCTCTCTCTCCCCAAGATTGGTAGGAAAAAGTAAGACATACACTAAATGTTGTCCAACAATAGAACATTTCATAAGATACAGTCAGACAATAACATGATCCCATTAAATTAAAAATGTATTCTGTGTTATCTGATACAGAAACCCACTGTTGATGACTTTTTGGTTGGGTGAAAAAGCAGGTTACAGAGCAGTGCATCTGGTCTCTTATCTTAAAGATTGTGAGCGCTGAGACATTGTCAGCTGTTGCTAAATGAGAAAGTCTATATATTAATTTTATATTACCAATTATTTATTTTATAATAACAATTATTATTATTATAGTTCAGCAGAGGAAAGAAGTATATAATATAAATTAGAAAGAAGCATAAAATCAACCCTTGTTTGTTGACTGTCCATCACAGAATGTTTATGATATCATATACTCTCAAAACTATAGTTGCTAACTCAAATTCAATATTTACAAATAACATGCTTTTTCTCTAGTCCTTTAAATTGGGTTGCATTTGCATTGTTTTTTGGTTTGTTTATAGATTGGCAGCCAGGAAATTTGTGGGTGCAGCAAATTACCGGGAAAAGATCCATAGTACTTTGACACCATGTGGGACTCTGCTCTTTTCTGGGAGTGAGGATGGGATAGTGTACGTTTGGAACCCAGAGACAGGCAAGTGCTCATTGATCTTGAAAAGTCCTTTGGTGAGTGGGTTAGAAAGCTAAAGCATGTGACAACTACAGCTTTTGGCATTCTTAGAAAAACTCACTTTGTGTTTCTAACTACACATTTTAAAATCAGGTGCATTATCACTCCTGTTCCTCGTTCCCTTGACAAAGTACTTGACAAGCAGCAGCTTAAGGAAGGAAGGGTGCACTGTCTTCTTAGAGTTCCAGGGATCTAATCCATCATGGCCAGGGACACATAATGGCAGTAGCAAGAAGCCGCTGTTCGTGTCGGACTGGCAGCTTGAAAGCAAAGAGTAGGGCTGAGGAGATGCTTTGTGAGTGTGGGGATGTGAGTTTGAACTCCAGAAACATGAACTCCAAGAAGCAATAACACCTACTTGGTCCTAGATTCCTGTGGCCAAATGGGAGGCAGAAGTAGAAGAGCACCAGGAGCTCTTAGACCAGTGTGTCTGGTCTGCAGGCATGCACATGCGCACACACACACACACACACACACACACACACACACACATGCACAAACACGCATGCACAAATGTGCATGCACAAACATGCATGCATGCACACACGCAGGCACACACAGAGGCTGACGAGTCAGCAGGCATAGGACCACTAGAAAACTTCAAGGCCCACCTTCAGTGACATACTCACCCCACCTCCAGGAAGGATCTACATCCTAAGACCAGCTGGAGACCAAGTGTGCAAACACATGAGGCCATGAGGGACATTTTACATCAGACCATAACAGATAACTTTTGATAAAATTCAGCTATATTCTAAATATATATTTGTTCTGGATTGTTTGAATATTGTTATAAATTTAGAATTTCACATTATGAATCAAGATTTATTCCCTCAAAGCCTATGAGGTAGTGAGGATGCTTGAAAAGTACCTTACGAATACTGTAACACAAGATATAGAAAATCATAAGCTGAGCTGTAGCTACGTAGATACGTCGTCAACATGGATGATTGAAACTGCCCGCAGTTTCACGAACTGGGTTCTCTCAGCTAGGAGGGAATAAAGAACCTGAAATAGAGGGTTTGAAATGCAAAGAGAAAACATGAAGCCAAGTTGCGTCCCAATCAAGGCTCCACTTAACTCAGAATAAGCCAAGGATTTTATAGTCACAGGAGAAAGCAAACCAAGTCTCTAGATTATACTGCAGAGAAAGTTCAGGTGCCAAAGTCCCCAGGTTCAGAAGATCTTCAGGAGGTGGGCGTGCTCAGGAGGTGGGCGTACTCAGGTGGTGGGCGTACTCAGGTGGTGGGCGTACTCAGGTGGTGGGCATACTCAGGCAGCTTCTTCAAAGACGAAAAGAGAGCATCTGTCTTAGCTCCCAAGTGTTAGCCCCCAAGCAGAGGCTACCAGAAGTCTGATGGCTGAAGTGAAAGGGGAATGTAACAGATGATATGGTTTGATGGGTAATGAAATGTTCTGTGAAAGTCTCTGATGCCTTAGACTTCTGATGGCTTCTGCTGGTGGCATCTTCTAGCTGCTTTTCAAGCACCTCAGCCTCCAGGAGAAAAAGAAAAATAGAAAAATTGAGCCCTAGCTCACTCTCCCCTAACAAGAGAGTTTCCTCAATTACGAGTTTTAAAATCCCTCCCCAGGTTTGCCAAATTCTTTGTTAGTTACAATTTGTACACTTTTCTCTGGTCTCAGGCATACACACCTGTCCATTTCCATCAAAACACTTCCTATGTATTTTGTTCCACAAAACATTGAAGAGGTTGGGCTAAAACCTACAAAGAAGCCACCAGAATGCAGAGTGCAGATAATATCTGTCACAGTGGTACCCAAATACCTACAAGTATTTGTTTCACGGAAATAACGTGAGCCTCATCATTGCTCCAGATATCTTCATGTGAGGTACAGAATAACCTTGGAATAAGAAGTTCATGCCTTTGTTTTTCTTCAGGAGAACAGGTGGCAATGTATTCTGATCTGCCATTCAAGTCAACTATTCGAGACATCTCGTACCATCCGTTGGAGAATATGGTTGCATTCTGTGCCTTTGGACAGAGTGAGCCGATTCTTCTTTATATTTATGATTTCCAGGGTAAGTCCACTACTTAATGTAAATGAAGTATTGTTTACATTTATAATGGACCAGGAATAAGAAGCACTATAAAATCTATTAATAATTATTTCAAGTAACATAGTCTCTTTGAATAAACTATATGAAAGAGCCCAAAAGATGGCATAAATTATTAGGATGTTTGAACATTTCATTATTTTCTATGCATTATGAGCATGGAATTCAGATGTTAGCAAAAGTGCACATAATGAGGCCGCTGTAGAGATCAGTTGATTAAAGTACTGACTTAGTAAGCATGCATGAAGTCTTGCCTTTGATTACCAATGCCGCATGAATTGGATATGGTGGTGCATACCTAGGGCAAGCCTAGTGTAAACCTCATGCCTACTGCTTAGGTGTAGAGTGGGAACTGGACTGTCAGAAGTTACATTATCCTCTGTGTGTGTCAGTTTGAAGCCTACCTTAGGCTATATAAAAACCTGTCTTAAAAAGAAAATGCATGATTGTACATTGTGGGAATCACAAATAAATGAAATCCACACACAATTAGGACTTTATCAACTTAATTTAAGTGTTGCACAAAATACGGATTTTAAAAATGTTTTAGTTGGATAGTGAGTTACTTTGTTATTTGGGTCTTTTTTGTATGTTAGGGGATTTGTTTGGTTTGGAGGTTTTTATTTATGTGTTTTGGCTTTTTTGTTTTGTTTTTACAGGGTCTTTGTAGCTCGGGCTAGCTTTGAATGCATTTTGTAGGCTTAGGGAGCCATGAACTTAAGGCAGCCTTCTTGTTTCTGGCTCCCAAGTTTTAGGATTACAAGTATGAGACAGCAAACTGCGTTAACATAATTTCTTATTCTGTGATTTTAATTTTTTCAAGCAAGTAGCTTTGGTAAATTTTAGTTAGGAAATATTAATATAAAAGACAGACATTTTAAAATGTGATGAAAATGGAATCTGGCAAGGAAATCTAATGTTTTCAACTCTGAAGATTACATATGCCTGCCATTCTAAAAATAATAAGGGTGATAAAACTTTAGATCTACTTTTTAGGAATTAAAATGTGTTCTGAGAATAATTTGGGTTTAATCTTGTTTCTTAAATATGTATTCTCTATTCTGAAATTAGTATTTTCTCTTCTAGTTCAGTCTTTCTCAAAAACAATATTTTATAGCTTTCATATATTAGTTGTATAAAATGTAAGGTCTTTATTAGTTTCTTTGCTTTAGTTGATTATGACATAACATGATTCAGTATTTTTGTAAGCTAGAGTAATATACATGCATGATCTTTATATACATGTAAGCATACCATTGCATATGTGATAATAATATAGATATGAACAAATACTTCAATGAAATAACAAAGCTAAATATATTAAATCACTACACGTTGGCTGATCTAATCCTCTGATAAATGTGATTAGACAATTGAACTATCATAAACCTGAAGGTTTTGATCATGGTTCAGACTATATTACACATTTCCCAATGAATTATCTTAAAGAATATAGGAAAAAGAAGGTTTATCTTAATGATCCTTTAGAGAAGAAACTATTTCTGCAGCTTATACTCAAAATCTATGAAATGCTGTTGCCAGTGATAGAATTGCCAGGCAATGAGTCCCATCTCCACTCACGAGCAACTGGTGGCAGGGATGCAGCTCCATCTGTTCCAGAGAGGGCGAGTGAGTTCCTCAAGGCAGTACCCAGTCCTGTCTCATTGTAACAAGTACCCTGAAACAGTTATGTGCCCCATTCTGTTTTCCCATAGGCAAGGAGAATTATGGGCTATTATTGTACATTTGGAACTATTCTCCAGGAAATGAGAGCACAGTTATTGCCTCAGACTCTTAGGAGATTTCACAACCAACTTCATTCAGTTTATAATTTGCTTTCTTTTAAACTTTTGACATTTTCACTGCAAAGATTAGTTAAGTTCCACTCTGTCTTTTGTCCTTGCATAGCTTCCCATTGCTAGAAGGGCTTCTTGGCTCAGAAGGAGCAAGTTACTTTAGCTGGACAGTGGCATGAAGCTCAGGTTCCTGTTGTACTCACTTCAGGGACCTTGGCCAATGCCCCTGCCCTCTGACCCTCCATTCTTTCATCTATTGAAAGGTACTTCAGGAATAATGCCTGCCCTACCAGAGAGCTCCAAGGACCTAGAAAAGTGTCTGTAAAGGAGCTTTGTAAGGTGATAGGTGCTCTAGTACAAAGAATAACCAGAGTTAACACTTGTGTATAGAAAGCTCATCTACCAGTGGCCAATCACGTTACAAGAATTCATACTTTGCAGTGCTCACAAGCACTTGTCTGTGGGATTGAGAAAGTGATGTTTCTCACTCCACTCCGTTACGCAGCCTCGTCCATTCTCCTAACCCCGATGGCACACCAGGCCAGCTGTATTGCAGCATTTAATACATACAGTTAACTCATGTTAGAGCCACATTGTCTTAGATGCAGGAGCATGGATTGGGTTGAGCATCTCAGAATTGGTGATATGAGACTACCAGAACATGAAATTACCTATTTTATGCAACACATTTAAAACATTTTTGATACAATGCATACATCTCACCAAGAAAATTTTTTAAAGCTCAAAATGTTTCAACATGTTTTCCAGACTCTCTGTTGTCTATTTTTAAAAAGGGGAAGCTTAGGAAAAAGTAAAATAACTTCAAGCCATCTAAGATTTGGCACAACTTCTTTTTTTTTTTTGTTTAATGAGAGTTATTTCAGTCTCTGAGTGTTTTACTCATTGAATATAGGGTACAATCAGTAGTTCAAATAATCATTAATTTTTTATTAAAAATTTTACTGTTTAATTAACCTATTACACTTTTGCCCTATATTTTATTTTTAATACATGGATATTTTGCTCCCACTATGTTTTCTGAGAATGAAGTTCACATGTGGTTTCACTGAGTTTTAATGATATAAAGTTCAGTAGAAACAAGACAGCTAAGCTACTTTTAGAATAGCTTCTGAAATCTTCAAGGAAAAAGAGGCGAGTTCTTTTTTTGTAAATTAAATTAGCTACAAGTGAGACCACAGTGGTAGCTAAATGCATCAGACCTCTTTCAGTTCCAGCGGGATCTCTGAAGACTCAGCACCTCTCCTGTTGAGCATGTATTCAGCTTGTGGTCTTCAAGTCCATCATTCTACTGAATTTTTGCTTTTTTTTTTTTTCTTTTTGTAAGAAGTGTAATTTTTACTTTCAGAAGGCAGTTTTATTTGCCTGATTTTGAAAGGGTTAATCATCTAGTAATACAAAGTTTAGTCACAGTGTACCACAAATAGTGTGCATTGAGGGTTCCCACAACAAAGTAGAACTCAGAAAAACGGTTTCTGCTGAATTAACTCTATGAAGCCAGACTTCAGCAATAAATATTTTGTTATTAAGCAATGTTTGTCTACTTATGTCTCTAGGATGTTTTTATACATTTAAGAATAATTATAGTACCTAGTAGCACTATGTATTAACACTACAAATGTATCTGTAAAATTTTTCACTATGGTTTTATGACAAATGTTTTCACAGTTTTACAGGATGCAGGAGTTGCATCACTGTAGACTGGCTTTTGTTTGGTTTGGTTGTTTTTGGTTTTGTTTTGTTTTGTGTACTTGAAGCAGGATTTCTTTTTGTAGCCCTGGCTATCTTGGAACTCACTCGATAGATCAGGCTACCCTCAAACTCAGGGATCCACCTGCCTTTGCCTAAGATTAAAGGCGCCACCACCACTCAGCCAAAATGTAGACTCTTATCTGCCTTCTGAAGGTATCAGCACATGACTGCTCTATTGGGTTTAATGTAGACTCTTATCTGCCTTCTGAAGGTATAGCACATGACTGCTAGATTGGGTTTCTAACGGCAAAACCTCTCTCTCTAGTGTCAGCTTCTCGGGAATATGTAATTTCTGTGTATTTTATACCTGGTAGGAAGCAAAGATATAGGCCTTTTCATTTGTTTATTACTAGCACCTAGCCTGAATGTTGCCATATAGGACTTTGTATGTATTAAATAGGGTCATGCCTGTTCGGCAACCTCTTAATATTGCTAACCCTGAGTAATGAGCCTGAATTCTCACTAGGTGGCAGTGTCCCTTTCTGTGCACCTGTTATGCACCAGGCTCACTTGAGCTGTAAACCCAGGGTCAGACTCAGTTTACCTGCTCACTGCTGGTCCTTCATGCTGTTTACAGAGGTGACTACAGCACCAGACAACCTTTAGTCAAACTAAAAGGCCATTTCTACAATACAGGATTTTAGAGCTAGAATTCAGTGATCTGGAAAAGATCTATTCAGAAATAGATCAGTGATCTGCCTTGTCACGTTGGTAGCTTTATTTTTCACACTATGGCATGCTCTTCCATAGTTCAGGGGCATATACACCTTTAAGCTCATAAAGTTCTGCTATAGGTGAGCGTGGGGGCACATGCATGAAATTCCAGTATTTGGAAAGTAGAGACAAGAGGGTCATGATTTCTAGGTCATCCTTGGGGTACATAGAGCTTCCAAGGCTAGCCTGTGCTAAGAGACCCAATCACTCAAGTTGCTAATTGCCTATAGTATTTATAAAGCACTATGTTTAGCATAGTTCTTGTACGGTACATGTTTGCATTAAGAGTTAAAATTCTTACAGAATAGAGTTAATTCTTAAATTTTATAAAAATCTAAGATGACACCATAGTAATTTTGGGATTACTGAGAGCAGTGGGAGTCATAGCTCTAAGATCAAGTGACTAAGGAAATATGAAAAATTTCATGTACGTGATGGCCTTTCTTGTAAACCGGCCTATGAGTCACTCACTCCCCAGGGCCTTTGTATGCTTACATGTGTGCTGTGTAGAGTACAGTGAAAAGGAACAATGTAGCCCAAAGCAGACAGTAGCGTGGCAGGAACATCTGCAGAGGGACACTGTCAATCTGTCCAACCCTCAACACGTAGTTTCCAATTTTATATGCATCTGCTTTTTAAGCTGTGAAATAAAAACTATACATGCTTTATTATACCTCCATATTTTGTGTAATGATAGCTGAAACCATAAAGCAAGATGTGAAGACTGGATATTAATAGAGTCCATGAGCCAGACAGGACTCATGCTAGTGATTTTTCCATAGCAGTGCATGTCACACATGTTCAGCTGAACGTGTCATGTGGATGGGGAGGCAGCAGGAAGGGAACGGCACTTTCTGCCGGGGATTTGCAGACAGCTGCAAGGCATTCAAACAAATACAGTTGCTGCCTGCAGGCTCTTTATCCCTTGTCCATTCCTCTGCCATGCTGCTTAGCTCCCTGCAGTAACTGGGTCAGCTCTAAGAGGTCGGAACCCCAAGAGGAGTCTTTCTATTTTCCATGCCTGCTATAATGCATGCATGTAAGGATGTCTCAGAAAGAGGTGAAAGTGTGTGGATAAGAATATTAAAATTGTGAATTTTAAACATAGCAGGTTAGATCAGACCTAAGTTTTAAACATACAAATTACATTGGTACAAGGAAGAAAAATGATACAATGCAGAAATAGGGCTGTCTAATTACAACATGGTCTCTAACCAGAACTCAAAAGTAACTTGGTAACCTCCAGATGGTTCCAAGCATACAGCTTGAAGGATAATGCAAAACCATCTATCACCAGCTATTTTACAGTGAGAAAGGCATATGTCTTAAGCAGATCTGCTGGGGGGCGGGAACTGAAGAACTTACAAGCAGTTTCTGTTTCGAGTGTAGTCTAGTACACTTTGTGAATACGTCTGCAGACTGTGAAGGTCCTCCTCATAGAACTAGAGGTGCTAACAAGTGTAGGAGGAAGCTGACTTGACTGCGTGAAGTCCAAGTGTTTATATAAAATGTCAACAGGGCACCATAGAAACAAATACCAGAGTTTGCGGTTTTGTTATTTTACTCCATTTAGAATATTTTAATTCACAATTATAATTTACAATATATTGTAAAATATATCTTAATACTTTGAAACATACTTAATAACTTAAAAACATACTTATCAATGCCTTTTCTGTTTTTACCAGTTAAAAATTCTTTGAAAGAGAAAATATAATACATATTTAATGCATTATAATACTTTAAAAATACAGTTTAATCAAAACTAGAAGAGAAGAGGTAGTTAAGTCCTGTTAACTTGTGACTGACACCAGTACAAGTGCTTCTTGGCTGTCTTTGTGACTGCTCATCCACTCGGCTAGAGGAAATTGTAGCTTGCAAATACAAAGCTCAGAAAATCTGGGAAGTAAACATGCCAGACTGTTCTTAGATGCAGCTTTATGTGCAGCAAGAACACAGCTAAGGTTGGTAGCATAATTTTCAATGTGAAGAACACAGAAATCATGGAACATGTTCTTCTGTTGACTTCTCAGCCTGAAACCCACCTGCACCGTATAGGTGGACCTTCCCCATTCTAACACGTGGAACACTTTTCTTTAGTTGTTTTTCTGCAGTTTTACACTTGTTTATTTTCTAAAGCTATCTTTGAATAATTAAAGGTGAAGTAAATATTCTTGTTACTCTAGAGACAAGTCCAAATTAAATACAAGAACATTAGAGTCAAATGCGCGCGCGCACACACACACACAAATGATAGAGAGTGGTGACTTTTGCATTGAAATAGATAATTGTAGAGAGAAATGCCTGTCATTGATGGTTGCTGCAGTCTGGGGCCTTCTCTCAGGGCTCTTTGCTCTGGACTTAGCCAGCATAGTCTGCAGAGAATGCTGTGTATTAGCTGGCTCTTCTGTTTACATAGATGAGGTTGTGTATGAATATCAAAAGCCTATAATTTTTACAGGTGGTATATCACATAAATGATTTATTACTTTTAAAAGCCCAATGTTTTATGCCCACTAAATATTTTAGAGCTTGGTGTGGTGTCTCCTGCCTTTAATTCCAGCCTCCAAGAAGAGGCAGATCTCTATGACATTGAGGCCTCCCAGCCTATGTAGGAAGTTCCCAGGGCAGCGAGGCTACATACATAGCTACTCTATGTCTCTGTCTCAGTCTCTATCTCTGTCTCTGTCTCTGTCTCAGTCTCTGTCTCTGTCTCTGTCTCTGTCTCTGCTGTTCTCTTCCCTCTGCCCGCCCTCCCTCCCTCTCACACATACAGAGATAATTTATTTAAATAATTTTTATAGAATAACTGTCATATATGATTAAGTACATACCTATCTTACTCATTTGTTCGTTAGGAAAACCTGTCTTGGAGTACACCTGTCAGTTAGACAGTAAAAACAGCATCATGTTTTATTTGCATTTTTACCACTGTTTTCTTCCTTGTTTGCTGTCAGCTACACAGTTCTTTTGTGACTTTTCTAGAGTAGCTCTGGGTTTCCTGCTGCTTTGATCTTCTAAATGGATTTTGTTGGTCCTGTTTGCATATCAAGAATAATTAGCCCTTTCTGTCATCTCTGTCTTCTGCTTTGTGTGATTGTGTACATAGCTTTCTTGCGGTCATTTACATATGATAAACTATGAATTTTAAATATATGCTTCAATAATTTACCTACTTGGAAGAGCATTGCCTCAAGTCACAGCAGTGAACACTCCCATCAGGCACCTTAGGCCCCATTTTAATTGCACCCTCCTCTTTACACTCCTTGAAAGCACTATAAATTAGTGTCCATGTTTGAGAATTGTTTACAGTCAAAGATATTATATGCACCATGAATTCTTTTATGGCTTCATTTTTCATGACTAAATAATTTTGGTATTTTTTCATTCTTTTCGTGTTCATTTGTGTTTTAGCATCCTTTTAACTGCCTACTGCTGCTCCGTTGGAGAGATTTCCTGGTTTGTACATCTGCTGTGTATTGATGGATAGCTAGCTCATGCCATTACAAATAATGCTGCTGAGTCTTCATGTGCACGTTTTTATTTCTGAAGATGCCTTCATTTCCCTTATGTAAATTCATAAAGTTGAAAGGTCAGGATCATGTTGCCGATGTATTTTCTTAAGCCACATTAGTTAGGCATGGTAGGACACCTGTAGTCTTAGTGCTTAGGAGACTGGGGGAGGAGGATGGTAAGTTTGAAGCCAGCGTACACACTACAGAGACTGTCTCAAGAAAGCAAAAGTAGGTTTCCCCCTCAAGTATTCCAGCTTCTTCATACCCTTGGCAAATCTGGCATGGCAAGACTGTTTTGTTTTAGCCATTTTAACAGACAGACGTGCTGCTTTGCCCTGGGTCTGACCCGTCCGCTCCTGCTGACTGGTGATACTGAATGCTGTCTTCCGCACCTGTCTGCCATATTTGGAACTTCTTCAGAACCTGTTTACAATTGGACCATATTTGGGGCTTGTCATCGTTGTTAAGTTGGCTTCTTTTCTTTATTTTGATATGCGAGTTCTACATGCAGTGTGCTCAGGCATATCAATTACGGATACTCCTCCCAGTGTTCGTTCTGTCTTCTAATTACTTTAACACTTTGAAGAACCGAACATTAAATTTTTGAAGTACAAATTATCAATTTGTTATGTCCTGAATTTTAGTTTTGTATCTAAGAAACTTTTGCTTACTCCATGCTCCCAGAATTGTTTGCCTGTGTTTCATTTCTTGACTTTCAGAACTCTGTTTTATATTGGCATCTCGCCGCAGGGCGTGAAGTAGGGATCAAAGTTCATCTGAATGTCCAACCGTCCCAGCACCATTTTATGAAATATGTGTTCTTCACAGTTTTCTTATTCTTTGCTTGGATATGTACTGGGTTCTCAGTTCTGTTGGTCTCTTTACAATTTATGCAGGCAGCTAACTGTATAGTCATCCAGTTAACTTTTGTATATTCCTTTTATGGTCTATAACCTAACTAAAGTCATTTCCTAGTTCTAGTAGCTTATGGGGTATTTTTTCTGCTTGTTTGTTTGTTTTTATTTCATTCCATAATTTTTGCAGAGATACAGCTAGTACTTTGGGATCACTAGATGCCTCCTTTTTCTTGCAAAAACATCTGTTCCTTTTTTCCCCTTTTCTGTATTTTGTTCATTATTTGGTGATTTTTGACCAAGAAAGTAAGTCTGGTTCCTTTTATTATATTTTTATCCAGAAGTATGAAAACTCATTGCCTGCCATTTGCTTTTTAATTTATATCATTGTAGGGCTTCATTTATTTAAATAAAGATCTAAATGTTCCTGAAACAAAATTGATCCTATTTTTTCATAAAAAAATGTTGGTAATTCTTGACCTTTTCTGACTCACATATCCCTTTAACGGATAGTCTATGAAATATAACAAGAGTTTTTCTGAAACACACACAGGCCTCACCTCATCTCATGTTGCTGTTTGTAAGACAACACAGAAGATGATGATTGTCCATTGATTCCAGCTTTAATTTTCTTTCTGTGTCAGTTTTAGAAAGCCTTCCATTTTGATATTGTATAATTTAGGAAATAATTTTTAAATGATAACTATGTATTTTCTCCTTTAGGTTGTTTTCAGATTTCTTTATCCAGTCAAGTGCAAGAATGTATTTGAGCATCTTATTATTAATAAAGAGCAGTGAAGGTGCACTGGTCGCCACTGGTTTCCACTGGTCACCAGTGGTTACCACCATTGTTAAAATCAACACCATTTAAGCCTGTGTGTTCTCTATCTATTTAAGCCTAAACAAAATTATCTTAAGAAACAAAGCCAACTACAAAAAGTACTTTTTCATATAACATCTATAACACAGAAAGATAAAACATTGTAAATATTTAGTTACAGAGAGAGTAAAATGTTTTAAAATTATGATTCTTACATATTATAAAACATTTATCATGGTAGTTATAGAAATTTGGATTTAACTTATACTTAAAAAATTTTTAAATTCTGTGTACATGTTAGTGTTTTGCATGGAATAGGTATATGTATAAAGTCTGAAGACATAGAAATATTAAAAGAGGCTTAGGTACATGGGTTTGTGAGTGATTATTTTTGTCCTATATGTATCATTTCTGGGCATTTGAAATATTATATGTATGTATATAAATATGTATTAGGCTTATATCTCAATTTGCATTGCCTTCAAAGCTCAATTATAAAATAGTTGTATAATTACCAATTTTCTGTGATTTCATATTGCCTATAATTTTTCATCTTGCCAGTCATGTTGCCTATCAGTGAAAGTGTACTGTTAAGTTTCTGAGTGTTTGTTGTTGTCATTTCATGGCCTTAGTATTTGACTATCTTTTCACTGTAATAATTTGCACTAATTTTAGATTCTTTTTTCTTTTCAGTAGCCCAGCAGGAGGCTGAAATGTTGAAACGCTATAGTGGGACACTCCCATTGCCTGGGATCCATCAGAGTGAGGATGCTCTCTGCACTTGTCCTAAACTGCCCCAGCAGGGCTCTTTTCAGATTGATGAATTTGTCAACACTGAAAATAATTCATCAAGAAAGATTCAACTTGTGAAACAGAGACTTGAAACCGTCACAGTATGTTTATTTTATTTATTTAAAATTTTTAGTAGTTGAAAATTTAAAACCCTTATCATGCAATAAAGATTAACATAAGGAAGTTACTTAATTTCTTAAAGTGAGGTTTTCTATTATCGTTCTTTCCAGGCACTAGTTTTGAAGCCATTATTCACAGCATACAAGCTAAATTTTGACTAACTTATCATGATGTCAACACTTACACTTTAAAGACCAGTTCAAGACTTAATAATGAAGTGTTCTGAAACAAGTAATCCTGCCTAGCAATTGTCACATAAACAGGGTGAGAAATCTTGTCCCCATCATCGAGGACAGGCTGTCAGTAGGTCATGGTAGGATCCTTGAGGGCGGGCTGTGTGCAGGTCATGGTAGGATCCTTGAGGGCGGGCTGTGTGCAGGTCATGGTAGGATCCTTGAGGGTGGGCTGTGTGCAGGTCATGGTAGGATCACGAGCAGGCTGTCTCAGCAGGTATAGTAGATTCTCATCTAAAGTCTGCTGCTCACTGCCAGCACTTCCAGAGACTGCTTCTTAAAAGATCGGGTAATGTTCAAACAAGGTATTTCTGTCCATGCATTTGTAAGTGCTGTAGAGTCTTTGTAAAAGCATAAGTTTGAGTGTTTCATGAGCTGCTGTGTGCATCAGAGTCACCTAGCTGATGTTATCAGGTCACTGACTGCCAGGCTCTGTTCCTACAGATTTTGAGTCCATATAACTGGCTTACTCTGTGAGTTTTCATTTTTGGCAAGCTTCAAGGTGCCGGTCAGGGCACTCTGTTTAGGACAGCTAGCCTGGCTTCGTCTGAGGCACATAGAACATCACACACTGCACATAGAATGTCACACACTGATCAGAGCACTCTGTTTAGGACAGCTAGCCTGTCTCAGTCCCTAGCACATAGAATGTCAAGCACTGAACAGAGCTCTCTGTTTAGAACAACTAGCCTGTCTCAGTCCCTAGCACATAGAATATCAAACACTGAACAGAGCTCTCTGTTTAGAATAGCTAACCTGCCTTAGTCCTTAGCACATAGAACATCTTACATTGGCATTTTGTTCCCTCACCCATACCATCAGCTTCTTGAAAGCAGTTCTGATCATTTTTAGCGTATTTATAACTTGGGTCGGCTTGCCTGATTTTTACAATTCAACAGAAGTGGACCATCGAGGGAAAATTTGAATTCCTGTACAGAGACTCTATTTATTATTTTGTTTCTATCCATTCTTTTCTATATTCCTTTTTTAGAGGATAAATCAATACCCTTAATTTTCTCTCCAGTCTCTCCATTTTGACATTTTCCATTACTCTTTACCTTCCTTCTCTGTGATTGGCATTACACTGTTGCCACCATGTGCTAATAATGTGCGTACGGCTCCTGCCTGTGGCAGTGCCTTGTCCTGTTCACATGTGTGCTTGCTTCATAGGGACTGCTGGCCAACCACAAGGAATGAACCCAAACAATCTCTCTCTCTCCCTCC
>NW_022196902.1:13319032-13330956 GCF_008632895.1 Mastomys coucha
TCTCTCACACACACACACACACACACATACACACACATACACACACACACACCACACACACACACAAATACACACACACTGTATAAGGCAATATTCACATTGATTCTTTTATTGTAGCAGGTATGCAACATTGGCACTAGAGTGGCTAGTATCCTTGTTTTATAAACAAAGCAACTATTTTATGTTCAAAAGACAGGTTTCATGATTTTGCAAGTATAGATAATGTATGAAATCTCTCTATTTTGAAAGGATTTCTACATAAAAATCTCCAGTAACTTTTTTTCTGTGTGTAACTGGTAGATTTCTACTTCTGTTAAGTGTTGTGGTATAGTTTTGTATGTAAACTATTGCATAAGACCAAGAAATCATTTACAGAGAGAATCAGAAGAAAGTACTGCCCAAACTTAATCAGACTTTAATGGGAAAAGAAAGTGTAGTCAAGAGTGTTGAGTGTGTCAGGGTAAATTACTCTTAGTGCCAATACAAACTAGACAGAGGAACACCAGATTCCACTACAGTTCAGTGGTATTACATAATGAAAATGGTGTTCTATTAGAAATGTTTGGGTCATGACCCAAAAACTGTAATTCTTTCTTGGTCCTGGAAGTTTTATTTGAAAGATTATGGTGTCTTTTGGGGTATTGTTCCCACATTTTATGGCAGCTTCATTTAAAACCCATTGATATATATGTGTACACTTTAGAAAGCTTCTACACTAATAGGCTTACTTACTTCTTTTTAAAAGGCCTTAGCTTTATTTATCCCTCCCCATGTTGCCCCCTCCATCTTGCCCTTCCATCCCGTGCCCCACCTAACTCCCCTTTTCTTATTTCTCCTTTATCCCTTTTAACACCATATTCTGTCTCCTCAAAGGCCTCCCCAGTCCATTACTATCTAGCTAACCTCTGCTGGTATTCCTAATGGAAATCAAATATATTGCTGTGTAAAACCTGCTGGACAAGCCAAAGTCAGAACATTAAAATGGATGTTCTGAATTTGGTTTAAATGAGAATTCATCTCATTTAAAGCAAGAGTACCATTAACTAGATATTGTGAATTCTAGGACTCAGTGGCTAAAGTGCTTACTGCACAGCCATGAGCTCAGTTCTTCAACAGCCACAGGAAACTGGCATGGTGGTGTCTATAATCCCAGCACTGAGTAAGTGGACACCAGAGGATCCCTAGAGATCACTGACCACCTGGCCTAGCCAATCAGTGAGCTCCAGGCTCAGTGAACACCCTGTCTCAAAAAATAAGATGGAGAGCTATAGAGGCAGATATCTGCCGTTGACTTCTAAACTCCAGATGTACACACAGGTGTACACATCTGCCTGCAGATGTGCATATTCGACACACACATATACTCACATACACATATGCACTCACATACGCATGCACACACTCACACGTGCACATGCACACATGATTGTGTGCATTAACAAGAAAAAGGCAATACAGGAAAAGCATATTAGAAACAATAATTTAATTTAAATTGTTTTGTGAAATAGAATATCAGAATTTTTATTAAGGAAATCAAAAGGTAGTCTGAGATTTTTATTTTAAAAGAAAGACTTCCTGGCTAAGGTAAAAAATAAAAAAAAAAAAAAATTCACAGACAAATTTGCAAACTCTGCATTGCAAATGGTAATGTGGAAAGTTGGTACTTCAATTCTCCAGTTAATAAGATGGGGAACTAACTCCTCGGCATGCCTAAGAATGCGTGTGGAGTAAGAATGCATTGTAAGTACTCTAGGGCCTGGGGCTCAGACACAGGCACAGGCACATGTGGTCTAACCTGTGCCTGCCTTGTGATTCTGGAGTACATTCAGAAAGCCTAACTTCCTCACCTCTAAAAGTGAGGACTCATCTTACTGAATTTTAAAGATTCAGTGAGATCCTAAATGTAAATTTCTCATAGAGTGTCTGAGATATAAATGGTAACTATCTGCTGAGAAATATTTCAGCTACCCTCAGCCTTCTCCAGTTGAGCCAGGAAAAATAAGAGATGATAATGAGGACAATCTTGTCTTACCAGATATTTAAATATGTCATAAAGCTGAAATATTATAGATAATATAATACAAGTTCATAAAACTAGATATATGAGAAGAGAGAAACAAACTATAATGTTAGGAAACAAATATAAATTCACTGAAAAAGCTGCATGTTAGGTCACACATGCACATAGAATCTCACTGACCAGAAGTTAAGTATGTGGTTAGTAACTATGGAGATGAGCATGAAGTTCAAGGGAAGACCACTTGTCTACTGTGCCCAGTGTTCAGTCCACACTACCCTGCACACACCCAAACCTAGGACTATGTGCTGCCAATTATTTCTCTTATGTAAGTGGATAAAAGACTTGCTCAAATAAAATTCATAAGTAATTCTTCCCCCAAATATTAATAAATTTTAAATTTCTGTCTAATAAATATAAATGTATATATGTGTGTCTATAATATACACATACATATACACATATGTAGCAAACACCAACATGCTAAAATGTCAGCACAAGGTGTATTAAAGAAACAGTCTCATTAACTTGTGAAAAAGAAAAACATTAAAGAAAAAATAATAAAACCTTAAAAAAAATGGGTAAAAGAAATGACCTTGTAACTTCTGATTTCATTCTTATCACTAAGTGCCAAAGAAGCTAGGTATCAACTGGAAAACAGCGAGGGGGAGGGCGCTTTGTCATGTGCCGGGCCCTTAGTATAGATCAGTGGGCTCTTTTTTTTTTTCCCCAAAAAGAAGCTTTCGTATGGACTAAGAAGCATAACCATTCTAATAATGTGTATCTTCTGGAACTGTAGCCCTTTAGCTAGCCTTTGCTGGGGCTCTGTGAGGAGCAGGGCTCCACGGCCTTGCTTGTAGGTTGCTGCTGCTCCCATCAGTCTGCACTGAGCCTGGCAGTGCTCCCTGCTCCTTCCTGCTCCTCCCTGGCACAAACCTTGACTGCCAGGGCTGGCCCCACAGCCTTGGCCCTGCATGTGCTTGCTTCCCTGCCTCTTCTCCTGCCTCAGAAGGTGTGCTAGGGTACAAAGCACACTACATACTGGGGTTAGATTTTGTTGCAAAGTAGAGGTTTGTGTATTTTGTTTTGTTTTGTTTTTTTAATGTTACTTAGTTAAAATGAAGACTATATGACTTTATATTTGTTTCAGTGTTTTAGTTCTTATACATTTTAGTGTTTTTAATATAAGCAAACTGATGTGTTCCACATTTTAAAAGGAATTGTAATAGATATGTTGCTTTTTAAAAATTAGAGAAAAATGCATCTCCAGTAGAAGATAGAGGACTCCTTGTCCAGTATTCTGTATGACAAGGTTTTCTATAGACACAAGAACTACTGCATCCTGGAACTGACCCTTGCTGCCACTCACTCCTCAGAGGACTGTCGATACCCCGAAACATCGAACTTTTTTTTTTTTTCCAGAGCTGAGGACCGAACCCAGGGCCTTGCGCTTGCTAGGCAAGCGCTCTACCACTGAGCTAAATCCCCAACCCCGAAACATCGAACTTTTATAACATGTCTTTTGATATTACTTTATGTCTTCAGATAAATGAAAATAAAACAAAATTAAATGTAAAAAAAGTCAAAGATATTTTTAAGAAATTAAATCAAAGACAGAAGAAATAAATTCATAATTTTATGAAAGAATTTATATCTCCTTAGTTAACGTATTTCCATTTTAAATTAGAGACTACATATGCCTTGGATTGATATAGAAGTTGTCTTTGGAAATAAATCTTTGTCCAGTGTCTGTAGCTTAAAAACAAAACAAAACAAAAAACACATTATTATTCCTATGTAAAGAGATTTTGCTAAACTTTTTTTATGTTATGTATGATCCATTTTTCTATCAGTCTAATATAAAGTAATATAGAAACAAACTATTCTTATCTCACCTTTTATCACAATGTCTTTTCCTTTGTTTCTTGTAATTATATTTTAGAAACCCATTTTCTTTATGAGTTCCTCTAGTTATAAAGATAAGGCACTCAGCATAGCCTTTTGTTACTAAACTAGGAATATTTTCTAATAGAACTCAGGTTTAAGGTATGGTTTGTATATATTTAAATTACATAATAAATTAATCTCATCGGGCACTTCATAGGTATTTATTCATTAGGAAAGGACGTAAACATAAATGATGATCTGGTTCTTAGAGCATTGTCAGAATATAAATCATTGTTCCATGGTCTGCAGACTGGACTGCTAGTCCCACAGTAAATCCTGCCGGGGACACAAATCCTTCTCAGTTTTTAGATTGAGACATTTGCTTTCATGACTGCATTCACAATTGCTTAGGATCTTGGGTACCTGTCAGGAGTGACCAGTCCAACAAGTGGTTGATCTATAAAACCAAATTTGTTAGACAATGTCTTCTGATAACAGGAGACTCTATGTCTTCAGTGGCTGGACCACTCAAGACTGCCCCAGTTTTCACATTAGCCTGTGTCCAGCTTAACCGTCCCACGGTGCTTACCAGCTAGAACCATAGAAGCAAGAGTAGAATGACTCTTAAGAATTATTTATGTCTATTTTCAGAAAATGTGAATTTCCATTGCATAGACAATTCATCTTATAGAGATTAATAATAAGAAATATGTTTCATTGTTAGTAATTCTCATTATAATGTATTTCTGGTATTTTTGTAAGTGTTTTTCATGCTTTGCTATAATTCACCCTCCAATAATACTTTAGGATAGTAGACTGTTAGTACTCTTGCTTTCCGGCAAGCAACTTAAAGCCTATAGACTAGAAGTACAATCCTACAGACTGCAATGCTTGGGCCTGAGATTCAGCCCAGCAAGCAGGATTCCCAGGTCTCCTTCTGGAGACTGAATTACCATCTCTGTTAAACAGTGTCTGCTTTTATACTTTTATAAGAAAAACCCAGTGTTCTTCTTTTACCCTTGTTTTATTGTTCATTTGTTTGTTCTAAACTTGAGGTTGGTTGTTGTTTTTTTAGTATACCAGGCTGATGATAAATACTGGTTAATTCTAACTGGAGTTGAATATTTTTGTTGTCTCCATAGGGGCAAATTTTCAACTTGTCCATTATTCATTGATATCTACTACTTTTCTTTTCAAAAGTGATCATTGTGGCCTTATAAGCAGTCCGTTTCTGCTTTTTAAAATGACTTGTCACATTTTTTATCATCTATGGTATTGATGAGATTTTTATTAGATAAAAATTGTTAATGTAGAAATTATAGGCATTGATGCCAGTCATAGTAATAATTTTGTCCTCTAGGCAATTGAGAGCTTATCTTTTTAGACCTGTTTCTGTTGTAGGACAGGATTCATGACAGGCTTACTGAGGAGGCAAACCTCCCCTGGGACAACCAGAACTGGGCCCTCAGAAGTTTGGGCATTGGCAAGTTAGTCTTGCTACTAAACGGAATTAAGTCTCTTGAATTTATTCTATTTGTAGACTGAAACAATGCAAACTGGCAATACAGGGTGACAAGGAAACTCTCAAATGCTAGTTTTGGTCATTAGAAGATTGACATCTGAATGTTTAGAATGAGCAAAACTTTATTTAAAGACAATTATGAATACTTGTTTATTGTACTGTATTTCTTTTAGGAGGTGATACGATCCTGTGCTGCAAAAGTAAGTAGTTATTACCAGGAAGACAACTTTAAAATTAAGTTTCTATTGTGATATGCGAGCAAATTGGATTGCACCACTACAGAGGTGATAGGGCCTATAAAAGTTGCCTTTTCTTATTGAGCTTCCATTTTACTAGAATTATAACAATGGGCCCCCAGAATTCATCAAGAAAAGTATTTGTCAAGTAGATTCAAAGTTTTGAAGATTTAAAGTCCTAGCAGTTGGGATGCAATTTCAGTGTAGGTCCAGCACACAATGAGCATCCTCTTTTTTCAAGTACCCTATCTTTACATATGATAACTACCTTAAGCAGTTCTGGAGTCACAATGCAGTTCCTTACATTGTTCCCTCCTCTTCTGACATTTTATCACTTACCAAATAGAAATATATATCACCTAGTAAAAGATAAGACATCAGAAAAGAAAGAATTAGGATGGCTGGAAGATGCCTTCATACAGCATCACTACAGAGGAAGAAAACATCTTGTTGAGTAGGCATGTGCAGCTGTACGCAGAACCATGGAGTGAGACAGTTTGTCAGGAAGTACCAGGCTTACCCCAGCACTGAGCTGTCCAGTATCATCAGGACGCATCACATTTTACCTAATTATCACAAGTCAACCGGATATTGATTATAGACAAGGGGAAGGAAGATGGGGAGGGAAAAGACAACAAGCTGTATTCTGACTTGGCTGCAGATGTTCAGGAAGCTTGTTCCTGATAGCAGGGACTGTTGGAGTGATTATAGCTCCAAGATTACCAAATCCTCCCAAGTGTGTGATATGTATAAAGCTGGTAGCAGTTTTCTGATGAGCTCTGAGCTCTCCTTCTCCCCATCCCTAATGTGTGCAGTATCCTCTACTGATGCTGTTTAAACCTCAGTTGAGTCAGCTACTCTGTATACAGTTAACCAGTCATTAGGGAGAGTGCCCTATTAGCCTGAAAGCTCCCTGAGGGCACTAAGTAGCACCTTTCATCTTTCTATCCCTAGCACTTAACACATGTAAAATGAACCCTCATCGAAACTATAATTACATATTTGAAAATTAAAATTAGGAAAGATTAACATTATTAATGCCTTTTTATACTACTTTAAATAGCTTTTCATTGAGATATAATTCGCTCACCATAATTCCCTTTTTAAATTTATTCTTCTCTCATACAATGCATTCCTATGGCATTTTCCCTTCCCTCCCTCCCTCCCCCAGCCCCTCACCACATCAACCTTCCCTCACCTCAAATCCACTCCTCCTCCATTTCCCTTCAGCAAAGAGCCGGCCTCCCAGGGATATCAAGCAACACAGCATAACGAGATACAATAGACAAGATAGCTCAGTGAATGAAGGCACCATGTGCTACTAAAGCCTGAGTTTGATCCATAGAACACATGTAAAGAAACTACAGGCTGTCCTCTGGCCTTCACATGCACACTGTGACACATGCATGCCTTCATACTTCGTACACAATAATATAAAAACCATGCATAATAATCTCAAAATAGTGTATTTAACTGTTTTTAATTATATTCAGCATTATGCAAGTTCCCCACGTAGAAACCCAATGCCTGCTAACTGCCCTTGCTAATTTATAAATATAACATGTATCCATACAGACTCACAGTAACTGTTTATGTGTTTTCCATAGATTTTTTGCATATGGAATTTTATTTAAATAGAGTCATATAATATGCTGCCTTTGGGTTTAGGAATTGAGGGTTTCATTTTATTTTTATACAGGGTTTTACTGTGTAATGTAGGCTGCCCTAATGTTCCAAGTAGCCTAGGTTGGCCTCAAACCCATTGTGATTCTCATATCCCAGTCTCCCATGTGCTTGGATCATAGGCATGAGTCACCACACCTAGCTTTAGTATGTGACCTATCATGACTGGCGTCTTTCCTTTAGAGTCTCACGACTCCCTGTTGATACTGCATCCATGGGATTCCTTTGTCAAATGTGCCTATGTTGCAGTTTCACACCTGCCCATCAGCATTAGGGTTGTTTCTGCCTCTTAGCTTCAAGACTAACACTGTCATGACCATGTGTTGGTATGAGCAGTATTGGTGTAACCAGTGTTTTTATTTCTCTGGGATTTGTGTGGGAGTGGAAACTTTTTAATCACATGACAATTATTTTTAACATTTTGAGGAATTCTCAAACTCATTTCCAAAATGGATAAATCATTTTAGAACCAGATGAGAAGGATGTAAGGGTTCTAGTTTCTCCTTGTCTTCACTCGACTTGAATTCTTGACATTTTTTAAAGTTTCCCTCCCCCTAGTGTATGAGGCATGGTACTGTTTCTTTTGATTTGCCATTTCCTGATGGCTAATGATGTTGAACATTTTCAGCATGTGGTTTTTCTATCTACTTTGAAGAAATGTTTGTTGAAACTGTTTGCCCATTTAGTTTTCATCTCTTTATATTATTCACTTTTAGTAATTCTTCACACACACAGAGATATACATGTGTGTACACACATAGTGTGCAGCTGTCTTTCACATGTATTCTCTACAAAGGTTTTGTGCCTCTTGTATGCTCTTTCCACTCTCTTGATGTTGCCTTTTGGAAAAAAAAAGTTGTAATTTTTTTGTGGTTTTTATCTTTTTCCTTTGTCCATCTCTTTTGTATCATATACAAAGTCACATTGCCTAGCCCTAAGCCTTATATATTTGCTCCTTTGTTTTCTTCTTGGGTTTTTTATAATTTTGGTGGTTTTAGCTATGCATTCATTTTTGGAGTTAATTTTTTAAATATAATATGGTCTGAGAGCTCAGTCATATCCGGCTGCCCAGTGGTCCTGGCACCACCGCTCCTGCACCATGGCTGGTCTCTTATTAACCTTGTCACTAGTCATTGACCCATCAACACAGTGCACTTGTGCAGCCTCTCACACACTACATCCTGTATAGTAAGTTTTTGGCAAGTGCTTGACAAAAATAAGGGTCTCTTTCCTTTCAAAATCTCAACCTGATAATTATGGTTTTGAAGGCAAAGATTGTTTTCTGAGATCTTTATACAAACATTTTAGTAGCTATCAATATTTTTCAAAATGCTTGGGATAGAACATTCACAAAAGCGTGTTACTATATGGGAGGATACACTGGATAAAGGAATTTCAGATAATAGCTGATAGACAATAAAATAAGCTTTTGGGGTGGTGAATAAAGTAGAGCAGGAGAGGCTGTTGTGCCAAGGAAGATCATGGGAAATTTCCCAGAGAGAAAAATTTCATAAAGACCCACAGCACTAAACTAAGAATAAGGCTATTCAAGGATAAGAAAAGTTACTTTCCTTAACTGGGTAGTCATGGCCAAAGGCAAATGAGGTTTTAGGACAGGACTAGCAAGGTGTCAAGGAGGGCTGGTGAGATGGCTCAGTGGGTAAGAGCACTGACTGCCCTTCTGAAGGTCCTGAGTTCAGTTCCCAGCAACCACATGGTGAATCACAACCATCCAGAGATCTGGCGCCCTCTTTTGCTGTGTCTAAAGACAGCTACGGTGTACTTAGATATAATAATAAATAAATCTTTTTTTAAAAAAAGGTGTCAAGTAGTAGATTGTGCATGTTTTTTAAAGAATTTTGTCAGCACAACAGGGAGTTAATCTGTTGTCTTAGAGAAACAATCCAGGTTGAATAGAAGACTTGACTTTTGGCAGAGTAAGGTCTTACAAGCACAGTGGTCAACAGACAGGTCCACTGGTCCTAGAAGGAATGCTGGGTAGACCCATCTGGACAGCATGAAGTTGGGAGTAGTAAATGGATTGAAGAGAGTGTTCAGTTGGTTGATTTTGCATATATTTTGGAAATAGGCCTTTGCATCTACCCAGTGTAGTTAAAGAAATGAGCTCTTCTAGGTTTGGGTTTTCAGCAGCTGTGCAGCTGCAGGTCCTGCTTTCTCATGGGATGAGGATGCTGGGATGGAGGGAGCAGGTGTAGATTTGGGGACACGAGGAAACTGAAGTAGATGGTAGCCATGTGAGCCTTGTGTTCAGGGCCAAAGCCCTTTTTAAAGAGCTATAGAACTGGATAAGGGCTCCGTGGAGACAGCGTAGCTAAGGTGGTACCTGAGAGGGCAAGGCAAGGGGATTTTATAGAAGAGCATCCCGAAAAGAGGATTTTACTGGCACATGCTGTGGAGAGAATTGGTAAAGAGAGACCGGGGTTGATCTTTGTATTTGGCCAAATTATGGCCTCGTGTTACTTTCTTTAAATGGGCACAAAACTCATTAGGAGTGAGGTGAGAATGGAACAGGAAATGCCAATCTTTACAATGTGTGTCGTGCTGGGGACTAAGTTGATGGGAACATTTGATAGACATTAGAGTATCTGTATTTGCTATTCTGCATTATCCCGTGCTTATCTAGCCATTGGTAATGTAGCATAGAAGTTGCAATTACTGGAATGAAGTTCATATACAGAGGGAGGGGAGGTAAGGTAAGTTCTCACAGGAGAACCAGCCTCAAGAGAAGGGAGTTGTACCCTTCCTGACAGCAGCTAAAGCTAGGTCCCTGCACAGATTCAGAGCTAATGGTGTGGATGAGAGGGCTCCCAGCTGATTGCTTTCCATGTGGTAGAGTGGTTTAGGCTCTCTTGAATTAGGATAGCACCATAATTTCTTCATACGAATTTGTAATTTACAGATTGCCTTGTGCTCTCCTTTGCCTGGGGTTAAAGTGTAATCAGAAGTGGTTTCACCTAGATCTGTTTCCATTCAGTGTTTTCTGATTCTCATAAAAGAGGCTGACTGCCCATGTTGTCAGACGTCCTCAGAGCTGGCATACCCAGTCCTCACGTGTCATCATTCCTGGCTGTTTACTTCTAGTGTTAGATCACCAATTACTTCGAAAGAATCTTCTCTCTTCCTTTACTAACTATAAATTATCGCAACCTAAGTGCTGAGTTCTTTATAATATTGTTTTCACTTCTAGGTCTTACATATCCATCTCTTCACATTCCTGTGTAAGCTTCTTGAAGCCAGGGAACCTCATCTTTTCAAAAATAGTATCAACTCTTAGCTTATATTAATAAAAATACAGTTGAGTTTAATTTAGTTATTCTGTTTAACATATACTGAGGTTGGGCATGTTAAGAGTGCTGTGACCATAGATTGTGGCTAATACAACAATATGTAAAACAACTAAAGTGCTGGCGAGGAGACTCAGTCAGTAAAATGCCTGCCACAAAGGCTAGTGGCACGAGTTACGATGCACACTACTTCTAAAATGCCAGGCATGTGCAAGGCAGAGGCAGGCAGGGAGGCTGGAGCTCACTGCTTTAGGAATCCCGTCTCAACTGAGGGAGATGCCTGATATCTGTCTACCTTTGGTCTCCATCATATGCATAAACTGTTGCACATGCATGTATACTTGCCCAGATGAAGGTGTGCATACAGACACACACACATGTACACACATACACAGAATGCTATAAAGTCATGATGTATATTTTAGTTAGAATTATCTTGAAATGTACTATTTACTAAAAAAAAAAATCTTTTAAAAATATTTAAATAATAGAATAATCAGTGAATATAACCTTTTAAAATATCATTATATATATGTATATAATATACACATATATATTTACATATATAGGCTGAACCTGATAATATACACAAGATGTGGAAGCAATAAGTAAGGATCAGGAATTTAAAGCCAATTTCAAGGCCTAGACACTATCAGAACCTGTCTAAAAAATTTAAAAATAATGTGTGTATATATACATATATATATATACACATCATTTACATATATATGTATATATATGTATATATATATACATATATATGTATACATATACACATATTAGTATACATTCATCAGTAAAAAGACAAGATTGATTTGAGCAGAATAGTATTTCAAGAATTGATTTCAGTTATTTGCAAAGGTTTTAAAAATGATATAGCTGTCTCCTGAGTGGCTCTGCCAGAACCTGACAAATACAGAGGCTGATGCTCACAGCCAGTCATTGGACTGATCACAGGGTCCCCAATAAAGGAGTTAGAGAAAGGACTGAAGCAGCTGAAGGGGTTTGCAGCTCCTTAGGACAAACAACAATATCAACCAACCAGACCCCCCAGAGCTCCCAGGGACTAAACCACCAACCAAAGAGTACATATGGAGGGACCCATGGCTCCAGCCACATATGTGGCAGAGGATGGCCTAGTCAGGCATCAGTAGGAGGAGAGGCCCTTGGTCCTGTGAAGGCTCTATGCCCCAGTGTAGGGGAATACCAGGGTGGGGAGGCGGGAGTGGGTGGGTAGGAGGGGGCACACCCTCATAGAAGCAGGGGGAGGGGGA
>NW_022196902.1:13331261-13351199 GCF_008632895.1 Mastomys coucha
GGGAGGGGGTGGATGGGTAGAAGGGGGGAACACCATCATAGAAGCAGGGGGAGGGGGAGGGGGTGGGTAGGAGGGGGACACACCCTCATAGAAGCACAGGGAGGAGGATTGGATGGGGATTTTGGGAAGGGAAACTAGGAAAGGGGATGGCATTTGAAATGTAAATAAATAAATCCATTAAAAGAAAAGAAATAAAACTCTAAAAAAAGAAATAAAACTCTAAAAATATAACTTCTTTCTGACTTTTGGAAACTAGAAAAGAACCAATTAATCCTTATTGATCTGAAGATATGTGGGAGGCTGGCTTGGGTGGAGGACCTACTGTGGTGGTAGTTGGTGGTCCCCAAGCACAGGTCAGGAGCAGTGTGGGGTGAGTCAAGCATTTTGGCCTGGTCCACTAAGAGAGAGTACCTGTGCTTCCTAGGAAAAGACTGAGTCACTTCTGTACTCAATGACCAAGAGACAGATGCTTGTAGATTTAAGAAACAGGGACTGAGAGAGCACAGGAGGTGATGGCTTAAGAGGTCCTGCCCAGAGCACCCTGAGAGGTGAGGTGGTCCTGCCCAGAGCCCTCTGGGAGGTGAGGTGAATCTAAGGGAGGGAAGAGGACACTGATGCATCCTATGAAAGACACTGTGAAGAATGGGCAGGCTGGAGGGACAGCAGGGGAGTGGCCTGAGCAGTGCTGGACTCAGCTGCTCATTCTAGCATCATGTGGAGACAAGCTCTGGTGAGAAGAGCCGAGGCCTTGCATTCTGTGTTGTTTTTCAAAGAACTTATCTTTTAGTGAAGTTTGAGGGAGTTCCTAAGGTGGAGGGAGAACTATTTTTGATTTACTGATATTTTGGGCTACATAGAGGGGTTTATGTAGAGAGTTTCTAAATAGAGTTTGGACGAGCCTTTGTGAGTCCTGTGAGAACCTGAAGTGTTCACTTGAGCAGAACCACCTCTTGTGGCACTGAAAGAAAGGCAGGTAGAGGAGGTTCAGAGGATTAGAGGTAAGGGATTCGGGCCAAGATAAAGGACAGACTGCCAAGACAGACAGGAGATGAAGGCCTGGAGAAGGCCAGGGGGCCTGGAGGTACACTGCTTTACCTGGGGGCAGATTGCTACAGTGTTGCTTTGAGCCAGACTAATTTTGATTTTGAACTTCATGTAGGAGAATCATATCAGAAATCTATGAACCACAAATCCTTAGTATCCGTTACAGGCTTAAACAGTCCTGATTAAATACTATTTTTTTTTTATTTAAAAAAAAAAAAAAAAAAAAAAAAAAAAAAAGCTTCTCCCTGACTGCTCTGCATTTGAATTCTTGATTTAATAATGTATCAAGTGGGTTGAGCGCTTCCAGAGGAAGGATCCCTGACACTCTGCTAATGTAAAACCTTTCACTAAGTTAATACTGCTGTTCCTCTGTCCTGGCTTATCAAGAAAGTGTCCGAGTCCTTAGATCAAATACTATAAACTTCTCCTTTTACACTTTTCATTCTCCTGCAAACCAGACCAGCATGGATATTCTCAGACTGGATGACCTGATGTAGAAAAATGTCTTGGAAATTCAGGAGCTTGAGCTTGTAATGGAATCACCAAAAGTTGAAAAGCCATAAACTTGTAGTTCTGGTGAGAGTACCATCTGATCTACAATCGGCTGCCATGATTAGACTTGTAAATATGAATGAAAGTGGATGTGATCTCTCCCCCAGAGGTTTCTCATTTTAATTACTAAAAGAGGAATTAATTATTAGCTTGTTTAATCTTTCACATTCAGTGTTATGTTCAGAGCAGTAAGAGTTTTAACAAGAGAATTAACCGAGTCCTGGGAAGTTAGTGCTTGCATTTCTGTATGGTGCTTCTCATAGCCAGAAAGAACAGAAGAACAGTCTTGGAACTAACTTGGCACAAATTCTTGGTAATATTTTTTCTTTTTCCTTATTATAAATTTCATTCAAATTTCTGTGCTCTTAGGTTTCTCCAGTATGGAAGTATTAAACTGACCTTAGCAAACTGTGGTTTTTTGCATGAAGCAAGCAGAAAAATGTGTTGTGAAAAGAGGGTAGATTGGTATGGGGCAGACCGTCTTAGCCAACCGTTCTGTTGTTGTAAAGTTATTGAGCAACCCTTTTCCACAGCATACATTTCAAAAACACACATTGCTCCACTCTATTTAATGGTTATTATTATTTTTCTTCCTCTAGATGAAATTCTAAATATGTGTCCGATCATTTTGAAAATCTTTTGACTTCTACTCTTTCCAATCCCCACTAATAACAACTGATAGTTACGTCAAATCGTAGAAGGTTCGTTCCCTACTCTGTGCCATTGCTCCTCCTGACTTCATCGACATTTGAATAGTAGCCAAAAAAGATGTCAGAAAGATCAGAGTCAGAACAGTTTCCTAGGGAAAACATGGAATTATTGTTCTCCTCCCTACACACAACATTAACTTATTTTAAGAAGTGTGTTGAGTCTTATGTTTGAGCAGAGGCCTCAAAGCCTCTGTTGTAACTGTCTGCTATTTGCCTTTGTTTTAGCATAGATAAAGCTTTAAAGAGGAAGACATGAAAGATGGGTATATCATAACCATGGCATAGATAGAGGCATAGAATCCTGTAATTATATCCTTGTATACACCTGTTCATTTACACCACACTTTAAATACATTGCTTAGCATGTTTGAAAATAATTTTCAAGAATACAAAAGCAAAAATGACAAAGGCTCCAACAAGAAGGTAATTAAATAGACAAGTTATGTGTCTTTTGTATTACAATTTCTGCTAAAAGCAGAAAACTACTTACTGCATCATCTACATTAGGTTTGCCTGATTTCCTGATAGATAACGCTAATACCTAATATTACATTGGCATCATTCTTTATAGTTTATTTTTGCAAACAGAAATATTTGGGTTATTTTATAATACAGGCAAAAGCCCTGTCTTTGAACAATACCACCAGCACTATTTAATATCTGTACTACATTGTCCAATACTTGATAGTCAACATGTAAATAGAATATTAAAACTTCCTATCAGCTTTATTGGCACTTTCTTGATAAAGCATAGTCAGGACCTTCATTGAGATTCCCATTTATAGATGAATAATGAAGCTCAACGGTTTTCTTTGTTATTTTAGTAACATATAGTTATAGTATATTAATTTTGGCCAAAGCTTAATAATGGATCCTGAGAATTTTTCAGGTTTGGTAATAAGTTAACACTGATGTGGTTTTAACTCCTTCTAATTATTTTGAAGAATTTTTTGGCTGGGAATATAGCTGTTGGGTAGGCACTTGCCTAGCATGTGTAAAGTTCAGATTTGATTCCCATAATTATACCCACGAAAAGGTGTGGGTTTTTTTTTTTTTAAGTTTTATGAGATAGTATAATAATTGGTATTTTAGAGCTGTATTACTGTATGGTCTTAATTACCTTTTCTCCAAATCTGCTAAAGCTCTTTGGTCCAAGAAAAGAAGTGAATCTAAGATACATAATCATCATTTAAAAAACAGAAGCATTTATGACTATGTAACTAATGAGACATAAAGAACATGTAACTACAGCTCACCACTGTTCTTTACAGAGCACATAAGCTTTAAACACTAACGTAGTGGCACTCCTAGTGAAGTTCTTTGTGGTTTTGATTATTTAAAGCAAAGTAAATGAAAGAATGAAAGTAAAACAAAAAGAATGACAGTTTCATATACTAATGCTTATAATATGTTATCTTTAATTGATGGACTATTTGCAGTGAATTTTTAAAATCAGACTATCTCAATTTGTAAGAATAAAAAAGACCAAATTTTGTGATTCTTAAAAGAAGAAAAAGATTGAATGAATTATTCATAATGAACAAGACTAGATTTTTCAAGAAATTAATTCTAATTTCTAAGATAAATTTACTAATAAACTTTTTAACTGTTTTAGTGAACTATTTCTAATGAAAATGCATCTATTATACATTTCACTTCTTGGAATTATTATGCTTGAATCACGCATGGTATGTTTTACCTGTTATAGAATATTATATTTACTTATAGAAATTTTGCTTATGTTTATCATTTTTAAATAGTCATTCTGTATTTAGTCTTTAAGAAAAAGATTTTTGTGCCATAAAAACTTTCTCCATGAAAATGAAATTGTTGTGTGTCACATTTTATCACCATGATACATAGACACATGAGGAGCACAGGTGTTTTCATCTCTAAATTGACTTTGCTGCTGATCTTACTAAGATACAAGGAAATGTGGGTAGGAGACATTTGACTTTCTTTATTGAAAGCAATCAACGAGTCATTTATATATTTACATTTCTTTGAATCTTAAGACCTCTGTTTTTTAAATCATTACATGGTATTAACTCAAAAAATAAATAGTTTAGAAAGGTAAATTACTTTGCTAGTCATTGAATCTTTAATAAAAAGCTTGTCCTGTGTTCCAGCCATAAGAAACTAACCACTTGACTTGCTACCATTCCCCTTGACCTGTCACATGTCCTGGTTTGGATAGTCAGCAAATAGTTCTCATCCAGTTCTTGTGTTTGTGACTTGGGAAGTCTCTGGTACTTTCTGATTTGCCTTTTTATTGCAGGTCAACAAAAATCTCTCAATGACTTCGCCACCACCAGGCCCTGCAAAGAAGCCAAGGGTGAAACAGTCGTTCGTGCTGACCACTGATGAGATTATACATCAGTTTGGACTCCCTCAGACGGGTGAGCAGCTTTCTTGTTGCTGAACATTCTTTTAAGTGTTCCATGCTAATTTTATGAATGTAGTTATTTCTCTTCAGAAATATGACAGTGCTGACCTAATGCTGGGTCTTCACGCCTGGCCAATCTATCCCGGCATCTCTTAAGTCATAGAAATGATGTGCAAGTTCAGATTTGCTAATGTTAACATTAATTACCTTATATCCTGTTAAAGAGATTATTGAAAACTTCAAAACCAGGAGACCTAAACATGTACAATATGAAAAATGAGTTTTTCAGATGAATAGAGTAGCCATGGCTTATGGGTAATTTATTTTTAACTGTTTTTAAATTTTATCTAAAGCCAAAACAGTATGGCTTTTGGTGGGTAAAAATGACTATAACCTGAGGTGATATCCCAGCCCTTCAAGTTAGCAAGTTAAGAGAAAATACGACTCCTTCCATGGGAGATATTGTAAAATAAAAAAAAATAAAAAAAAGGGAGAAAATATAAAAAGCTTAGTTTAAAAATCCACATTAATCACTGAATAGAAATAAATTATATAGCTGCAAATTTAGACTAGCATTTTAAATGGGCTTGAACAAGGTTTTCAAAGGATATTAAAGTTAAAATATCTATGAGAAATAATAATCTTTATATTGAAAGTGACAATGGAGGAATTAGGGGAAGGACTGAAGGAGCAGAAGGGATTTACAACCCCATAGGAAGAACAACAATATCAACCAACCAGGACCCCCCACCCCCAGAGCTCCTAGGGACTAAACTACCAACCAAAGAGTACACATGGAGGGACTCATGGCTCCAGCTGCATATCTAGCAGAGGATGGCTTTGTTGGGCATTGATAGGAGGGGAGGCCCTTGGTTCTGTTGAGACTCGATTCCCAGGGTGGTGAGATGGGAGTGGGTGAGTGGGTGGCAGAACACCCTCATAGAAGCAAGGGGAAGAGAGCCTGGGGCGAGAGGTTTGCAGAGAAGAAACAGGGAAAGGGGATAACATTTGAAATGTAAATAAATAAAATAACCAATTAAAAAAAGAAAGCAAGATGACTGTTCCTGTTCAGCCACTACTTTTTACAGCAATCTATATACTACCAAATTATTTAATCCAGAACTGAAAAATCACAAAATACTTATCTGTGATGAAGAGATTATTACAATTTTAGCTTGAAGAGATCAACACACTTTGCTTTAAAATGTGGGGAACATATCACTTTTCCGTTGTGAAAGGATTTGGAATTCATTGTTAAAGAAGTTATGTTAATCTCTGTATAAATTATATACCTTAGGGAAGAGATGCTTGGATTTAGACATCTTATAAACACTCATGGTTGTACCTTTATTAATTTTTATTTCAGAAGTGGAAATGGTGTTTGTTGGGGTAGCTCTTACGTTGAGGTGACATGAAAATATTTTGTAAGAGTAAGGTACTATATAAATTTGACATTTACATTATAAACATGCTTGTATGCAAAGTTTGAAAATACTTGGAGTTGCAATGGTGGCGCACGCCTTTAATCCCAGCACTTGGGAGGCAGAGGCAGGTGGATTTCTGAGTTCAAGGCTAGCCTGGTCTACAGAGTGAGTTCCAGGACAGCCAGGGCTACACAGAGAAACCCTGGCTCCAAAAACCAAAGAAAAAAAAAGAAAATACTTGGAGTTGTAGTGTGAAATCACGGTAGGAACTATGTTGTCCCGCATCTTAGAGGTTTTAGATTTCTAACACTGCAGATGTGCCGCAGAGCTTACAACACCAACAGCAATCAATCACTGTTGCTTGTGGAATGTGTGTCATGTAATGGCCAGCAGACTTACTCTTTGTGCCCCACAGACATGCTTGGCTGGCCTCTAGGGGTCACCTTCAGTGACTAGAAAGGAAGGAACCGCATGTGTCTATCATGCCCTATCATTTTTCTGCTGAGTTTCTGGGAAGAAACTTTTCAGTTGTTTCAAAGGCATAGAAGTTGAATGTCTAGTTGCATTATTATGTACCTTAATTACTATCAATTTGAGAAGTAACATCTGTCAACCAGTAAGATAGATAGTGTAACCACTTTCTATGTGGTTACTGCTTCGGTCATTAATGTGCTTGACTTTATTTTAGGTCAGATCCTTCATACAAAGTTCACATATATATATATATTGTGTGTGTGTTTGTGTGTGTGTGTGTGTGTGTGTGTGTGTGTGTGTGTGTGTGTATGTGTGTATTACAAAATAAAAATGTGATTAGCTGTAAATTGACCACTAATTATTTTTCATTAAAAAGTTAGTGTTTGTGGAAGAAATCCTCACTCCCAGCCAGGTGAGCCGCTGCTCCAGTGTAGCCGCTGCTCCAGTGTAGCCGCTGCTCCAGTGTAACCCACTTACAGAGGACTGTAGAGTCTGCTCCAGTGTAACCCACTTACAGAGGACTGTAGAGTCTGCTCCAGTGTAACCCACTTACAGAGGACTGTAGAGTCTTGAGTGAATTCTTCATGCTTTAGATTTTTTCAACCCTACAGACAATTGGCATTTGGTTTCTGTATGAAAATTCTATAATTCTGGGGTGTATCTAGGAAGAGATGGGTAGGGAGTTTTGGTGAATAGGGTCAAAATACATTGTATACCATTCTTAAAGAATTAATATTTTAGAAAAATTACAGTATTTGTCTCATGTTCAAATAAGCTTTAAATATGGATAAGTAAGTGTTCTTAATTATACAAATCTGTTAGGATTTGTATATTTACAAAATAAATGAATCTGTTAGGATTTACATAGGAGCACAAAAAAAAAAAAAAACCTATGTACATATAATGTTTAAAGTAGAAATCTTGGGGATTGGAAAGAGGGCTTAGTGCTCGAGAGTGAATACTGCTCTTGAAAAAAACCTGAGTCCAGTTTCTGAAGTCCAGGAGAGGAAGCTCACAACCCCCAGTAACTCCAGCTTCCAGGGGTCCACTGCTCCGGTCCGAACTCTGCAGGTTCCTGCCATCCAGAAGTACGTATTCCCACATATAAACACACAAAGTCACACATGCTCTGAAGTGAAATAAGTCTTAAAATGTTTCTGTATACACATACATATTACACACACATGAATAGAAAGTCTTAACTGAAAACCCACATAAATTTTGTAGACCCTGTAATGTTTAGTATAGGGAAAAGCTATTTGTTCAGAGCTGTAATGGATGAGCCCACTGGGATTCATGCAGAGAGAATTTCCATAGTAGACTATATATAAGTGTATTTACATGCTGGGTCTATACTCTGAAGTGAGTTTATTTTAACCTTATTTAGTCAAAGCAAGTTCTAGAAAATTGGGGCTGCATTAAGGATTTCTTTATTAAGTGGTTTATAATCCTCAAAGTTTAGAAAACACTTCTTTAATTACTGTAAAATTGTTGTAAGTGATTTGTTTGCTGTGACCTCTCAAAGACATGCACTACAGCCCCTGCCTTCACGAAGTGGAAGCTCAGCATGGGATGAAGTCAGAGTGGGGCATTCTGAAAGTGCAGACTGAAAGACTGGCACGGGAAAGCAGTTGCAGAAAGTAGTTAAGAGGCTACTCAGACTGCACATGCAGGCAGACCCTGCCTCCTCACCTTCCTCCCTCTGCCGAGCATCCCCTCTGAGTCCCAGCAGCCCACCCACCTCAGATGCTGGCAGCCACAGGTTGTGGTCTGTCTTAGTGGACTCAGCCTAGGAGCTCATTTGGAATTATCTGTATGGAGTAGAGTTACCCCAAGTATGAGTATGAAAGGTATACCATATCTTATGAGATAAAATATGACTTTAAGAAGTATTCCTGCTATCTGTGTGAGACAGCTGGAGAGGGAAAGCACTCCAGGGAGTTTGTTTTGGTACTCGCTAAGCTATTACTCTAGCTCCTTGATAATGAAAAAATAAATAAGCTGAGGTTTTTTTTTTTAATTAAAACTGTATCAAGGAATTTTTTAAAAATGTAATTCTAGTTTTAACATTTGGGGTAAAATTACAAGTTACAGTTCATATAGATGCTTTATGAGACATTGAGCAAGCTATACTATATCTCAAAATTGCTTTCAAAAATTGGAGAGATTTCATATTAGTAAGTTACCAGCACTCCTGAAAGCTCTAGAACAAAAAAAAAGACGAAATAATGCCCAAAAGTAGTAGATTACAAGAAGTAATGAAATGCAGGGATGAATCAGTAAAATAGACAAAACAACAAAACAACAACAACGTCAATAATCAATGGAACAGAGTTGGTTGTTTGAGAAAGTTATTAACATTGACAAACCTTTAGCCAACTAGACTAAAAGATGGAGAAGATCCACATGAACAGATTTAGAGATGGAAAGGGGGCATAACAGCAGACACTGCGGAGACCCAGAGAGTCACAGACGTAAGCTGGAAAATGCCATTCTTCAGTGTAGTGAGGAAATACCAAGTGATACCAATTGGTGTTTACATAAGCACGTAAATGTTTCATATGTATCTTCATTTGCTCCCAACAATTCTGTAGCAGTTACACATGAGTCATACTGAATAAAATCATTTAAATCCTCCAAGAGCTTGACCCTTGTGTCCTTCAGTGAACTGCCAGTGAGTCTGAGAAGCCAGGAGGCCTGCAGGAGACGCAGTGCCTTATGCTCACCATTCAGACACCAGTCCCTAAGGAAGACACAGGTATGGTTGGCCAAGTTGTCTCTGTCCAGGGTCTGGGAGAGGCGGCACTTAGAGCCGCCTCTCAGCCAATGGCTCACAGTCGCTTTACTTTGCGAGGTTTTTCTAAATAGTAACTGGAATATGTAACTGTCATTTGGGAAAGTGTAGTTTCTGAAACAAGTTTCAAGGAAGACATCTTAATTCTTGATTATCAGTGAACTCACACTTTCTTTGGTCTTATATAGATTTGTGCTTGTCATTTATTAGGGTTTTTTTAAGTCCACATTCTAGTGTAATATGGTATTTGGTCTCTAGTGAAATCAACAGGCTCCTGAGAGTGAAATTCTATTCTGTGTTATTCGGTTTAAGCCTAGGACCCATTCAGCCACTTCCGTAAGTCTTTTTTAAAAAGGATGACACTAGACATGGTGCTCTATACCTATCCCACTCACTCCAAAGGCGGAGGCAGAAGGAATACCACAGCCCTCAACTTTTAAGACCAGGCTGAACCACATAGCTAGACCCTAATGTGGATTATTTATTAATAGATTATTTAATAATCTACTCTCTCTTATGAGTAGATGGGGCAAAATGTCAAAATTTTTCACAGCTGGCAGGGCAGTGTTTTTATCATCTTTACAAGTTATTGTTCAAAGAGAATGTTTTATGTATTGTGTATTTTTTCATATCATTTCTCTAAATTAAATGTAATTCAGATTAAATAGATAGGTCAAGCAAGATAAAGTGACTTTATTCATTTAATCTTCATATCTTTTTAATTATAAACTTGAGTTTGTATTACATCTATGCTGGAAACATGATGATTCTTGTGTTTCAAAGGAAAAATACATTTTGGCAAAAATTAGGAAATAGAATGACTCAATTAACACAGCTGATGTTAAAAGGGGGTTTCCATTGTAAGGAAAGTAAATTAAGCTTCAAAGACTTCCCTCAGCCATCAGAGTTGGCGCAGCCTTCGCTAGTGTTACTTAACGAGCTTTAAACTGTTAATTGAAAAAGAGTGTCTATTGAATTCTGATTTCAGACTTTTCAAAATTCCAAAATTTCAATTCAGTGGTAAGATAAATGAAAAAAAAATTAGTTAATTGTCATAGATCAAAGATAATCTCCAGAATTAACTGGTTTTTTCTGTAAACAGATATCTTTAATTGCACTTTAGTGTATTGAAAGAATCAAATGCTTTTAATGTATGATTTTTGAAAGAAAGACTTTAATTTTTTAAAAAAATACTTTTCTGAATTCAACACCTACATGATGGTGGCAAAGCCTTGGCCTTTGGTGTCTTTGATCTGATTCCTAGTTCCCTTTGCCTAGGTAGTTGCCTTCCTCTCTAGCTAGGAGCACCTGCAGTTCTCACTTCAGAGCATTGTTTGGGTCATAAGAATACTTTTGCCTTTAAAATATGCAAAATGTCTTGAGATTAAATAGCATGAAGTTATTCGAGACTTCCCCATCCTCATTTTGAAATCATTGTGGCCAAAGTAATGGAGGCGATCTTATTTAAGGCCTGGCTCAGGAAGCTGTTAAAGAGAGAAAGTGTGTGAAGGGCCTTCAGTGAACACACGGTGTTGAGAAGCAGAGGGCACCGTGAGGAGGAGCCATCAAGGGCATCTCCAAAATAATGTCTCCATTCACTAGAGCTCACTTGACTGTTGAGACTTTAGGTTTCTATTTAAGTGCCAACTTGAGGCCATCTTTGGAATGTTAAGATCAAAACAGACTTAAAAACCAAGGTAACATGTGAAAAATCTGTGTTACGAGTACATGGGTTGGCAGGGTCACCCTTTGCCCCACCGATGATGAAACACCCACTCAACAAAACACTCTTTGCTAGCATCCCCTGGGTTTACTGTCTTCAGAAACAACAACTCAAGAAGCATGAAGAAGAACACAGATTGCTTCTCATGACCCAGCTCTGTAGCCTCTTAAGAAAGTGTCCTTCTAAAAAAAAAAAAAAAAGAAAGTGTCCTTCTATATTAGGTAGCATCAAAACAGGAGAAAGGCATTTGGTTATTATTAAACTTCTGTTGCATTTGTTGCCTAATAGAGGCAATAATATGTAGAAGAGGCAGTTTCAGATTAGGAATTAATATCACTTTTCTAATTCTGCCTTTCTTGCTCAGTAAGTCACTAAACTATTTTTCCTTCTTCTAAACAGCTTACAGTTAGCCAAACAGTATGCTGGTGCTGGTTGTTGAGATGAAAATCTAAAGCTCCCTAGCCTGCCATGTGGTGGTGTGGGCAAGGAGAGATGCCCACCCTGCCATCCCCACCCTTTGCTGGCCGCAGCACTCAGGAGAGCTTGCCCTGCACCTGGCCTGGGCAGCACAGTAGAGCTTCCCTGGTAGTGTGAGCGCAGGTGAGCCGGCCCTGCCCATTGTTAGCTTTGGCATTGAGTGAGACAGTCCAGGCAGTGCTGGAGAGCTGGCTCTGGTTGTATGGGTAGCCTAGCGACCATCCAAACCCAGATCCAGGGCTTTGAGTTGGCCCGTGTCATTATCTACTCCATCTATGAACTGTTATGCATGAAGAAACTGGTCCTGCAGCTCCAAAGCTGCAGGATCTCCATGACACAGGGCAGATCACAGCAAGATGTGAGAGAGGAGCCTGGTGAGGATCCAGTACTGATAGCTTAGAAGAAGCCAGAGGTCTGGAACCAGGCCACTGACTCACTGCAATAAACATAACCAAGGAAAGAGTGTGGACAAAAGGGTGTGCTGTGGGACACACTGACACAGTGCAGTCTCTTTGGTTTTAGTTTTAGTTTTAGTTTTGGGGGGCAAGTTACAAGGGTGAAGGGCAGATATCAATGGACTGAGAGATGAGTGGGATTGGGGTATATGATGAGAAATTCACACACAATAAAAGGATAAATAATAATGAATGTTGCGACTATTAAGGAAAAAAACTAAACATCTGGGGTGACTTGGTAGCTGACCATGCGTGGCTGGCGTGGTTGGCATGCTTGAAGCCCTGAGTTTTATTCTCCATGCCTTAAAATGATAAGATTTTGGAGCTTACCTTCAGAGAGTCAGGAGGTTTTGTTGTTGTTAGAGAAAGACAAGAAATATTTGAATATTCAGTGATTTCTGAACTGAGTTTTTTTAAAGTTAGTGCATATTAAAAGAGAAGAGCCTTAATCCTGAAGAGCAGGGACAGCCTGTGAAGATGCTCATAACGGAAATGGAGGCTAGCAAGCCTGGTTTCCTTGCTGCTCAGGGATGAGTCTAGAGATTCACTATGGTAGCATGCAAGGTGAAATCAATTACAAATCAGTAATTATGATTGATAAAATGTAGTGGGGTACTATTTTAATTTTCTAGCATTAATACAACAATAGTAGTTCATAAATAACTAGTAGTATTTTTTAAGTTATAAAAATGAAGTCAGGATGAATATATGTATGTGTGAAACAGCTGCTCATGCCGCCTAATGAAAATAAATGAATTTAGTCGTTTAAATTCTGTCATCTCTCAAATCTAGCAGAGATCAAGAATCACTTCCAAAGCTAATGTTCACATCCTTCTTTTCCTGTTTCTGATCAGCAGTCAACACTAGAGGTCCAAGGATGACAGGTTTCACATCTGCATTTTTCTGGTAACTGCTTGGATTTGTCCTCCAGTGGGTCATTGTTTGTATTCCCCTCCCCAAGCACTGAGACTTCACTTGTTAGACTTTCCTTTGTATTTGGAATCCCTGGAACTGGAGTTTGAGCTGTACATTACGAGTGTGAGTTACCGTTTCACTTCCCAGAAGAGTATTTAAGTAAGTATCCAGCAGTTGGTGTTCATCTACTAGTTAAGTATTCAGATTTAGCCTCCATTTATAATAGAGATTAATTTTAATAATAGCATTAGAGTTCATTAATTATTTTAACTCTGCTGATAAAACTAAGAAATGACATATACAATATATTATAAATTAATAACATTTTTGCCAACCTGTGCATGGTGATCCCCATGAATCATTAAATTCATCCCAGTGTTTCCAGGAGATAGATCATGAATGCAAACCTTTCTTATCTAATCAGGAGATTCAAATGAGTGTTGGGTCTGCCCATTTTTTCCTAGCCAATTATGTTATAAGGAAAGTCGTTTTATTCAATATTGTAAGGTACATATGGTTTCAGCCTTACAACTTTGAACCTTCCCCCCATTTGTTCAAAATAAGAAATTTACTCTAAACTCTTATTTCTCAGCCATTTCTTTGTCTGGCAGTGTTTCTTCTCTTCAAGAACCTTCAAAATATATTGCAGTGTTTGCCCAGTGGTATGCAGCCAATGAAAAATAAAAGCATGTAACTGGAAAGTTTAAGCCGTAGGAAAACTTTAAATAAGGTCTGTTTGACTAATGACCATGAAAACTTTCTAACCCTACATAACCAAAGTGAGAATTCAATTTTTTAGAAGTGTACGTAATTGCAACATTTATTTTTATCACATATGTCTTAGAATTCTGCTTGAAATTCTCTGCTAAGACAGAGGAAAAGGACTAGAAAACTAAATGCTAGTGATTCTCAGCAGGAGGTGAATTATCTTGCCCCAGGACATTTAAAGATATCTGGAGATGTTTGGGGCTGCTATCTCAGCATCAGGGATAGATGCACAGGACACAGTGAGACATTCCGGAATGCATGACAGCGTCCCTGCCACTCCAGGTAGCTGACCTGCCTGAATTGTCCACAGTGCTCTTGCTGAGAACACTGGCGACACTCAGAGCTAGAAACCATGCTGATCTCTGGTTGAGGGTTCCAAAATAGTAGGATATGTAAGGAGTAGTGAATTCAAACTTTATGATACTCTGATACCTACCTTTTGTAAAGCTTTCCAGTTGGTGTGTTAACTATTTCTTGATTTGCCCTATTTATATTCTGAAGATTTGTGGAATTATCTGCCTATAACATCATGAACAGGAAGTTCAAATGTAAAATTGGAAGGCTGGAACAGGTAGAACAGAGCTATTATGTATGTGACAGAAATAAATATAACATCCAGTCTGACAGATGATGTTGGGTCTCACAGTTGTGTAGCAGGATACTGATTTCCATGAGTGTGACAGTGTTGCTATGAGTGGGCGTAAGGTCCTCAGAGCTTCTGTGACTCGTCCTATGGACTCGTTACTGCGCTGCCAGTCTTCCTGGAAAACTTTTGATTCACCTTTGACATCTCCCAGCTTTTCTGTAGTTAACCTTCCTCAGAGTTCTCTCGTTCTGTGTTCTGCCTCTCACAGCTAATGGGCTGGCTCCCCGTTCTCTCTGAGAACTTGTCATAGTTCTGTGCCATGGGTGCCATTACATCTTCCCAAGGCTTCCAAAGTTTCTGCTCAGAGGTTTCCTGACATTAGTTGTTTTTATTTGCTTCTGTGTTTTTCTTCATGCCAATGGCTTTTCTTTATTTGTTGGTAATTTCTTTTTTTTTTAACTTTTATTACATTATGATGAGAAAAGTTACATGATTTCAATTTATCTGAATTAGTTAACATTTAAAAACATGTTTTAAGTAAATAGAATTAAATCACATTCTTGTTTCCCTTTTATACCCTACCTTCTCCCAGAGACCCCCCTTCAATGCCTACAATATATTTTTGTCATATTCCTTAAAATTTATAAAATGTTATAATAATAAAAATTAGTATCATAAAAGTTGTTTGATATAAAACAACAATCAATTTAACAGTCTTTTGTAGATGCCTGTCTATAGCAATACTGAAAATACATACGTTTTTCTCAATATAAATTTTAAATAACTCCAGACATGTTAACTGTATATTTCAAAATAATACATCACTACTAGTATTTTCTTAAATGAACATAAATATATAAAGTCTTTCTGTTTGTTTGTTTGTTTTGTATTTAGAAGTGTTTAAAATCTTGGCTTTTACTGTGGTACAAGCCCAAAATAAGAAAAATTTTTAGATATTGGATTTCATTGTAATAAGGCTGTACTTCAGTGACCCTCACATCACCAAAGGATTTTACCTCCATCGTAGCTAAGCTGAGAGTTGACAGTTCTGCTGCTCCAAGGAATGAATTGTAGGCTCGATTTTTGGATACAGACTTCCTGCTGTGGTCAAAGCTAATTGACTTGAGTGATTGTCTTCATTCTCAGCCCACAGAGAACAGGTTACATTCATTTAAGAAATGGTGTAGGTATTAAGATGGTCTGTCCATAAAGTCATTCACCAACTGTTTCAATGAACAATGGTTCTGCTTAGAGGGTGGCACAGACATTAGGTGAGGGTAAGAATTTGGTTCATTAGCTGTGATAATTTGGGAATGCATTCATCTCAGAGAAAGAGTAACTTATAAAGTCCTCTTCTTCAAACTTGATACAAGAGTTAGAAATGTCAAGCAAAGCATTCAGTCTCACTCTTTGTTGTTCTATGAGCCACCTCCCAAGTTAATTGTCTACATTTCTTTTGGATATATAAATACTTTTGAAATATATAAGCTGTTCTGAAAACCATAGTATAGTGTAAAAACATGAAATAAACACTACTACTAATAGAAAGGCTGAGATAGGAGAAGCAAGATTTCAAGACCCTTATGTTGTACACAGCCAGACACTGTCACAAACAAACAAGCTGACAGTGTATATAGATTGTTGTAAATTTCTAAAGATGAAGGACTAGTTGTATGACTTGCCTCTTCTATTGTGTGAACAACTGTAATCTCACTAATTCATTTACCCATGCATACTTATTAAAACTTTACATTTGTGGCTAGGACAATGTGCAGTTTATATTTAGGATAAACAGGAAAAGTATGTCAGGACACTTGCCAGACTGACAACAGCTGGGACGGGGCTGTACACTAGCAGCCTTCACTCTTGCAGTGTTACTTTTGGAGCCCGGTTCTACCTCTGGCTTGTGTTAGTGCTGGGCAAACCCTCTGTTATTTAGGGCTTGCATCCTATTTGGCTTTTTTTTTTTTAACCTTCAAAGCTTTATTTATCCCAGGTTTCTTTCAGTTTGACTTCCAACAGATGTGTTGGTTACATGTTCATAGCTTTTATCATAGCAAGGATGACATCCACACAAGCGACCTCTCACACTCCCAAGGAATGTCTGTCCCTAGATATTTGTAGTCATTTCCCATTGTATAAAAGTTTAACATTTCTAATGTATTCTTTTCAAGCTGGCCAGTGGCCCTGGGACTGCTAACGCCAGTGGCCCTGGGCTGCTAACGCCAGTGGCCCTGGGGGCCCTGGGACTGCTCATGCCAGTGGCCCTGGGGCTGCTCACGCCAGTGGCCCTGGGCTGCTAACGCCAGTGGCCCTGATGGCCCTGGGACTGCTATGCCAGTGGCCCTGGGCTGCTAACGCCAGTGGCCAGCTCTCCTCATCTTACTTGACCGATCACCAGCTTTGAATGCATCTGGTTACTTCCTACTGCAGGGTTTCCGGGACACCAAACTCTCTTGTTTTTTTTTCTTATCTTGTGAGTCAGTCCTCTTTCTTTGCTTATGCTAGATGCTTCCTGGTTCCTGACATGCTTCAATAGACTCTTCCTCCACAGCTCCACTCTTTCTCTCATGTGCTGACATCTTGGGTAACCACATGACTTTAAATAAAACTCAGGCAGCAGTGACTGTCTGATGTCTTACACTTACCCCAGGCATCTTTCCTAAGCTCCAGTTGTGCACAGCCCATTCATTATTGTAGCCCCTGAGCCTCATGTGACTTTTGAGTACATGAAATATCACTCCTGTGACTTAGGAACTCAAACCTTAGTTTTCAAACTGTGTGTGGTGTGGGTACTGTGGAGAGTCCAATTCTCTTCTGTCTGCTTCTACTTAAGTCTGTGTCTGATCCCAAGGAAATCATGTGGTAAAGAATCGGTGGTTTTTAACTGGAGGTGAGTAATGCTCTTAGGAACAAACTTCCTTAGTTAAGAGTTTAGGATCTTTTATCAATATGACTCTGATACTATTACTAAAAGAAAGTGTCTGTAAATTCTACGCTCAGGGGGCTGAGGCAGGAGGATCAGGAGTTGAAGACTGGGAGAGAGTTTAAGACTAGCCTGGGCTCTGGCCAGTGACTTTTACTCTCTTCCTTCTCTCAGTTAGGTCAAAGTGTGAGAGTCTAGTAGTGGTTAGCAAAGAGAATTTAGAGATATAGTCTGTACATATGCTATGGCCTTGAGTGACCTTTTTCATATTAGTGATGAAAAGTAATGTTTACTTGTAGTGTTCATACAAGTAAAAAAATATTTAAATGCCAAAATATCCGTGGCTTCCAATACAGTAGAAATTACAAAAGTACATTGTATAACTATATTCAGAATTACTCTAATGAGTGAGCCTTGTTTTAAAGTTCTCTCATTTTCCAGGTGATTTTAGAAAGGGAGCCAAAACCCTGTGTTCAATGGCTTACACTTCAGGAATCTCTTCTGTTAAGTTCTTACTCAAATGGTACATGGGTATTATTTCAGAAGAGAGCTTTGTAGGCATACTGACTGAAACACTTAGGTGGCCAAGCCTTTTCTGTTCTCTCACCCAAAGCAGAGGACTGAATAGTCATGCCATGGCCAAAGTGTTCCGTGCCTGTGAGTTAGCGCTGTGCCTCCAGGGAGGGAGATAGGGCCGTTGCTTCACTCAAAGACGGGGTGAAGGGGAGCAAGGAAGAAGGCTCTGGTAAAATGGCTGAGTCATGTTGACACGAGAACAAGACTCTCACTGTCTTAATATGCTTTCTGTCAACTGTTGATTGCATTTTACTATCTTTAGAGTTTTAAACTGAAGTTGACAACTTTGCATATTTTCACATATAAGGCATATAAAGTAATATTAGAATTCATTTCAAAGTACTCAAATTTAGGACAAATTTTTCTTTTCTTTCTTTTCTGATAATAAACTTACTGTGTGTTTTGTTTTGTTTTGTTTCGTTTTGTTTAAGAAAATGAGTACAGCCTTGACCTCAGGCCACTCGTTCACTGCTCACAGCTCCCATGATGCATCTTCAGTTAGAGCCAGTGTATGAACCTCACCCTCCCAGCCATGTGCAGCTGGCATTTTCCAGCATTTCACAGCAGTGTTTGTAGCAACCATTCTGATTCTACAAAAGGGAATTTTTTTAAAGTATTTTATTTACTACCTTACTTAGAGTGGGTACTTCTGTAACTAAGTAAGCAGGTTTTCATAAATAATAATTCTTGTTTCCTTTGTAAATTCCTATGACTCAGGGTAATTCTTCACTAGTTCTATTACAGAATAAAGCCTAGTTTTAAGCATCTTAAATTGTATCTACTACAAGTTTGGGTAGGAAAAGAGCTGCCTACATTTTCTTACTTGCTCTCCTCAGGCTGAAGAGAGAACCTGTACTGAAATAGTCCAGGGGTTCCCTGAGAGAACTTCAGAGCTCTTGCAGTTTGTGGTTTAGTCAGTTTGGGGTGAGGAGTGAGTATCTATGATATCATAAAAGTTACTGGTAATGTTTTCTAAAAATGAATATCCATCATTTATTGAAAGTAGTCAACTAAAAATGGAAATGAGGTTTAGGAGCCAGACCTTCTGGTAAGGATAGACACCTCAAGATCAAGAAAGTGTTGACTTGTATTTTCCAGAATTTTAAGTGTACATTTTCAGGAAGCTTTTTCCTTGAATGAAAACTGAATGAAATGTAAAGAATCACTCTTTATGTTGTTCTTAGTCAGCACCTTGCCTGCCTGTCTCAAAGCCAAGGTGATGACACATTCAGAAACTGATAACTGAGTGCACGAGGTGACTGTCAGCATTTTAAAGTCATGTCAAAGGCTCTATGTTATAAACATCCAGCAAGTAGGCTGTGTGCTCATTGCAATGTACTTTTCTCTCTGAAAAACATTTTCATAAGAAATAAACTTAAGAATGACTTTTGAACAGTTCTTATCTTTTTTGAAAGTATATTCAGAAGTACTGTATTTTTGGCAGAAATACTCTAATGAAAACTGTTCTTGGTTTTCAAAAATAAATATTTTTCTTATACCTAAAAATGAGTCCATGCAAATACCTAGGCTGTGCTTATGGAAGGGCTGTTCTGAACAGAGACAAAGTGAGCATGACAGTTGGCCCCCAGGCTCGCCCAGCCTAGGAGAATCCAGCAAGCAGAGAAGTCATGGTCGCCCAACAGCAGGGAACTTATCAGGAGCTAGCATGGAACACTGGCAACAGGAAGAGAAAGGTCTGGTTAAGCAGATGACATTAGTAAATGTCATCTAAGTGATCCTACTAAGAGATCCTAGTTGTTTCATGATGTGTTTAGAAATCTGGGTGGTGTGTACAATACAGAGCACAGTTGTCTGCCCAAGGGATTTCTAAGCAGTAGTTGAGACCCGAGATCCTGCATTTCGTTGCTGACCTTTTACGAAGCCAATGTATCTCAAATCCTGTGGTGCCTCTAGTTGCTGCTAATTTAAAAACAGAGCTGCTAACAGTACCTTAGCATTCTGAGAGGGAGTAAATACTTGGAATTCATGTTGAAATATAGATATGAAATAGGTGTGATTGTATATGTGCTTATTTTGTATACCTGCCCCTTCTTTTGCAAGAGACTGAGTTCTCCATATTTATGGCTATTGAACTTGAGAAAATAGGAAGTGATCAGGTTTCTTTCTT
>NW_022196902.1:13351209-13388700 GCF_008632895.1 Mastomys coucha
GGGGAACTTTATTTTCTTCCTCCTACTTTTGGTAATAACATAGTTTGATATCATCTTAGTCTTTAGTATATATTTTGAAGTAAATATTAAAGAATTGAAAGTAGACAGCTTAAAAGCAAATGGCAGTTATAAGAACTATAATTTAACTTTTTTATTAAAAATAACTTTTAATACAGAATTTTTCATCCTATAGAGTATATTTTGATCTATTTCTCCTCCCCCATCTTCTTGCACCTCCACACTTATCTAGCTCCTTGTCTTCTTTCTCTCTTTCTTTAGAAAACAAACAGGCCAATTTTAAAAAAAAAAAAAAAAGAACTAAAATAAAGCAAAGTAAACAGACCAATAGAGTGGGGGAAGGAAAAATACAAAACACACATATACACACATGTACACACACAAAACCCATAAAAGCATTAAATCAGAATCATAATAAATAAGCAAGAGAGAAGTTAAGTTTAAAAAACAAATAAAAGCATTATGTGATAAAGAATCTCCAAAGCAGCCAGGCGGTGGTGACACACACCTTTACTCCCAGCACTTGGGAGGCAGAGGCAGGTGGATTTCTGAGTTCGAGGCCAGCCTGGTCTACAGAATGCGTTCCAGGACAGCAGAGAGACCCTGTCTAGGAAAAAAAAAAAAAAAAAAAAAAAAAAGACAAAACAAACAAACAAACAAACAAAAAAACAAAACCACACAATCACCAAAGCACCACCAAGTTCTGTGCTGGCCATCTGCCGCTGGGCATGGGGCCTCCCTGAAGTCTGGCCATCTACTGCTAGGCATGGGGCCTCCCTGAAGTCTGGTCTGTATGTCCACTGAGACTCCACTGCAGAAAAGTAGTTTGTACTAAGCTAGCACTTACCGATGGGGCCTCCCTGAAGTCTGGTCTGTATGTCCACTGAGACTCCACTGCAGAAAACTAGTTTGTACTAAGCTAGCACTTACCGATTGTAGATAGCCTCTGCGGTAGGGGTTGGGGGCTGAGTCTACTGCTCTTCTCAGCACTGGGCCCCCATCTTGCTTGAACCTGTTGCAGGCCTATGCCTGCTGCCATGGTCTCTGTGAGTCCCGTGTGTCCATCAGTCCTGTCTGGAAGACACTGTTTCCTTGGCATTCCCCTCTGGGCTCTGAGTCTTGCAGCCTCCTTGTCTGGATCCCTGAGGGGAGGTGTCTGATGGAGACATCACATCTGGAGCTGAGGATTCCAAGGCCTCTAACTGCACACCGCCCAGCCATGGTCTCTGTGTTGGTCCCTGTCTCCTGCAGGAGGAAGCCTCTCTGCTGGTGGCTAAGTGAAGCACAGATCTGACTCCCAGAATAGGATATTCTTTAAAAAACTGACTTCTCTTTAAATCAAGGTGTAGGACATTTCTAAATCTTGATTATGCCTAAAATTTTCTATGCTTATAATTTCCCTTTAGAACTCAGTAGTGCTTTTGTCTGTGGCACCAAACTCGGCTAATAACTAAATCTAAAAAGCAAATAGTGCTCTTTTATGAGTGTTGTAGCTAATCCTGTGTAGATAAATGTTCTGTGTGCATTGCTCTTCTGCTGGGAAAGACAGTGAATAAAAACTAAGCACAGACTAAGTGACAAGCAATGAGGAGAAGATGACCTAGTCAGCGCTTCACTAGGTGACAAAATGTTTTGAGATATCAGTGGATAATGCGGAAAGGTTTACCTGACTCAGTTCTCAGAGGCTGTGACCCTCTGGCCCCCTTGGCTTCGAACCTGTGACAAAGCACAGTAACACAGCAGGTGGTGGGCAATAGAGCGCACCTGCTCCCTTGTGGTATCCGGGGAGCAGAAAGACCTTGACCCCATTACCACCTTCCCACGTACACCACTGGCAAAGCACTGGACCCTGCTTAGCCATCGCTCAAGCTTTCATGGTGCGTACAGGCAAGTTTAAGATCCAGACTAATGGGGGGTGGGGAGGGTAGAGTCACATGCAGAGTAAGGTTGGTCGCTCTTTATTTTTAACTTTATTATTGAATGTGTTTGTGTGCATGGTTGGAGGTGAGGTGCATTGTGGAGGTCAGAGGACAATTTTACATGGATTCTAGGGATCGTATTCAGGTCGCCAGGTCTGTGCAGCAACTGCCTTTACCCCACAAGCTCTCACTGGCCCAACAGTCGGTATTTAAATAGATTAGCCAGAGTTTTAACCATGAAAGACAGTGTTGTATAGAGAATAGGATCCCCAAACAAGAGCCAAGGCAGGACTGTCCTTTGTGCAAACACACTATGTGTGTGCATGTGTGTAAGTGCACATGTGTGTGTATGTGCATGTGTGTGTAAGCGAGAGAGCATGCACATTCATGCACTTTTGGCCTTGCCAGTGTCATATGTGGCATGTTTTATTAGACACACATCTAGCTGCCCTAGATCGATGTCTATGGCATGTGATAGTGTGTGGTAGTATAAGCAAGCTTGAGCCTCTTGCACATGTGGAGGAGATTTAGCAAATGTTGGAAATTATTGCCCCAGTTTTGTTTTGTTTTCTTCATAGAAATTAGTTCAATGTGTAATTATCTGTTAGTTAGCATAGTTAAATTATTTGGATAGTAGTTTAAAAATATTTAAATATCTAGTGACTTTATATATTCATAGCACATGCCTGCCGCATGCACTTGTGTGTGTGCTTTTTTTGTTTGTTTTTTGGTTTGTTTTTTTTTTTTTTCTTGTTTTTTGAGACAGGGTTTCTCTGTGTAGCCCTGGCTGTCCTGGAACTCACTCTGTAGACCAGGCTGGCCTCGAACTCAGAAATCCGCCTGTCTCTGCCTCCCAAGTGCTGGGATTAAAGGCGTGCACCACTACTGCCCAGAGTGAGACAGTCTTGATGTATAATAATGAGCTGTCCTCAGATTCAGCAGTCCTTCTCCCTCACCTTTCTGAGCACTGCCATTTTATATGTAGAGACTAAGAATATGACCCTACCTATTGTATGAATTATAATTTTTATTGGTGTTTGAGAAGAAATAGGACAGATCAGTTAAGAATGGCATAGACTGGGAGCTCTTCCCGAGCTGTGGGGAAGTGCATATCAGAGTCACAAATCTTTTTTTTATTAGATATTTTCTTTATTTACATGTCATACAATATCTTATTTCCCCTCCAAAAAAACAAGAATAAGAACAAACCCCTGTTCCCTCCCCCCTCCCCCTGCTCGCCACCCCACCCTCTCCTGCTTCCTGGCCCTGGCATTCCCCTACACTGGGGCATAAAACCTTCACAGGGCCAAGGGCCTCTCCTCCCGTTGATGAACAACTTGGCCATCCTCTGCTATACATATGCTGCTGGAGCCACGAGTCCCACCATGTGTACTCTTTGGTTGGTGGTTCAGTCCCTGGGAGCTCTGAGGGTACTAGTTAGTTCATATTGTTGTTTGTCCTAAGGGGCTACAAACCCTTCAGCTCCTTAGGTCCTTTCTCTGGCTCCTTCATTGGGGACCCTGTACTCGGTACAATATATGGCTGTGAGCCTCTACCTCTGTATTAGTCAGGCACTGTCAGATTCTCTCTGGAGACAGCTATATCAGGCTGGATTGTCCTTCCTGAAGTCTCTGCTCCATAGTTAGTCTCTGCAACTCCTTCCATGGGTATTTTGTTCCCCCTTTTAAGAAGAAATGAAGTGTCCACATTTTGACCCAGAGTCACAAATCTTATAAACTCCTCCCAGTCTTCTAATATACCAATGTCTCCAAAGTCAGGTTGTGAAGTAATATATTTGAATATGAATAATTTATCCCTGAAATGGTGTTTATTTTATTTTTACTTTGTGTGTGTGAATGTTTTGTCTGAATGTACATGTCTGCTCCACATAAGTGTGTCATGCCTGTAGAGGGCGTTTGATTCCTTGGAGCTAGAGTTACACACAGTTGTGAGCCATGATGTGGGTGCTGAGAATCAAACTGAGGTCCTCTGGAGCAGCCAGGGTTCTCAAGCACCAAGATAACTCTCCATCCCTCAAATAGTTTCTACTAATTATAAAGGGGGAAAAAACTGATGATTATAAGAAATTCATCTCTCCAATTGGGTAAAAATTACTACTTTTCAATAAGAATAACTTCTTTCATTTTAGTTTGCATGTTTTGTATAAGAATGTTTTGCCTGCATGTGTATATGTATGTCTGTACACCGTGTGTGTGCATTGCCCATGGAGACCAGAAGAGGGCATCAAATTCCATAGAACTTGAGTTACAGACAGCTGAGTGTGCTTGTGGGTTCTGGAACTTAAACCTGTGTCATCTGGAAGATCAGTCAGGGTCACAATCACTAACCATATCACCAGCCCCAGCCCTTTTAGCAAGCCAGTCAGTGTGTAAATATGAATATACACTACAAAAACTACTCATTCATGCATATTTGACATGTTTGTTGTTGTAGGTGTGTGGTTGATAAACCCAATGTGGAGATGAAAGCTAAAATAAGTGTAGGGTGTCCACTCTTCTTTCTGGGAACTTCACCATACATCTGATAAAGCTAAGGACTTTGCTATGTAAATTTACTTTATACAGTACCATTATCATATATGAAAGTTCATAAAGGTAATAGGAAAACCATCTAAAGAATGCTCATATTTAGATATCCCTAATTATACCAAAAATGCCTTAAGCAAGCTTTGTATCTCCAGCACCCGTTCAAGATTCATATTTTCATTGGTGGTTATATTATTCGTATCAGTTGTATTAGCATCAGTTTCAGTTAACCTAGAAAGAAAAAGTGCTTGGGCTAATTGTCTTATAAAATGTCAGTGTTTTAAATTTATCTATTTCATTGTGGTTTCATTCAGGCAAAACTTGTGGCCATACTATGAGTGATAATCACTTCTACACATCTTATCAAGTGTCATGTGTTGTCAGGGTGTCCCTTCCACTACTGCTGCTGGTAAGTTTAGTCTTTGATGAAGGAAGTGGACATCAGATCTCTCCATTATGAAAATAAAGTGGCCCCGTTTCAGTTACTGCATTCTCTAGGTGTGTGAATGTTCTCTTCCCAAAAGAGACTTGCTGAGTAGTGCCAGCTTCTCAAGTTTCCTAGTAAGAGGAATATAAAATGCCACTTCTCCAAAGTAACCATTCCCTCCCACTTTAGGGCAGATCACAGTTAGACTCCATGCCCACCATGGTGGGAACATGGCAGCAGGCAGGCATGGCACTGGAGCAGTAGTTGAGAGCTCACAACTTGAGACAAAACTACAAGGCAGAGAGACAGGCACTGAGAATGGCATAGACTTTTGGAACCTCAAAGCCTGCCCCCCCATCCCATGACACACCTCCTCCAACAAGGCCATACCTTCTAATACTTCCCGAACAGTCCACCAACTGGAAACCAAGTATTCAAACAAGTGAGTCTGTGAGGGCCATTCTCACTTGTCACCTCAGCTACCAACTCCAAATATAAGCTGCTCTGATGCTCGTTCAGAGATGCTTTTGTCTGTGAGTAGAATGATAAGTCATTAGAAGCTGGTGTAATACTATGTCCACTTAGCACTGTAATAGTAGTAGATTCTCTCCTAGGGCCTAGGTTTTTCTAGGCGGGGTTTCTCTGTGTAGCCCTCGCTGTCCTGGAACTCACTCTGTAGACTACGCTGGCCCCGAACTCAGAAATCCGACTGCCTCTGCCTCCCAAGTGCTGGGATTAAAGACGTGCACCACCACCGCCCAGCTGGTTCTTAGTCTTATAGTGGTGCCAGGTATAGGCATATACTTGTGAAGAGAAACTTAAATCCTATGGGGCGTGGTCAGTGGCCCCCAGGACCTTTGGGCCACTGTTGCGGTGGACATGTCTTGGCAGAGTCAGTGTAGCCCAGTCTTCCCAGCTGGACATGACTGGTGGTTACAGGTCTCTTCTGGCAGCCCCTTATCACCTTCTAGCACTATGAAAACTTGTTGGAAAGAAGGGAGCTTCCATGTCAGTACCAGCTTTATTTCACCATGTATGTGACACGAATACGTGGTGTCTTCAGCACTTGTAGGAATCTTACCATAGATTCTAGAGGGTAGCCAGGAGCGGTGGCAGTGGTCTGTAATATAGGGGTCTAGAGGACTTTGCTGGGCAGCAGCTCCAAAAGAAGTCACTGGTTCCAGCACTGGGCTTCCTGCGTCTTACACTGGGATAGCTGGTAGTGTGTGACCATGTGTATGTGTGCATATTTGTGTGCTCCTGTAAGCTTGTACAGTAGCGGGTTTCCATGTGTATTTTTTGAAGTCTTTGGTGTTAGAAGCTCTTTCCCACCCTCCATCCTCTACCCTATACCACATTCCCAAACTGCAGTATAACTCTTCCTGTTCCATTAACTTCCTTGAGCCCTTTATAACAGTGTATTTTTCTCCTTTTCCGTGAAAGCCCCTCTCCCTCATGGCCTCTTAGTAATTTTCTGACCTTTATGGCTATTCCAAATTACACACACATATCTGAAATTTCAAAGCTCTTATCCACAGATAAGAGAAGATGTGATGTTTGTCTTTCTGGGGCACAGCTCTCGTAATGATTGTTTCAGACTTCACCCATTTACTTGAAATGTTCACATTTTGTCTCAATAGCTGAGTGGCATTCCATTGTGTAAATATACCATATGTTTAGGCTGTTTCAGTTTCCCGGTTGTTGTGAGTACAGCAGCAGTAGGCATGGATGAGCAGGTGTGTCTCACAGGAGATGGAATACTGTAGGTGTGTGTATTCCCAGGAAAGATTAACTGGATCATATGGTAGACTTAGGAGAAACTTCCACACAATTTTCATCATGAGTAGATCAGTGTATACTCTCAGCAGCAGCAAATGAGTGTCCTCTTCCCACACCCAAGCCTCCTCCTCCTCTTCCTCCTCCTCCTCCTCCTCCTATCCTCATCCTCCTCTTCCTCTTCTTCTCCTCCTCTTCTTCCTCTTCTTCCTCCTCCTCCTCTTCTTCTTCCTCCTCTTCCTCCTCTTCCTCATCCTCATCCTCCTCTTCCTCCTCATCCTCATCCTCCTCTTCCTCCTCTTCTTCCTCCTCCTCCTCCTCTTCCTCCTCCTCCTCTTCCTCCTCCTCTTCCTCCTCCTCCTCATCCTCCTCTTTCTCTCCTCCTCCTCCTCCTCCTCTTCCTTTTCCTCCTTTTCCTCCTCCTCTTCCTCCTCCTCTTCCTCCTCCTCCTCTTCTTCTTCCTCTTTCTCCTTCTCCTCTTCCTCCTCCTCTTCCTCCTCCTCCCCCTCTGTCATTCTGACTTTGGTTAGATGAAATCTCAGAGAAGTTTTAATTTGCAATTCTCTGATGTCCAAGGACATTGAACACTTTTAAGTGTTTCTTAGTGGTTTGTATTTCATGTTTTGAGAACACTGTTTAGTTCTGTGCTACATTTTTTATTGGGTTTTCTCTTATTTTTTCCAGTTCATTTTATATTTAAATTCTAACCCTCTGTGTTGCTGGTAAAGATTTCAGCAGTTCTGTAATCCTCCTCTGTGATTGAGTAATGGCATCCTTGGCCACATAGAAATTTTGATTTCATGAGGTCTTGCTTATTAGTTGTTGGTTGTGATTCCTGAGCTGACAGGGTCCTGTACAGAAAACTCTGTGCAAATGACTTCGAGCATAGTCCTACGTTCTCCTCTCAGAGTCAGGGTATTGGGCCTTTTGTAGTTTCCTATGGAAGATTTTTTTTTCAGTTTATGTGGAGAATTCTATTGGAATATTAATTAAGATTATACTGAATCTATAGATTGTCTCTGGAAGAATGGCCATTTTCACAGTATTAATCCTGTCCTATCAATCCATGAGCGTAGATGGACTTCCCATCTTCTGATATCTTCTTCAATTGCTTTCTTCTGTGTATCTTAAAATTTTCACTGTACAAATCTGTCACTTCTTTGGTTAGATTTCGTCCACGTTTTGTTGTTGTTGTTGCTGCTGCTGGCCGCTGTTCCTGTTGTTGAAGCTATTTTGAATAGTGTTGCTCCCTTGATTTCTTTCCTGCTGTTTGTCCTTTGTATATATGAAAACTACTGACTTTTGTGTGCTATTTCTCCTTTCTCATGCATTGCTGAATGTGTTTATCAGTTGTAGAAATTTTCTGGTACCATCTTTAAGATTGTTTACATATACAATGAGATCATCTGCAGTAAAGATACTTCCTTCCACATATGTGGCTGCTCCACCTAAGACTTGGGCTGCGTCAGACAGGAGTGGAGAAAGCCATGCCTGCCCATGTGTCCTGTAGCACGGACCACTTGGCCTCTGTGTGTTTCCCTGCTTGTGATGTTCAAGGATCACTTTCTCCTGCTCCACAGATGGTTCACTTTTTAAAAAATCGTTTTGATGCTACAAATGGATAATGGAATTCAGAAACTACATTCTAGGACTCAGCACACTGGCTACTGTTGGTGAGAAATTACTCCCAGGTCCTCTCACTCCAGAGACATAGCTAGGAAGTAAAGATTTTAAAAATGACTTTATAGTGAAACTGCCGCTTCAAGTTTAAATTACATTTATATTTGTCTGCTTTGGTTTTTTTATAACATGAACTTGTCATCTATCAAAAACAAAGGTTATAAATATTTTCTCTACTTTTCCATTTAACTTTGAAATAAAAAAAAAAAGTTTTGTTTAGAGGAGGCTTCCCCATAAATAAATAAAATAATTTTAAAAAGATAGGCCTAATCCAAAGGACAAAAAGAAAAAGGAAGAAGAGGAGGAAGAGAAGGAAGAGGAGGAGGAGGAGGAGGAGGAGGAGGAGGAGGAAGGAGAGGAGGAGGAGGAGGAAGAAGAGGAGGAAGAGAAGGAGGAGGAGGAGGAGGAGGAAGAAGAGGAGGAGGAGGAGGAGGAGGAGGAGGAAGAAAGGAGGAGGAGGAAGAGGAGGAAGAGGAGGAAGAAATAATAATAATAATAATAATAATAATAATAATAATAATAATAATAATAATAATTTCCCTATACCTGGGTATACCAACATCACAGTTACCTGTGTTCATCTAAATTGGATGGCCTCATTTTCAGTAATTATCTGGTATGTTAGAATACATTATATTTGCAGAGATTGTGAAGACTAGAATATATTATGTTGGTATAGATTGTCACATAGAATTCAAGGCAACTCTTTTAGTTTGTTTTGTTTTGTTTTGTTTTGATTTGTTTTGTTTCAAGACAGGGTTTCTCTGTATAGCTCTGGCTGTCCTGGAACTCACTCTGTAGACCAGGCTGGCCTTGAACTCAGAAATCCATTTGCCTCTGCCTCCCAAGTGCTGGGATTAAAGGAGTGCGCCACCACTGCCCAGCAAGGCAACTCTTAAGAAGGAAAACATTTAACTGGGGCTAGCCTGGAATTCAGAGGTTTAGTTCATTATCATCATAGTGGGAAGGTTGGCAGTGTGCAGGCAGACATGGTGCTGGAGTGGCAGCTCAGAATCCTACATCTGGATCCCCAAGCAGCACAAAGAAAGAATAACACTGAGCCTGGCTTGAGCTTCTGAAACCTCAAAGCCCACCCACAGTGACACAGTTCCTCCAACAGGGCCACACCTTCTAACAGTGCCACTCCCTGTGAACCTGAGGGGGCCATTTTCATTCAAACCATCACAGCAAGTAACCAAACCATAATTCATTTATTCTCAACCTACTGTGCCTCCTATGTTGTCTGATGGAATTTCTTTCTCTCAGGAAAGGTCCGTGATGTGTCTAGGCTTTCAGATGATTACTGGAGGCCCACTTCCACAATGGGAGTAACTTCCCTTAAGTATCTGGATACCACGGCTTAGTCAAATGACAGGGAAGGTCATCTGTAACACAGTAAACCATGTGTGTGTTTCCATTGTTGTATGCTGATAAATGTAAAGCCAGATTGAAATGTAGACTTTTAAAGTAAGATCTACTTAGAAGAGGAAACTGTTTCAGATTTCCTCTATGACTGTCTCTTTGTGTATGTCTTTAACTTCAGTCTTCAACAAATATGTACTACTGTCTTTTCAAACTGTTAGTTCTTTATGCAGTTGAAATTTAAAGCTAAGCTAATTTATGTAATCTATTTCTAAAATTTTTCCTTTGGGGGTCTGAGAAGTGGGGGTTAGAGAGCTTGCCATGCAAGCCCTCAAGGATTTGAGGAGTTCAGATCTCCAGTACCCAAGCTTATGCAAGATGGGTATGACATCCTGCCAGTAATCTCAGAACCAAGCAGTGGAGACAAGATCATAGAGCAAGCTAGATTAGTCATTGATAGTCTGTAAACTCTGGCTTTAAGTGAAAGACCCTACTTTATATAAGGTAGCAAGCAATGGAGGAAAATACCAAATGTCAAGATCTGGCCTTACACACACACACACACACACACACACAAACAAACACATGGACACACTTGCAAGAAAATGTAGTTTTCAACATTTTCTACTCTTGAAATTGAAAACTGACATCTAGAAGGTTTTTTTTTCTTACTGTAATTGTGCAAACTCTAATGATGTAAATGAGGGGAAAGTTTTGTTTTTATCATTTTAAATTACATTTTATCTCTGACTAAACAAGATCACTCTTATTTGAAAGTAAATGGGCCATGCCAAACTCTTCTCATTGATTGCAGCTACAAAAGTTAGAAGAGGCAGTAGATGGTAGAAATTGTTGCTCCAAAGGCGGGGGCCCTGGGCTGGTGGCCTGCCTGAGGCTCTCTCTCTCTCCCTGGTGGCAGGGGGCCTGCTGCTGAGGCCTGGGTCTCTCTCTCCCAGTGCTGACCTGTTTGCTGCACGGTGCCTTAATTAAAAAGGAGGCAATGAATAAATGAATTATTTTATTGTAGGAAGGACAGAACATGCTGGTTAAGTAAAGAGAAGGAAAGGAGAGGAAGGAGAAAGAGAAAGGAGAGGAGGAAGGCAAGAGAAGAGAACAAAGAGCAGAGAGGAGAGAGAGAGCAAGAGAGGGAGAGTAAGAGGGGAGAAATGTCAGAGAGTGAGGGAGCAAGAGAACAAGAGTAAGAAAGGAAGCAAGAGAGTGAGGAAGTAAGAGAGTGAGGAGGGGGCAAACCGCCCCTTTCATTGTATGGGGCGTGGCATGCCTGGCTTGTGGTCAGATGACTGGGTATAAGGTCCAGCTAGAATGTTGGGAGCTTGAGGCATTGTCTGTACACATCTCCTGCAGGGGCAGGTTGAGGGGTCTGGGCTGAAATCTGAGCCATTGGTCTCAGGAGCTATCACCAAACTCCTACCATCCCTTGTGAACAAATTTACTTTGCTCAGTGGGTCTCCGGGGTTCTCAGGTGGCCGCTCTACTGGACCCCAGATGTCAGAACTGCCCACTGCCCCACAAGTAGTTGCAGAAATTGACAAGAACCAAAATTGTTTAAATGTTTTGCAGTTTTATATTTGTCTTTTTTTCACTCAGAAGTAAGATTAATCTGTAAATGAATGTCTTTTTCTCAAAGTTAAGGACTTTACATGTAAGGAAAAGAAAACCTGCTTTTTTTGCTCTGTATTTTTTTTTCGTGCAGAACATTTCCATTTTATTATACTAGTTTGTGTTTTATCTGACTCTCAAATAGCTACTCAATAAGTATTAGCCAAGTGCTTCATATGATATAGCAAACAGTAGGGACCAAAAATGTGGGAGGTGCTGCTTTCGTGTTGCTTGAAGGCTTGTTTCGTACCTGGGGTTTACTGAGTAGCTGGGGCTGCATCAGTTTTTAGTTCTAACTGTGGAGGACTAATGTGGACATATTCAGTATCCTCGGGCTGGGATTAGTGGTGTGTGTCACCATACCAAGCCCTAAGGGAAAAAAGGTTAAAGGAAGCAAAGCTGCATTCTTAAATATATGATGCTTTATTTTAAAGATATTATTTGAAAGTGATATAAAGCTATAGTTTGTCTTAATCTCATTTCATACATTTTCATTAAAGAGGGTTAAATAAATACTTGCATAGTATTTATGTACATAGCCTTTTGCTTAAACTGGGAATTTTGCTAATTGCTACTGTAGACTTTATGGCTCTCATCTCCAAGGTCTGTGTGACAGCCATTAGTGTTATTGGACCCAAACCATTCTTGTTAACTGTTACAGTGTTCCAGCCCATATGTTAGTTTGTAATGTACAAACATTAGAGAGTAAATGAGACCAGCACCTGTGTTCACTTTAAGTCTGAGCCTGGCTTTGATACTACTAGTGTCTTACAGATCAGATGCAGATGGTATGACTTCACAGGCTATTTATCACAAAAAAATGCAATAAAGAAAACTAGGAACAGAAACATAAATCCACCTGTGTTAAAAGGATGGATGTCCAGATGACCCCTCGTTGGTACCATTGTAAAGAGAAGAATCAGAACGACCTTTCTGTTATTGGATGGTGACTGAATAAGTCACAGAATGCATCACAGTAGGATCCATTGGAGAAAAGTTCAAATGGATTTGTTTATTTTTTTTTTTTTTGAGGGAATCAAGGAGCATGGTTCTTTCACAGCTTAAATCCAGTGGCCTCTCAGCAGAAATAAACTTTTGCTGGAAGAATGGTAGACCTTTCATGCTGAGAGGAGGCTCCGAATACATCTTAAAACATCACTAGATGCCACGTGAATGGGAAAACTGGCCTAGCGAACCTTGAACCTTAAATTGGGCATCGTAGCTGAACTCATCAGCTGTTCCTGACCAAGGAATTTGTGACAGTTTGGCAGAACCCTGCCATCTAAAGAGTGCTTCTTTCTTAGAAACTCTGCAAGGCAGAGTTGACATAATGTTTTAAAAATAAAATGGACATAATAACAAACTGTGGTTCTTTCCCTTCCACAGCATTTATCAGCATAGAAAGAGGGCCTTTTGTGCGCCATGTTGATCCACCACCAATGGTAAGGCAGTCTTTCTCTATTGTTAAAACTGCTAAGAAACTATAGCATAGTACTGGCTAGTGACATAAAATGCCATGTTGAAAACTCTTTTAACTTCTCCATTCCAAAGTTAGAGCCCTACAAGAAAATCAACTTCATGTCTTCCAATTAAAGGAAACCTAGTTTTTGCCAAAACATAGGAAAATAAGAGACAATCTCTTATGGCCTTATTCACTTTTTAACCTAAAATAATTTATACTTTTAATAATGTAAGTATATAATATAATATTTGCTCATAAAATGAATTATTTTCTGGAATAGTGTTATTTAGAATGGATATTTTATAATAGTAAAAGACTTCCTTAATTTATCATTTCTCGTAAAGGTTGTATGCTGTATTATCATGGAAGTGAATTTTTACCTTTTATCCCTTTTCTATTAGTACTAGATAACAAAAGACATTTAATTATAATATTTACTACAGTAACATACATAGAATTATATTTCCTTAGTCTTATAATGTGCTTATATGAAATATACATAAATAACTAGTTTCCCGTTGAGATTTTCCTAAGATGATGTAACCTATACTACATCTGTTTTCCCTCCAACATAATCTTCTCACCCCTATCTAAGCTCCAAGCTCTTCACACAACTCACCATCATCTATTGTGAGAAACAATTTTAAATGAAATAAAGACAGTATTGAACTGTATTTTGATATTTTCTTAATAGTTGCCTCCTAGAAAATTGACTTCAGTTCTTTATTTGATTCGTTTAATGTATTTTATGAGTTAAGGTATGGTATGTATGAGATGGTAGTCACCAATATAATCATAAAAGGTATTCAGCTGTAGGACTACTCCTACATCCTTTAGTGTGTACGCTGAAACTGTAGCCGCAACGTTGTGTACATTTTATTCATTAGTAAAATTAGAAGCTTAGTTTAGGAAATTTGTTATTTTTAATGTATTTGAATAAAGTACTCAGTCCTTAGATTGTTTACATAGTTATTTTAACTTTAAAAGCATTCCTATGGCATTGGTGTTCTCATTTCTGTTTCAGTTCGTGTTATTAACTGGTTGACTATCAGAGCCTAATCCCCTGAAATCAGGAGCAGTCGTGTATTCATGGCAGTCCGACCCTGACCCCAGAACACTCTGATGCTCTAAGGAGCAGTCGTGTATTCATGGCAGTTCGACCCTGACCCCAGAACACTCTGATGCTCTGAGGCTGTGCCTAGGAGCCTTTTCTCCTGGACAATCATGAAGTAGGAGCGCCGTAGTGTCCGTACCATTTTTACCCTGTGTAGTCAACACACTTTGACCTTCCTGGTCTACATGGAAACTTCCCAGACCTGCAGCTTGCCCTTGTAGGTTTGCTGAGCTAGGACCAGCCACTTGGATGCTCCCTTGCTACAAACTAAGGGATGTGTGCCCACTCCTGCAGTCCTTCAGCCACTTCCCCACAGCATCACAAGTCTGTTCATTACCTGGTACCCTGGGGTCCTTGGGACAGATTAACTCTGATTTTCACAGAAATATAGTTCTGCATAACCTTTGTCCTTGAGCTCTTAAGATGTTTGAGACAAACATGTTTATGGAAAATATGAAGTAATCAATCAATCCTTTAAAATTATCAAGATGAAATATTTTTAAATCCAAATCTTGTATTCTTATGGCCTGAAGCAAGCCCATCATCAGGCCACTCTTTTGTGCTCCAGTCAGTGCCTCACAGAGCGCTGGATGCCACTGTACCTACTTACCCAGTGAGGCAAGTGAGGAGCAGAGAGTTCTCAGGCCTCTGACCCCAAAAGGATGTTTTCTCTGGTGCAGTTCTGAAGAGTTTTCAGTTAAATGTGTGCTACTTGTTGCTTGGATTGTTGGGTCACATAAGTAAATACAGAGTAGCCTGAAAATAAGACCACCTTTGTCCCTTCTCTTCCCAGCTTACTCATTTACTTTTCTATTTTTTTAGTTACATGAACTTTCTTTTTGTGGGGTGGGTGTTGTATACTATGCATACATAGTACCCTGTTTCTGTACTACCTTTAATAGAAAGGCTATGGCTGAATGGATTGATGGCTTCCATCAAAGTGACTCAGACTTCCCTTTTTATTCTGTGTGCTAACCTGGTGTTTTATCTTGTTCTAGAATTCAGGATTGCAAAGGTTAGGCAGGTGCTCCACCACTGAGCTATACTCCCAGCCCTGTACACGCTGAGTTCTTCATTTTGTTCACACCTAAGAGTACATTTTCAAGTTATTTTTTCAAGAGATGAATAAACAGAATAGAGATGAATTCCTTAAGTGTGCATATCTAAACTATATCTCTCAGTTGACTTTGCTTAGTCACATTTTTATTTGGGAGTGTAACCTTTTCTGCTTTTCTTTTCTTTTTTTTTTTTTAAGTTTTATTGCATTATGATGAGAAAAGTTACATGATTTCAATTTATCTGACTTTGTTAACATTTAAAAACATATTTTAAGTGAATAGAATTAAATCACATTCTTGTTTCCCTTTTTGTACCCCAACTCCTCCCAGAAAATCCCCTTCAATACCTACAATATCTTTTTTTGTCATATTCTTTAAAATTTATAAAATATTATAACAATAAAAATAAGTATTATAAAAGTTGTTTGATATAAAACAACAATCAACTTGTCTTATATAGATGCTTGTCTACAGCAATACTGAAAATACATGTTTTTCTCAATATAAACTTTAAATAACTCCAAACCTATTAACTGTATATTTCAAAATAATACATCACTACTAGTATTAAGCCCTTTCCTCTTTTAAAGATGTGATAGAAAATGATGTCTTCTGCCTCCTAGCACTTTGCCTATCATTTTTTTATATAACTAACCTGTTAGGCCTGCTTGTCCATCATAGATTTTATTTCATTTGTACCTAGTATCCTACCTAGGTCTGATGTGATGCTTAACACTGTAGCTTTCTTCTTGTTGACTGTTCTGATGAACAATATTCACTTGAACACTTCCTGAAAAGCAACAAGGAACATGTTCTTTACATTGGTAGGTCATATAGAGATAATTAGATTATGCCCTTTAAAGACTAGCCTCCCACCTGCTTAGAGCCTGTGGCAAGGTAAGGGGAACTAACTCATGAGCCCCAGGTCTTTCAGAAGTCCTGGTCTGAACTCTGAGAGCCAGGTGCAAAAGTTGGTCAATGGTTAAGTCTGCAAAAGCGTGAGTCCTTTATTTGCAAATCAGAAAGAAACACCTCCTAGTAAAGTCAGTGTTCCTCAGGAGCACAGTAAAACATACCTGCTCTTTAATATGCTGGCATGCACAGCATGTCATTGTATATTTTGTGGCAGATTATCATCCTTGAAGAAGACATTAAGACATAGTAAGCTGTGCCAAATATGGACATGCTCCTTTGTGGACTCTTATTTTTAATCTCCTCAATAAAATAATGCAAAATGCAAATAATATTTGTTGACCTGTTCTGATTAATGACTTGAATTTTTGCAAAGCTCTGCTTTCCAAATCTGTAACAATTACCAATATGCATTGATCTTAATTTGTTCAGTCATCCTATTACTGAGAACATGTTTTCTTTTAACATAAAGATTTGGAGTAGTTTATAAAATTACAGCTTATATTTTCTAAGAAGTTTATATTCACACATCTGCCACAACATGTTCAAGCAGAACCGTCTGTTTCCTTAGGCTTCTACCGGTTGTGAAATACTTACCATTTGCCAAAGTAGCCCTTTCATCAGAAGGATTTAAAATATCTTAACCTGACTTCACATTTAAATGTTAGCTCAGTTGTTGTTCTTAGATTCATTCTTTAGTTTAGCATTGAATTTTTATTGGCTTAACCGATAGATTTTGGTCATAACTTATTAGTAATAAACCATAATGTTTTAGACTTATTTTGTTACTTTCAAAACATTTGAGGTGACTGTGGTGTTGCTTGACCTCAACACTAAATTTGTTCGTAGATCTACTGATTGAATTACACAAAGTAAATTTTACAGTGTCTCTTTGGGATTTTATGATCTCTCTTATTCTGCAACATTTTGAGTCATTATTGCTATATTGTTATTATTCTTTATCCCTTTATGTAGACAAAATTCCTACATATTGTTTTACTGCACTTTGTGTAGTAGTCCTTATTTGTATACTTATATAAAAATACAACTGTTTCACATGCAATGTTTTATTTATGGATAAAAGTATGGATTTAAGTGAAATGTCTTGATTCAAAGGGCACATGTTATCTTCTCTGATGAGTAGCATTTTCCAGGAATTCATCGTATGTAAACTGAGGTGCACATGCCCCACAAAACTCATAAACTAGGACCTGTGGCTGCTCTCTCCTGTAGGTGATCGCAGGGTGGAGAGGGGACATGGAAACTATAAGCTTTTATAACTTGTTATAAAATCCTGTTGTCATTTATCAATGAAGTAGCAATTCAGAGCAGCTCTGCTAAAGTTTCTGTTGAAAAATCAAATACACATGCAAAATAGAATCTCTTTTAAAGCCATGGATGGCTGTTCATAATGACCATTTTCATTAAATATTCTCACTCTCTCCTTTGAACACTGAATTATAAAGCCTGTGTGAATTTTCCCATTGTCACTTTGCTGACATTTATGGTTTTCAAAGATTTCTCTCTCCTTTCTGCTTTGTGTTTTTAGTCTATCAAACTTATTCTAAAATTTTCCTGTCTGTGGAGCACTGTAAAGTAACAGTGGCAGGTACCGAATTCGAAAGTATCAGCAGATGCACAGTGTACATGGGAAGAGTGCATGGCGAGCACTATCCAAATACCAAAAAACAACCAACCAAACATACGTGTCTTCATAAACTAGGAACAACCAACCAAACATGCGTGTCTTCATAAACTAAGAACAACCAAACATGTGTGTCTTCATAAACTAGGAGCATGCCTTTGACTGTTTCTTATACTCATAAGAAAGGTGACCTGTATACAGCTACATCAGTATTAGATGACCAGCCAGGCTCAGAGCAATCACAGAAGGAGCCCCATGGCACCACAGCAGTGTGCACATAAGTAGGTACAAAACATGCCTGAGCGCTGTAAGAATGCCCAGGACTGAGTCATATAGAACTCTGGTTAGAGTAAGTGTGTGCTAAACTGGATCTTACATGGGGCGGGGGGAGAGAGAATTTAATATGTAATAGGTGTTCTAGAGCTGGCTGTTCATAATGACCATTTTCATTAAGTATCGTCACTTTCCCCTCTGACCACTGAATTAGGAAGGATGTGAGTGAGGTGACACAAGGCTGAAGGAACTGTGCAAGAGAGACAGGACTACATAGTTGTTGCTTACCCTTGCTGAATGTCATTGGCATTCCTGATTCCTTCCGTGGTTGTACCTACTTAGGTTTACATTTTAATTGTTTTGCACTCTATATTTGCTCCAATGATGGCTTTGTGCAGTCTCTGTGGTATTGGCATGTTTTACAGTGTCGCTTTATGAATTTTCTGTTCAAAGCATTAGGAAGGCATGAAACAGGCAGTGGCTACTGCTTTGGTTTTGGGCAATTAAGGGGTTTTCAGTCGTGTTTGAGGTTATTATTGAATGGTATTTGCAGTTTTATTTTGTGTTTAACAAAGTTGTAACTGCTTATCTTTTAAAACAGTATTTAGTGGTTAGTTAAAATTTATCTTTTGTAAAAAGCAAGATTAAATTTGATCTTTTAAAAAGAAGTAATGAAATATTCTACAACAGAAACCAAACAAAAGTAGATCATGTTGTTAAAGTGAAGAAAGCGTTCTTTAGAAAGGAAATCCATTGCCTGGCAGTTGTGGTACACACCTTTAACCCCAGCACTTCAGAAGCAGAGGCAGGAGGATCTCTGTGAGTTGGAGGCCAGCCAGGGCTATTCAGAGAAGCCCTGTCTTGAAGAAAGAAAAGAAAGCAAAGGAAAGGAAAACAATTAACATGAAATATCTGTTTTAGGATAAATGTAATGAAAGGGTATCAAACTAGAGACAGACAGAGACCCAGCGTTGGTGATACAACCCAGAGACCCTGGGTCTGTTCCCCAGCCTGGGAAAATAAATAAATAAGGACTATCACATTAGTACTGTATTGTCTGCCGCGACTCATGTTCAGACAGTAGGTTTCCTTTTTTTCTTTTTCTTTTGACAAATACGAGCTGACCAGGTTCCAACATCTGGGTGCTATCTACTCCGCCATCCTCGGCCAGCAGCAGAGGTGGCAGCGCAGCTGTAAGGACACAACACCCTTTGGTGGATTATAGAGATCCAATAAACTCCTTTTAAAAAGCAAAGCTTATTTTGTGATTGTTAGACATTGGACATCAGAAAGCTTCCTGGTCACATGTCTCCAACCTCAGTACACCGGAGGCAGGCTTCCCTAGGGATCCTTTGGGAATTTAGAGCATATTTTTACCAAACATGTAAATAAAGCATGATTATTTTCAGATATGTAGTTGGAGTTAACAGATCCATATATAAGGTCATCTTTATAACTTTGGGGATTCTAAAGAAATATTTTATTTGTAATAATATTCCTCTATGATTTGGAAAGTTCCTGAAAAGTTGAATAACAACACTTACCTCCAACATACTGAGCACCTCCTGTGTACCAAGCACTGTGTGAGATGTTTCTTGTAAGGGATTTCATTTTTCTATCATAATTCTATAAAATAACGGTATTCTCATTAATATCATTATTTGCCAAAGGAGAAACTGGGGCAAACAGTGTTTTAAGATCATCTGGAAACACTTTAATGTGTTAATGAATTATGGCAGCCATTATAAAGGCAGTAACATTAACTAAAAAGCAGAGTCAATCTTCATTAATAAATAACTAAATTCCTATGGTGCTCCATAGCACAAGGCAGATGTGAAAATCATGAGTTATTCTTATAACAACAGCAGTTAATCCTGTAAAACATTTGAAAGTCTTTTTATAGTCTGCTACATAGTGTCTGTCATCTCTTTTGACTTGCATAACATCACTGTAACACTTCTGAGGTAGGTGAAGAGCCAGGGTGACAGACTAGGCCACTGAGCACCACTGAAACCCTCAACAGAAAGAGCTACACTGGAGCAGGGTCGTGACTATCTGGAACACAGGCCAGTTCAAACCTTCCTGGGAAGCGCGCTAAGAGCCGTTCTCTGAAAGATTTCTCGTAAAGCATTCTGTCAACACACCAAGAAGTTTCAAGCAGATGATGATTTGAGATTAGTGGATATAATCTAGGTGATTTCCTAGGAAAGTGGCCTTGAGTTTTTCAGTAGCTGAGGGGTGAGAGACACAAAGTCAGAGTAATCTGGATGTGAGAAGGGGATCTTGGGGTTTGGTGGGAAGAACGGGGCCCAGAAGCTGTGGTTTTTCTAGTGCATAGACACAGTCACCTGTGACCTTGAGAAAGGAAATTGCAGGCACCTGCTGCTGTGCTGCCCGGCTCCCCACATGCCACAGACAGCTGTGAAGATGAGTGGGGGAATGAGAAGGTAGTTATGAGTGTCTCCAGTGAGGGAGAGGGACAGGCCGTCTGCACTCTTCCTCGGGATTCTGCACTTAACTATTGTTTTCCTTCTACTTAAGAAAAAAATCTTTATTATCAATATTTAGGGTGTTCTCATTTGAAAACCTACAGAAAACAAAACTAAAAATAAATATTGCTCAATATTCCTGCCTTCTCCAGGGCCTTCCCACTCACTCCAATTTGCAGTCCCAATGCTAAGAGCCAGTTCGTTGCCACAAATAAACCCTTGGAAATTGTGAGGCTTGTGTAGTTTCCTGGTGTCCCACACATGTTGCTTTCTCTGTTCGTTGTATTCTGCGATCAAACCTCTCATATTTATTTCTTGGCCAGAAGCAAGGCTCTCCTCTCTGGCGTTTTTGTAATCACCAGTACTGTTGCTTTGCTGATCATAAGCAACTTTACCTCCCATAGCAATTATTTGAGTTATAACTATAATTTCTTAATAATAGCTTCATTTCCATTGCATAAAATTTAGCCTCTTATACATTTGTGTGTGTGTGTGTGTATGTGTGTGTGTGTGTGTATGTATGTATGTATGTATCTGAGCTGAGCTGCTCATCTCATTGCAGCTAAGAAGCAATGAGATTAGAAAAGAGACCAGTATCCCATAATTCCTTGAGGGAACCCAGCATCGTGTTTCCTTTGTCAGAAGCTCCATGGCCTGGTAGTATCACAGACGAGCCGCCTTTACACTCATGCTCCAGTTACTGTCCATAGACTGCATCTGATGATTTTAACATTTGTCATTAGGTTTCAAAACATTGATTTGAAGGGACACAGAAATTCATAGGATAGCTTTAGTCATTGAGTAAAAATAAACCTTCACATGTAAAATGCTTTATTTTTTAACCACAAAGTAAAATTCATTAGCTTCCATTTTCCTTTACTTATTAGAGAATTCCCCGAATGGCAAAGTCATAAGGGATCTCTGATTGTTAATTATTATTAAGGGCTTTTGTGCTATAAAAATTGCACCCATCAAACAGAAGATTTTACCTCTTGTAGATGACCACAAATAAGGCCAAATCACTATCCTGTATAGTAATGCTTCCAATTTACTTCTAAATCTATGAATGTTGTTCTTTTGGAATAATTATTTGAAGCATGCAGTAGAATCCTAAAGTTGAAAGATAAGTGTACCAGATACTGTTACACAGACTTCTTATTTTAAAGTCATACAAACCAGATGTTTTGCTTGTTCTGTACCTTGGAAGTCTTCTTGATTCCTGGTTTTATATTCTTTTTATTTAATTATGGTTGTTGTTTTATCTGACTAGAATTTAACCTAAATACTTTCAAACACTTCTTAGATAAAGTCTCTAGTTTTGTATGTCCCAAGATTATAAAGCTTGATAGCAACAGTGTTTGTCCCATGTAAGACAACATGTTTTGTACAATTACTTGCTTTCTTTACTTCTGACTCCTTGTTTGTTCTAATCTAGATAAGATTAGCTAAAAGTAACAGGACCTGGATTACTTTTTACAAATGTTCTCAGGCCTCTCATATAGTACTCATAGAAATAACTAGAAGAAGATTGCTTCTACCATACTAGTCTAGGAATTGGGCATGTGTCTGTTCATCCTATGAAGGAAAGTAGAATCCAGCATCACCATGTGGAAAGGAGTTACATAACACTTAATACTAGATGTCTATACAATTCAAGATTTATCTTTAAATTTTCTTTTCATATATTTTATCTCCTTATTTCTGTTTTAATAGCAAAGACACAATATTCCCTAATTAGTACTAGAAACAACTTTTTCAACATCTATTTAATTTTAAGATAAATACTAAAAAGTAGTTTAAATTTCATCTTTTATTACTTAATGGGTAATAACCTATAAGTAACCATTATAAGAACCTTTACGTGTTTGACTGAATGCCCATATCCCCTGCATAGGACAGAGGACCATCTGAGAGTGGCCAGTACAAAGAGCAGGATTGGGAAAACTCACATTTGATAACCATAGTAGAAAGGCATGGGTGGAATGATTAGCACTGTTGTATCTTGGCTGTGAGGCTAATTCAGCTGTGAAGCTGTCTCTTAAATTATTCTGATAAAATGTAAAAGTAGTCCTGGGAAGAGTCAAGATGAGCTTAGGTCACTGCCTGGCACAAGGTCCAGCTCACACTCAAGGGATACAGGAAAACTGGCTCATGTGCAAAGCACCATGCACATTTTGTAGGTCTCCAGGGTGGGGTATGGGCTGCAGAGTTGGTAAGTAAAACCATCAAACATTATTCTCTGGAAGTTCGGAAAGCCAGAAGCATGAGGTGACTCAGTGAAGGCGGAGTATGGTAGGGTGGGAGAGCAGATGTGTTATAGTGGTGACATGTCGCACTGGCTTCATGCTGGCAGAGCAGAGGACTCCAGTGATTGGGAAGCCAACTGAAGCCCTGTTTCAGGAGAATGTGCTCAGATGTAAGAATTTGTTCAACATAACTTGGCTTGCTGAATTGCCTAAGGACATTGTGAATATTGACTATTGATTTTGTTCTAGATAAAAGTACAAGGAACAGCCAGATTGCTGACCTTGGCTGTTCAGTGTTCCTGCAAGGGTCATTGAAACTCCTTTAGAGATAGCCATAATAATGTTTAATTTCTTGGAATATATTTCAAAGAAAACTCTACCTAGCATCTTATAATATCCAGGATAATTTAAAAAATGCAAAACCGTATCCAATAGCTTCTGCTGTTAAGACTGAAAAAATGTATGCATCGATAACCAAAGTGTAAACCCCAGTTGAAGCAGTACACACCTATGATCCAATTTTTGGGGGAGGTCGAAGCACTAATTCAAAGCCAACATGGGATACGTAGTAAACCCTGTCTCAAAAAGCCTCTGACTAGAGATGTAGCTCAGTGATAGAGCCAAGCAAAGCACATGGAAGGCCCTATGCTTGACCCCTCTGAGGAAAGAAGAAAGGAGAGTCAGACAGAGCGAATGACCAACCTAACTCCACCAGTAGGGATGTTGAGGCAGGAGGATCCCTTAAGCACAAAAATTTGAGACTACCTTGGATAACACAGTAAGACCTGGTCTTAAGTAACAGATGGACAAATAGGAACAAAACTTGTTCATGGCCCTGCACTCAAGAATGTTCAGTCAACTCGGCTCTGAGAAAGAGACGAGATTCTGTTTCGACTATCAGCGGTCCTCATTCAGGATGGTACAGAAGGGTACCCATATAGATATTCTGTCTTCTAGCATAATATTCAATTAATTGTATGCAATATTCAACACATTATTGTAAATAGAGTAATGTTATATATTTTTTCCAAGTGTAGGCTTAATATTTCATTTTTATGTGTATGAGTACACTGTAGCTGTACAGATGACTGTGAGCCATTATGTGTGTGGCTGCTGTTGATCTCAGGACCTCTGTCGGCCCACTCACTCCGGCGTAATTTTCTGCAGCTGTCTTCAGACGCACCAGAAGAGGGCATCCGATCTCATTATGGGTGGTTGTGAGCCACCATGTGGTTGCTGGGATCCAAACTCAGGATCTTCGGAAGAGCAGTCAGTGCTCTTACCCGCTGAGCCATCTCGCCAGCCCCTTAATATGAATTCTTAAGGTACATTTACAGTATGTCAGGATAAGCCATGCTACTGGACCGATTGGGTTTATTGAATGCACTTTCCAGTTAATGATAGTTCAGTTTACAGGTCACAGACCACCTGTATGTAAACAAAGTGGATTTCATGAAGCTTTTCATAGCCCAGGCTTTACATTACCAACCTGAACACACTACCATATCTTTAAACACTTGTTATAGAAAGATTTCATAACTACTCTTTCAGCTCAGGAACCAAATCATATTGCAGAAAACAATTCTGCCCTACATATATGTAGGGGACATACACATACACATACATGCAGGGGCATAAATACACAGTGTCCTACATACATCCAGGGGACATACACACACAGTGTCCTACATACATGCAGGACACACACACACACACACACAGTATCCTGCATGCATCTAGGGGACACACACATGCATGCATTGTGGTTACACACCAAGTGGAGTGTTATAGAAGAGTCACTGAGAACCTTTCCAAACAGACTGTTTACATGGAGGTCTGCTGTAACAGGAAAATGGGCCAGATACTGTTCACTGCGGACAAACCTCTTGTTGGGATTTTGCCTACTGTTGTTTGTACAATTATGCTTGAACATTCAGACAGTAAAATCTTATAACTAAAAAGGTCATGATTTATTTATAATTTACTGCCAAATTCAACCAAAGAATACGGAGTCTCAAATGAAAAGTTATGAGCATTTTAGATACAAACACATCCTTGAATGCCACACCACCAGCTTCTCCTGAGCCACATCCTTTTTGTCATGGATTTTCAGCATGAGAAGAGAGTCTAGCCAAAGATCAGACTGTTGCCAGGGTGTAGACTATTGACATGACAGACACTCCATTGCCTCGCTGTGTAGCAAGTCTGTGCCTAAATGTCAATAATACCATGGTGCCGTGCTCTAAGAACTGTCCCATGATCATGGACTCTCACTCTTCCTAATGCTGTGACACTGAATACAATTCCTCATGTTGTGGTGACCCCAACCATAAAACTGTTTTTGTTACTACTTCGCAATACTATGCTGGGCTGCATTGGATACTAAGAAAGCATCCAGTGATCAGTGGGCTCTACCATTAGAGGTATAGTGGGCAATCTTAAGCCAGGCCTGTCTTATGGAACCCTGTCTCTCAAGAGACTCTTTCAACAATGGATGCTTATGAAAATTTAGTGAAAGCTAAATATCCATTATTAAGATATCTATTATTATCAGTTTTTTATATATTAATGTCAGCTATTCATATATTAATAATATATTAATGATACATGTTAATGTAGCATACATTATTATTAGTTTGTGAACTGTAATTGTGAGTGGTTCACAGGATGACATAAACCTGATGTGAGACTTTGTAAATGATACATATGCGTAAGACTGAGTCCCTGCTGTCCTTCTGAAGACTACACATGCCCACTGTAGTCCTGTGACATATGTCATCAGACCCCAGAACAAACTCACTTAGCCTAGCTTCAGCTTCCCTAGGTTTTGGCTGGCACTCACAATGCCGAACTTCACCTTCTTGAAGTACTCAAGGGTTCCTCTTTCCTGAACTTAAACATTCGCTAGAGAATCTGGCTGACACACACACCCATATGCTTTGCCTAGCTAATTTTTTTTAATTATTCTCTATTCTCCTACAGAGCCTACATGAGGTACTTCTTCTAGAAATGCTCTTATTAGCCACTGCTGGGGAAACACCATGCACGTTAGGATTTAACTAGTCAACTGAAAGAATCCATCAGCCGACTTACAAAGGGCTGCAGTGCTGTCTGCATGGCACAGTCGTGTACCAGATACACTTTGAAGCCTTGTTTAGGAAAAGTGATAAAGTAAGCATATTTATACACATACATGCCATGCACATACATGTCACTGTACCCCACTCTACACAGTGCACCAGATCTGACTGCACTGCGCTCCCCTTTGAGATGCTATAAAGGCTTTTAAACACCTCTGCCATGCAACAGCCCCGATTTTGACTTGTGATCTTTTTTTCTTTAAAGAAAAACAAATCAAATATAAGGAGTAGTGTAATAAAACAAAGAAGAGGATTGTCTTAGGGCCTTCCCTCTTAATTCCTGGCTAGCGAGGATCAGCCTTTAAAGGTAAGTCAGGGGATCTAGCTTGTTGGTATGAAGTATCAAAAGCTGTTTCTCAAGAAAAGTTTCTCTCAAAAGAGAGACTTGAGCAGTACACTCAGCTATGATAACAGAGTTATATAATCAAGTTGTCTCCTTGAGCTTTTCCTTCTTTGTAATGTTGATAACCTGAATTTTTTTCTTTCAGATGCATCTGTTTAGCACAGAGAGCAGGACCTAGAGGAGTATTATAAAGTGCTTAAGGGAATGGTGTGTTATGGGTTGGTTTTTTTTGTTTGTTTTTGTTTTTTTTTTTTAATTTGCTTCACACTTTCAAACTTTAACATCTGGTATTTTGAAGCTAGCCTTGGTGTATTGAATGTTCTTAGCCATCTCTCAACCCCACAGTCTTATCTTGCTTCTCCTGCTGTGTTCCCACCACCCCTGATCCTATTAGCAACCCCTGAGACAGCCTCAGACTTGCCAAAGTCCTGCTTTGGTTTCAGCTGCTCTTCTGCAAGAGGAAGTGAGTGTTGGGGCTTTTTCTGTGGCACAGTTGTGATAAAGCTGTGGTGGTCTTATCTCTCTCTTAGGTAGTGGCTCTTTATGACTACACAGCAAGCCGATCAGATGAACTAAGCATCCATCGTGGAGACATTATCCGAGTGTATTTCAAAGATAATGAAGACTGGTGGTACGGCAGCGTAGGGAAGGGGCAAGAAGGGTTCTTTCCAGCTAATCATGTGGCCAGTGAAAGTAAGTGCATGCTGTCTTCTTGGTGCACTAAGACATAGAACTGAGCCCAAGATCTGACCGTTCTCTGCCCTTTAATGTATGTATTGTCTATATGATCGTTGCTTTTGTTTAGCATGGAACATTCTCATCCTCATGATGGGAAAAACTGAAAAGGTGATGAACTGGTATGCCAGAGAGCTACTCAGCTCTGAGATTGGAATGCCTGCCGACTGCCCTTGTCATGCCTGGGGAGCCTGCAGCAGCTGCTCTGCTCAGCTCCCACCACAGGGACTGCTGGTTGACTAGCATCCATCCTAAGAACCTCAGGTCCCTCAGCTCCCACTCTACCTATGTACACCTCAGCTCTGCAGATTCCCACTGCAACAGGAGTGACGGGGGCAGGTACCTTCTCAAGTTCTTTAAATGAAAAGAAGAGAGCTCCAACACTTCCTAATGAGGCAGACATTGCATTTGAAAGCTGAGGCTAGAGCCCAAGGATGAGGTTAACTGTCCTGGAGGAGGGACACACAGTAGTGCTGCTTCTTCAGAATGTGTCCTCATTGCCACTGCTGGCCTGGTGGCATGCTGGGAAAGCCCAGTTCTCTAGCTAGGAAACCTCCAGCCCATGCCCAGCTTCTACTGACCCATGGGACTTACTGGCCTTTGAAGTAAGGACACTGGCTGCATCAGCTAAGCTCTCTTGCACTGATACTGATGTGGTGGTTCTGATTTAAAATGAAGTAGGAAACACTGTTTTCAATATTTATTGCCTTTTGTTTCTGCAAACAATTATTTATTCCTAATAGTTGAGTTTCATGCTAATCTTTGAAGCTCCGTTTAAAACATATTATGACTGAACAAATGAACTATTCATTCCTGGCTTAAGTTCCAGAATTTGAGAGTAAAAGAATATTTTTAAAAAATTAAAAGGAGAAAGAAGAATGTGTTCCTTGATTGCCATGCTAAGCTCCATGTAGATGAAGTGACTTCCCTTTAATGCCCCCCCTTTACTGCCCACCGGTCCTTCCCAAAGCTGTCCTCTGGTGTCAGCCTTGCTGCAGCTCCCTCCTCAGCTTGTCTGTAGCCTCAGAAAACTCCTCCTCTTAAAAGTGTCAAGGAGTGCAAAAGGTACCCACTTCTCTCTTCTACAACACAATTTTTAGTTTTCTATTTGTCCCTGGTTTGTGTGTTCTCTAAGGAGCTAGTAGCTTGTAAACTCTCCTCGCAGTTAAAGAAAATGCATACTGGAGAAAACTTTAGGTAGAGTGAAAGGAAGTTGTTTTAGGAAAGGTAACTCCCAGGTAGACTTCAGACTGCTTTAAAGTCCTCTCCCACTCGCTCAACACTTGTAACTTTCTGCATTAACATCCAAATGTCCGTCAGTGGCTCAGTTCCTGAGCCAGCTCTGCTTCAGGCCACAGCTGGGCTGCAGTACAGTGGCTGCAGCTGGCAAAAGCTGCTGTGTGCACTCTTGCTGGAGTGTGTCTGACTGACTAGGAGTTACAGCCTGTTCCCATCGATACCAGTGAAAGCATTACACATATGCTTTTACTTGACAGTATCAAAAGATCACGCCTGCAGAAATAAAGCCATAGGCGTGCCTTCTTGAGAGGCCACAGACATTTGATATGCAATGAGTTAAAATCTAAGAAAACTTCTTTTTCTCATCTAGAAGCCTTCCTACAGTGGTGGTCTATGGTATTGTTCAGAATTGGTTCCTTAAGTCATGACCATCCTGCAATTGCCGTCTCTTACTGTGTCCTAGAAGGTCAATGCTGTAGGTTCTCACCCCTTGTTGTGAGAGTCTTGTGTGGGTGAGAACAGGAAGAGGACCTCAGAATATCTGAGAGCCCAGGCTCACACTGCAGCAGTTTCTTTTCTCTCCCTTTACTTGTTCCCTGAATTTAACAAAAATGCAACTGCATTTTAGCATTAAAGGGAAAATGACTCTCAGCAACATATTCCATTCTAAAAGTAGTGCGAAGAATCGTCCTTGATCGTTATCTAATGCCACATATGCGAAGCAGATGTAAGACAGTGTATATATGAACGGAATCTGTTCCCAATGTTCAACTGGACCAACAAAATAAAAGAAGACAGCAGTCTCTTGCTACACAGTCTGATTGTGTGTTGTGAGCCACTGGAAAGAAAGCACTTTCTGTTTCTCTTAATCATAGCCAACTCCCTTTTCTCTATGATAGACAGAAACCTCAGAGTAATGCCAACACATACCCACAAGCACTGATATCTCAGAATCTTAATTGTATAATTTCAATTAAGTACATCTTTGAAATTTCTCAATTCCAAATTATTCTAATTAAAATAGATTTTCATTTTTGTCCTTGAAGATTGTGGCTTTTTACATATATGCACTTCATGTAGATTCAATAGATTATGTAGGTTATCATCTTAGATTAAAGGGGGTTTACATTTAAACCTAGATATAATCCTAAATCCATGTTTATTCATTCTCTGTTCCCCAGTTACCCTTGCAAGCACAGTCCCACATGATCCTCAGAGCTTGATGCACCCTCCTCCATTCAGGACCTCAATCCCAGATCACTTTCTTTGTTATTAGCTGCCTTTCAAAGGCCAAAGGTTCTCAACCTGTGGGTCTCATCCCCTAAGGTCATTGGAAAACACAGATATTTCATTCAAAACAGTAGCATAATTACACTTATGATGTAGTAACATAATAACTTCAGAGTTGCAGGTCACCACATCATGAGCAACTGTATTAAAGGGTCACAGAATTAGGAAGGTTGAGAATCTCTGCTCTAGGCAGACAGGAGTTCCTTGAGAAGAGCAGTAGTCTTGCTACCTAACATAGCCTTGCCTACACTAGGTTCCTGGTCGGTGTGTACTGAGGTCAGCTAAGGTAAGCATCTGTGTGGCCGCACAGTGAGGGATTGATGCCTTCTATTGTCTAACATCTTCACAGTTAACACTTTCCAGTCATAACCAATGGGTCAGACTAGAACCCACCTTAACAGAAAGTGCCAATCACTTACTCAAAGTGATATTCACCAAAGAATATCAGTGTCTTTACATTTCCATGTCTACCCTGTGTTGTAGTTTGTTCTTGGGTAGAAGAACTGCTCCTGGATTTAAGTAACTGAATTCCTTCTTTAATTCTAGCACTGTATCGAGACACTCCTCCGAAGGTAAAGGAGCGCTCCCCTCCTTTAACTCCCAAGGTCAAAACTAAAACAGAAAAGCTGCTGGCTTCTCAAAAGGTATGCACCGTCAAGAATGGCTGCTGTGTGTGTGCTGCTCTGACTTTTCGCTCTGTATAATCTTTATTTTTCAGCTTATAATCTTCCATTGTTTACATTGTTACTGCTTTTGGTCTGGGAACCAATGAGAAATATATAAAATGAACATTACAGCCATTTCCAGATAAGGAAACCAAGGAGGCTCAGAGAGGATAAAGTCCTAAACCCCCAACCCACAGCCTGTGATGGCCCAGCCTAGGAGTGCAGCTGTGACTGTAGGTGCTGCTGTCCACTCTACCGCTGCATCTAGAAGGTACCGTTGGTGCTAGAGGTCACAAGAGTCCACAAAACGCAGATGTTCTAGCTCTCTAAGGCAGTTCCTTTCACCTGATAGTAATTGAAGACATTTTCAGCCATTATCAGCCAGAGAAATGCCATTGTTTTTTAAAGTGTGCCATCAAAAATAGTGGTCAGTATCTTTCCTCTGAGAGTAGTAATTCATATGGGTATTGCTTATTAAACCTGTTCTATTGTGTGCTGTTAGCTTTTTCCTTAGGTCAAGAAGCAAATTATTTCTTGACTATGAAGTAGCGTGTGTGTGTGTGTGTGTGTGTGTGTGTGTACATATATAAATATATACATATATGATATATAAACAAATATACATGGTGTGTGTATCATTGTAATGTCATAGTAAAAGGTTTTGGGCAATTGAGCACTGGATCAGCATGTATTCAGCATGTAGTTACATTGAGCACTGAATCAGCGTGTATTCAACATGTAGTTACATTGAGTGCAGGGTCATCGTGTATTCAGCGTGTAGTTACCTTGAGTGCAGGGTCAGCGTGTAGCTCCTTAGTTCTTCCATACTGAACACTTTTAGGCCTAGGTGAAGCTAGTACAGCAAGGCACTTGCCTGCATGGGTTTGATGAGCTGCTGGTAAGCCACCTGTAAGCGTCAGCAGCCTCTTGGACCTAGAATGGAGGTAATACGCATTATATTCCCAATGCATTGGCCACACATGGGAATAAAGCCTTTCATTCTGTTCTGGGGAGGCCAGGAATAATTGCCAGGGGAATGCATGACCCAAAGCTTCTAGGATTTAAAAGGTAATGCCACACGAAGTTAAAACAAAACATTTCCAAAGAGGGGACTAGAATACAGTGGGCACATTATGATTGTGTCTGGGGATCAAGGCTCAAAGGGGGAAGTTAGAAAAGAAATGGAGACAGTGGACCACAAGCAGCCTAGTGCCCTTTGCTAACATGCTTAGATTTTTTCCTTCAGACAAGGGATCCCCTGGAGGAGGTGACCTGGAAAATGTTATGAAAGGATTTCCATGTGAAAAACATAATTATAGGGGGTAAAGTAGCGGTAAATACAGAGGGATACACAGAAATGAAATATGTAAGACTGAACTAGAGGGGTGGGAGGCAAGCCAGGCCTTAAATTAAGGCCCTGATTCAGTGAATTAGTGACATTAGAACCAAGGATAATGCTGAGGTCACTGAGTTACTGTGTAAGTAAGCAGACGACAAGAACTACAAAATGGACGAGCTGGGAAGATCTGGGAACATAAAGGTGAGGCAAGGCGGGCAATAAGAGCTCATTAGCTCAGTTTGGGTATTTGAATTTGCTACTGACATCGTCAGTGATCCCAGGTAGAAATACCCACAAGCATCCAGAGGTGCAGAACTGGAGCTGGAGAGAAAGTGCAGCTCCATGAAGAGGAATTAGTGTAGTCAGGCACTGACTGGAAGGTGCTCTGTAGTCAAGGCTGTGGTACAAGTAAAGTCTGTGGAGACTTTGGTCCACAGAAGAGAAGGCAAAGGCAGGAGCCCTGACACTAAGGGAGTCGATGACTGGAAACACCAGAGGACATGCCCACAGCTAAGGGTCAAGCAAAGAACATATCTAGGCATGTCCAACTATTTGACATTGTGACACTACCTTACTAATGTGACAAATCCTATTTTAAGGCTCTATCCTCATCACTTCATTATCTCCAAGAACACCATGGTGAGCACTTAGAGACTCCGCATGGGAATTCTGAAAAGATATACATCATCAACTCATCACAATTCTATACGAATTCCCTAGATAAATTAATGAAATGAAAATCTGGGCCCTTTCTCCTTCTCCCCATACCCCTCTCCCCTCTCTCCACATGTTCCTGGCCACCCTCTCCCTCTCTCTCACCCTCCTCTTCTCCAGCTCTCTCCTCTTTTCTCTCTCTGTCTCACTCTCCCCACTCTTCACTCTGTCTGCCTTTCCCTGTCTCTACTCCCTCAACTCCCCTCCCCATGCCTTAAAAAAGGCAAAAAAAAAAAAAAAAAAAAAAAAAAAAAAAAAAAAAAAAAAAAGAAAGAAAGAAAGAAAATCTGTTAGCTGCCGGGCAGTGGTGGTGCACACCTTTAATCCCAGCACTTGAGAGGCAAAAGCAGACAGATTTCTGAGTTCAAGGCCAGCCTGGTCTACAGAGTGAGTTCCAGGACAGCCAGGGCTACACAGAGAAACCCTGTTGGGGTGGGGGTGGGGGGTGGAATCTGTTAGCATGGGGTAGTAGTAGTGAGGCTTTTGGTTTAGTATGAACTACAATGAAAGATGACGCCTTACTGGTGTCTCCAACTTGCCACCATACTGACCATTGAAACTAAGGCCACGTAACTCCCAACTCAGCATATCCTTCTCCATTTATTCTGTGTCAGCCAGATGGTAGGAGTGAAACTGGCCTTGTCCCCCCTCTTCCTGATGTGCCTGTGTTCCTAAGGGACCACTTAAGAAAACCCTCACTGCCTGTACCTGGTCCTTGATAGACTCGGTGCATCATGGTCTTGTCTTAGACTGTAGTTGATGCTCCAGTTTTGATCTCCATGCTGCAACTGTACCTTTACATTCAACTCCCCGTAGACATTCATCATACTAGCTCTTCAGATGACCAGCTTAGCCCAGTCTCTTCCAGGCTCAGTTTGCTAACATCCAAACCCTAATTCTAATATAGCCCAAGGAAACAGACAATATGCAAAATAGAAGTTTTAAAAATAAAGTAATCAGGCTGAGGATGTAGCTTTCAGTTGTAGAACACTTGCCTAGTATGCACAGAGCCTTGGATTGAATCCTTGCAGAAGCAAAGGTGACCATTAACACTAATACACAGAGCAAGTGTTGCATGGTGTAAGCATCCATTTGGGACAGGCAATAGGACATCCCCATACAGATGTTGGCATGCAGATCGGACTGTAAAGTTAAGGTTCTCTGTCCTGTATGAAACCATGTGTAGACTATAGCCCTTCAAGGGATCATGGATATAATTCAGTGGTAGAGTATTTGCCTAGCTATATAAGACACTAGTTCAATCTCCAGCTTTTTTAAAAATTAGGTATGTGTATGTATGTATATACAGATAGAATTTACTATACATTATATATTATATGTACATATATGTGTGTGTGTATGTGTATGTGGTGTGCATATATATGTGAAATCACATATATATATCTCACATATATAAATCTCCCCATCCCCTCTGAGGAATTTATTGCATGTGTATCAGACACTATGATGACTCCTGGAGAGAGAGTATGTGTGAATTGAACTGTGCTGATATAAAAGGGAGTCCCTGATAAACCAGCCCCAGGCGCTGAAATACCTTAAACGCTCTGAATCGGGGCTGGTCAACCTTGAGAACTGCAGAACAGAGCTTCCAATGCACCTGGTTAGTAGTGTGGCTTAATTAGTTCTTTATAAAAATTCATAAGGTTTGATTTTTATCAAGATTCAGTGTTATAAACACACCATAAAATGCATCGAAGACTTAATTTCATATGCAAGCCTTTTCTCATTATCATATATAACACAAGCCTTTTAAAGAACACGAGCAGGGACTAGGGCTGTGGGAGGTCTGCATTCATAGCACGGTGGCACTGGAGCCTGGAGTGAGGCTGCGACTCTTGCTTGGCTGCTTCAGGGTGCACGGAACAAAGCAGACCCATAACATTGGAAAGCATTCAGGCAGGTGGCACTGCTGGTTATGGGCATGGCCCACAGTCCCTGGCCATTCTCTGTCCTCTCCCACAGGGTTACCTCCACAGCCACGTTTTGTATCACCATGTTTTTGTTTGTTTTTTACATTCCTGTTTAATGTTTGTTTCACTATGCCTCTTCATGTGGAGCTTGCAAGAATTGCATTCTGTTTATTTTAGTTTGAGTCTTGTTTCTGGTTTTGAGATGGTGGCCTCGCTGTATTGCGCAGACTGGGCATGAGCTGCTGGGTTGAAGGATTCTCCTGGCTCAGCCTCAGTGGCTGGGACTACAGCCATGCACCAGCACACTCAGCTTTATTCTTTATACTTTTAATGAAAAAAGGAAAGAAACCTCAAAAGCTTTCTTTTTTAAATTCACTTCTGTTGAGACTATACAAGAGAAAGCATTCGTGTGCCTTCCTGTGGCTTGGCAGCTCGTCCTCCTGGGTTTTCCCAGTGCCATGTGGAGATGGTGGCGGCTGGCAACAGCACTTGTTGCCAGCATGGAGATGGGTGCTCTCCCCCAGGCTCATCAGGACTTAGTACAAGAAGTGCGGCCAGTTCACGTCTGACACAGAGAGAAGGCCCGTGCTATCCGGGAGTAAAGAAAGTTGGAAGCTTGGAAACAATGATTCTGACAACTTGCTCTTATTTTTCATTTATCTTTTAAACATTTTTAACTAGTTACACTATAAAAGTAATATGTCCCTATTCTTATAAAAATAATATAGGATTAAAAATAAATCTTGTACATCTGTAATCCTGTTGATTCTAAAATTTTCATGGTCTCCTAAAGTGTTCTCTGCCTGTGATCATGCATGGCTTCATTCATGTTGACTTAGCTTAATGAAATTAGAATTATACTTAATGTTCTTTTTTCTCTAGCTAATAAGTCTTAGACATATTTTTTTTTTACTAATACAGAAAATTCTATTTTTAGACCCTTAGATTACTAAAACACCCAGATTATTCTTAATTCATCAAATTCTGTGCTGTGTTGTTGTTGACTTCTGGTAAATGCTCAGCTTTCTTTTCTCTTTTAAATTTTAAAAATCAGTACTGAAAATTGAAAAGGACCATTTATCTTCTCTCAGTGGTTCAGCATTGACAGTACATATGTCCTTTTTATAGTTGCAAAATTTAGTGAAATTTATGCACAGAAATACTAGAGTGCATCTGAGAATCTAGTGCAATCGCTATGATGCTTTGGGCATTACTTGTAAAAACTCATTAGACAAATAATAGTTATTAGGTTTGCTATTACAAAATAATTCTAAAAATACACATTGTAGCTTATCTTCCTGTAAAAGAAATGTAAACACATTTTCAGTGTTTTCCTGGCTTGTCGACTCAGTAAAAGCAATCTGGCTTAATTAAAAATGGCCAGTTTCTAAACCAGATTGCAGAGTCTACATTATATGTTATCTGGTGTTATATGTATTATATGTTATATGTAATAAGGCATATCTTATATTCAGTTAACATCTGGAGTTTTTTTTGTTTTGTTTTGTATGTTTTTTGTTTTTGTATAGTTCACAGTAAGAACAGAGAACTGCGATGCATCAGTAATTCCATGGTAGTTTCTCTACACACACACACCACACACATACACACACCACACTCACACATATATACTATAATACCACATACACATACACATTACACACACACCATACACATACACACACATAATTTTACCCTAGAAATTCTATCAGCTTCTCATAAAAACAATAGGTACATAAAAACCATGATGCTTTCAATTTTAATTTTATCTCTTAGTCTTCAGAGAAGCTTATAATTGTGCTATATGACATTATTTTCAAAAATCAGTTCATATAGCAAAAAAAAATATTTTTGTCCTATACCAGGGTAAATTGGAGTTATTATTCTTAAACCATAAGAATAATATTTTTATGTCAGGTACCCAACAAAGATACTTTTGCAGTAATAATTTTTGATACAGTATCCAAATACGTAGAATTCCAGAACACTAAATTATTGAAAATACAGTTATAATTATTGCCTCCTTTCTATTGCTAAAGAATAATACCATTTTGCTTTTAAATACTTTAGTAATTCTAAGAGAGAAAATATAATGGTATATCTCTACAGAATTTCCTCCAAAGTTTCAGGAATATTTTATCCTTTATCTTGAAAGAACTAACTAAATATATAATAGGAAATTCATAAACTTGGGCTGAAATTTTACCTTATGGTTTAAAAAATAAACTTTCTAGTTCCTTAACTCCATGAGGAAGTGCAGTGCATCCAGGACTGATGTTTAGGAAACTTAACATCTCCATGGCTTGTTATAGTAATTTAAACAACTACTGTACCAAAAATGTGCTCACTCCATACTGCAGGAGTATCTGCTAGTCTATAAACAGCACTTCCATAGAGCAAATACACAGAACCCCGATGATGGGACAGTAGAACCAGAATAGACCCAGTGCCCCTCGGACTCCATCCTCCACATTGAGACACTCAGGACAGCACAGAGGAACACACACAGCCCTCAGAGAGGTAGGCAGCTCTGCAGAGGAGGAGTAAGGTCTTTATTCTCTCATGGAATAGGGCTGGTTGGCAGCGACTGCTGCTTCTGCACCTATGCCCCACCATGCGTCGACTTGTTTACCTCAGCCCTCTTTTGTCTCTGATCCATCCAGGATCCTCTCTACCTTCCTCAGGATGAGGCCATGCTTGCTGCATCTTGTTTTCAGATTATATAACCAAGGGTAGGATAGGGTCGACACAGTTGCCAGGAGCTCTGGGATAAAGAGTCTATGAGACAGTCCCTCTGTAGTTTGACCCCAAAAGTAGGTTTAGAAAATACTCCCTGATGGGTTTCTTAATTCCATCAATTACATTTATATTTAAAAAGCATGTGAATTGTTTTCCTGTTCAGCAGCTCCTAATTTGAGCCTAAACTTGTCATTTATTACATTCTATTTCATTGTGCTGAACTTCCATTAGAAGCTCAATTTATAGAATAATATAGGTTCCCAGTGAAAATTCTTTTTTTTTAAAGTGTGACGCACAAAGTATGTTTAGGGCATTTATCTCAGTGGCTATGCTGAAGTATAGAAAATGATACCCAGTCTTCTCTGCTGCTGTCTGTGCTGCACAGGGCCCAGGACTCTGACAACGTAGAGCAGCACAGTATACTATTGACGACGATGTGTTGAGGGGTAATCTAAACATCAGTGACGATTCTCTGAAAGCCTGTCAGAGCTATAAAGTGGAAAGATGGTTTCAAGGACTCTCCGCCAGTCAGCCTGTTGGAAATGCCCTTAGAGAGTGGCAGGAATGGTTATGATCAGCCACATTGTCTTACTTGACAAGCAACATGGCTGCTCCTTGGAAGCTCTCTGGCACCTGACTACTGTGTGCTCATTTGACAGCCTTTCTACTTAAAAGATTCTCACTCTCAACACTGGAGGCATGTCAAGACAATAATGCATTCTCCTAGGGATATGCTGTATATTGTCCGGGGTCAGGGTGGTGGTAGTGGTGGTGGAGGTGGTGGTGGAGGTGGTGGAGGTGGTGGTGGT
>NW_022196902.1:13389027-13395393 GCF_008632895.1 Mastomys coucha
GTGGTGGTGGTGGTGGAGGTTGTTGTTGTTGTTGTTGTTTAAACTTTATGAAGGGGGAACTTTGGTATCTGGCCTGGACCCAGCCAACCCTCTACCTCATAAGCCAACAGACCTGCTTTATAAAATGTCTCTTAACCCTGTTGACTGCTGCTTGTTTCGTGTGCTTGAGGAATTGATGTTAGTTAGCAAAAACCATAGAAAATTAACTACTGCTCATGTTCTGGTTGGTACTTAGAAGTCACAGTGATGCAGTCAATGGTAGTACTGATTTTAACAGTTTTGAGTAGTTTTGATTTTTAGGAAATGTAAAGGGGAATGAGCCTTTTCTCATTTAAGGGTCTTTTTTATTCAGATGAATCATGAAATAAAATGTCTTTCTCAACGTATTGGAACAAGACACTGTGCCTTAAACATTTGGCACCTAGTGAGCCTTCTCTGTTTGCTGTCTCCCTATTATGGTAGGTGTGTCTAAGCAGCCACCACCACATGCTTCTTATCTTAATGCAGAGAATTTCTTTATAGTCCATGTGACCTGATTTGGGAAGAATTGTTCCCTCATGATGGGAGATTAGGAAATAGCTCATGCTCAAAAGAGGAAGAAGAAGATGCAGTCACTCTTCTGTTTTCAGGAATTGTAAAGGGGCGGGTTGAGCAGGGGGCGGGCCAAGATGGCTCTGCTGATAAAGGCAGTTTCTGCCAAGCCTGACTACCTGAGCTCAGTCCTGGGTCCACAGAGTCAAAGCAGGGAGCTGATTCCAGCAGCTTGTTCTCTGATCTCCACACTCACTCTCTGTAATGCACACACACATCCTCACAGCTGTGTGCACACTTGCACACACAAGTAATTGATATGAGTTTTTTTAATGGAGGATTACTTTGGTATTTCTACCACCTGGCTTGCCTACGATCCATGTCTGTGCTTTCCAAGCCAAGCCACTTAGTCCCTCAAGAAGTCAGTTCCCACAAGCACCGTTACTTAACATAAATCGCACTTGGAGTCTTTGTCACATGTGTCTACTTTAGCCACTTCTGTTCTGTGTTTATTCATTGCTGTGCAGTGTCAGGTGTTGGTTACCTGCCTCAGTGGGGCAGTGTCTTGTCATCTTTTTGTCGGTTCCTTTTGTCTCACTACCACATTCCCTAACACCTCACCAAAGAAAATAACACCACATTTCTCAAGCTGTCACTCTAGTCCTCCAAGTTGACTCTGGCTCCTGCTTTCTGCAAGAAAACATGCATCCAGCAAGTTTTCATTCTGGTTCTCTCTGTAGTTCTGTAAGTTTACCCTTTCTACGGCTATTTTGAGAAATCAGCATTTCCTTGTATAGAAAACTCTTTGATTATTTTCTGCTTTCATTCTCCTGGTCCTCGAGCTCTACCTGAGGACTCCCGTTCTCACTGGACACTGCTTTGGCATCTTCCCATTTGTTTAACACTTTTAAGAATGCCTGTTGTTTTCTCTGGTACTGCAGAAGAGTGGAATCTGAATGGTAATGACCAATAAATCAGAAATAGTCGCTGCATTATAGCCTAAAGAATGGAAGTGGCATTAGTCACATAAAATCACAAAATTAAACATAAGTAATAAAAGATAGTGACAGGAAACTGTAGGGTCATTTGTGAAAACCACAAGCTATCATTGGGGAATGCCTTTGAAACAGGAGAACCAGCCTGTGAAGACCCTAACATGGCCCAGCGCAGCATCATGGTAGGAGGGAGAGATAAAGGAGAAAAAAGAGTCTCAGAAGCCTTCATACATGTGTGGTAGGAGCCTTCAGAGTGTGAAAAGTAGAGAGGTGACATGATTAAATTGCTATTTCAAAAGCAATTCTCTGACTAGAGGGGTAGCTCAGTGAGTGGTAAAGCGTTTGCTCAGCCCTGGGTCTGATCCCCAATAATTACACCAGAAAAAAAAGTAAGAAAAAAAAAGCAATCTCACTCTAAGGTAGAGGTGGGAGGTGCCTGAGTAGTAGACCCTATACTTAGCCTTGAGTTAGAGTCTGTTGTGTCAAAATTCCTGAAAGAAAGTATTGTAAAGGATGAAGGATTTACTCTGGCTCACAGCTCCTGCCTTTCAGCCAGCGATCTGCAAGTTCCAGAGTTTGGGGGCCTGGGGTGCAGTAGTATTCTTATAGAGAAGGCATGATGGATCAGAGCTGCTCACCTGGCAGGCCTGGAAGCAAAGACGGAATGAGGAAGGGACTAGAAGTAGGGTACACTCTTCTAGGCAGTGACCCAGGTGGCTGTCCTCCACCAAAGATCATACTGATCACAGAAATGCCATTAAATTTTCCATCAATCATCATATTAATCCTCCAATGGGAAGCATTTTTGTACCCTAACTGTAACAAATACCAACAACGAAAGGTCGCTCGAGAATCTCTGGTGAGCCTAGAAAGGGTTGCAGAGTACTTCGGTCCATAAACACACTACCTATTTCCCTGTATACCAGAGAAACCAGGACATGGAAACTTGTAAAAGAGAGTTAATTTATTTACAGTTTGGACAAAACAGAGAGGAGAAAGATATCTAAATGCCTGCAGCCATCTTACTGTATGTAGCAAGCCAGGAAACAAAGGCCAGATGTGTGTAGATAACTGTGAGACAAGAGATCCCAGGTTGCCACCACCCCACCCCACCCCGCCTCTGTTGTGGTTCACAACTTCTTGTTCAAGTCTGTAGATGGAAGGAGAATCTTAAAGATCCCCTGAGTTATTTGTTTAAGAGAAAAGAATAGGAAAGAGGGTGTGAGATCCTATCCATCCCTGGCCTACTAGAGTTCCTTGCCCTTAGGACCATTTGTATGGAGTGAGGGCCCTCTGTATAGAGATTGGCTTCAGACTTGGCTCCTGTGTACTTTGTAGATATTCTGATTTTGCAAGTAAGAGGGTGACAGCTTGACTGCCAGAGGAGAGTGGACAGGTCTCGCTCTGTTAGAATGTGTCCCCCATCAGCACTTTGCATAAATGCTTCATTCACATGGTAAAAGAACCATTAAAGCCATGTCAGACATGACTAGGAAATCTGTCCTAATCCCAAACAGCTTCAGTCAACTTTTTTTTTAAATGAAACTCAAACAGCAACTTTTAAAAGCCAGCATTTTAATACAACATCCCAAAGATAGAGTAATTTGTCACATGCTAACGAATGACACAAAGAAAATGCTGTTTGCTTCTTTTCATTCCATAATGAAAATGTTTTCATCTGTAAATACAAAAAAAAGTGTATATACAGTAAATACACAATTCATAACACAGTTACCTCACACCTGAGCTGTGTTCAGACATTTCCTGGCCCTGTGTGGCAGAAACAGTATAGTGTAGCACTGCAGTGTGTGTGCTGTGGGCTTTAGCACCACGGCTGCTTGCTTGGTAGAGGGTACATGATGCTGCACACATGAGGGCTCAGGGCGACACAGGAGGGCTCAGGACACAGCACACGTGTCATCGCACAACACACGTGTATGCTAACAGAAACACCTCAGACTCAGCTCCCATTTGACTTTTACTTCATTTTGGCCATTCCACAACAGAACCTTTTCCCGTCCCTCTTTTCATATATATATATTTACATTTAGTTGCAGGGCTGTGACCTACAGTTTGAAACTATGGGATCTACACCATTGGCAAGGGTGTGCCAGGCCTTACAAACCTAGTTTTTACCCAGAATTATTCTACTTATGCATGTTGGCACTTGAGGCTTCAAACAAAATCATACTGAAAATTATTTTACTATGATGTCAGTTTTAGCAAACTTGGCGTCGCCCTCCAGCTGCTCCCTATATCCTTGGTGACTCTGGGCCTCCATTTCCTCATCTGTAGAAATTAGTGCAATGCTGTGGGACCTTATACATTTATGCTGACCCCAGTTCTAGTTAACAAAGCCCCAAGAGAGGTGGGCCACACACATTAATACAGAACCATCTACCTCTCATTGGCAACCTCCCTCTCTTGTATCTGTGTTCTAAAAATAAAAAAAAAAAAAAATTGGCACAAAGTAGAAATGAACCATTTGAGATGGTAAATGTATCAGTGGGCGCATAACAGCATGTAAACTAAAGCTATGCTGTCTCACAAGTCTGCCTTCCATGGTGCTGCTGTGTTAGTTACAACGTATACGGATTGAATATCCATATGATTTTCCATCGTTCCTCAAGTTTTTACAAGTGTCTATTCCGGTGAGTTGTTTGCATGCCTGTTTCTCTTTTGCAACGCTGTTTTAAGTTGTTTTTTTTTTTTCCTGATAAATCTCCACATAATCACTCTATTTATCATTCATTTCCTGTGTAAGCCTCATTGCATCCTAACCTGCCAATCATCCCAAAGAGGCTGTGAGGGTTTGGGAAGCAGGCACCCGTAGGCTCGTCCTGCCATTCCTCATCCTCACTTTGCTCATCTTCCTCTCTCCATCCCTCCTCTCCAAATCAAGGGTGTCCATGAAGAGGAAATGAAGTCACAAAACAACTGAGAGGTGTGTGTGGAAAGGAGGGAAGGAAGGGCCGCCGTGCTCCTTGGCCTCGCTGATGGTGGGGGGCACTTGTGGGCTGATTGCCGTCTAGCAGTGGGGGCTTTTGTTTAAAGATAAAATAAAACAGCTGACAGAGAGCTCCTTGTTCCCCTCCTACTGCCTCCATGAGCACTTCCCATATGGTTGCTGCTGCCGAGACCAAGGGATGAGTGAGTAAAGGTTAGAGTGAAGTGTGAGTCCTAAGTAAGACTTCTTACACTGAAGGTTTATAGCATTTGAACATAGCCTAAGCCACTTTGCATCATGGAAAAAAGAATGAGGTATACGGTGGTGGTTATAAAAGAATGAGGTATACCAGTGATGGTTATGTAAGAACACAACGAGAAACATGGCATGGACAATATTTAATCTGTTTCCTATCTTCTATTACATTTGTTTTTGACTTGCTGCACATACTGCGTTCTGATTAAATCTGAGGGTATCCTAGCATCCCACTCTGTTATAAGCAGGACCTAAGACCCTTACAGAGTGCCACTGGCTCAGCGGGGAGACTGCCTGTTTCTCTGGTCAGAACAGATGCAGATGATGGGAATTAAATTAGAGCGGCATGTCGGCAGTGGTTTTACCATGCTTTATAAGCATATAATATTTTTGGTAAAATGCTGGCCTTTCTTGGACAAAGAGGTAGAAATGATACTTAAACTTTGTAAAGAATTTTTAAAATTCAAACCTCTCATTTAATTCAGTTAATGTGTTTGGAGCTAATGTGTTCATGAGGAAGCTGGGGAAGTTCTGTGAGGATTAATGCTGAGTTTGGCTTTGATCCTTTTTGTTGCTTGTTGTGCTATGGGGTGAGGACAGGCTAGGGATTTAACAATTTGAACTAGTCTTAGCATTGAAATTGACTTTGAGTGTGAATTTTTTCTCAGTGCATTTTAACTGAGTCTTATCAAGTATAGTGGCAAGGGCACACCAAGGTGCCATTAGTTCTTGCATTGCTGGGGTTACTCGCTACAGTACCCAGCTTTCACCCCCGCCTTGTCTGTCTGTAATTCTCACCTCAAATGTTTGATTTAAAGCCACTTGATAGTAAACACATGACCATAGTCAAGAAGAGCAGTCGTCTTAAAGTCTTTATAATAAGTACTGCTTGTTGGAAGGTACCTGGTGACAAAGCTTGCCAACGTGCAATCTCCAGAAATCTGATTATGAAGGAGGAATGTGGAGACAGAGTGAGCAGCAGTTGCAAGAAGACAGGAACGTAGTAGTTCTCAAGCAAGGTTGAAAGAAAAGCTGTGTTCTTTTCTTTCATCTAGTTTTTCTTCTTGTCTTCTGAATGACTTTAATTTAAATAACTGTGTAGATGACTTTCACCTGGATATTATTCAGTAATTTATTGTCTTATTTTGAGTGTCAAATGGATCTTTTCTATAACATCTGATTTTTTTCGATTCAGTCTGATTCCTGGCAGTACTGGGTGGATTTATAAAGTCCTGTGCCACAGTAGACCCCATTTCCTCATTGAACTTTGGGTTGGAACTAATGCTCCAAATTCTAGAAGGGACTAGCACTTGGAATATAAGTTGGTACCTCCTCCACGAGTACATATTCAATTCTTTTCTCAAAGGTACCATTAAGAAAGCAAGATTTACTGAGCAAATTTGTAAAAGATTCAAAGTTCAACTTCAGAATCTTGCATTCAGTTCAGTTGAGCCTCACTTAAAAACATGGATGGGCTGAGGAGACCAGTGAGAAAAACAGTGAGGAAAGACATGTGAAGCTTAGGTGACAGACCACAGCACTGAGTTAGCCTCAGCTTGCTCACAACCTCTCCCTTGGTTTCCTTGTGGGCTTTTTGTTCTTGTTGTTAATGATTCTGTTTGTTTGGGAAGTTTTTTT
>NW_022196902.1:13395403-13443058 GCF_008632895.1 Mastomys coucha
CTCTGAAAGCTGACCTGAAGGGTGCACACTATATGGTACACTAGCTCCTGGTTTCTGTAGGACTGAGCATGTTACTGGGATAGACTTTTAAGCTCAAGACAAGCGTAAACATTGGTTTGTGTCATCATTGAGAGATGGTGGGGAGCCTGTGGTGCTGACCCTGTAGTCCTCTTTCCTGCTGCCTTACTGTTTGGTTTTCTCTCCTCCACAGCAGTCACTCAGTAAGGACAGACCGCTGGATCCCAGGCGGGGCTCCCAGTCTGTGGAACGGTAAGCAGTGTCTCCTTTGTATAAATAGCAGTGTTTTGTTTTGCTCTGTTTTTTTTTTTTTTAAGGATGATCTATATCCCTTTTTCATAACACAATGATCACACTACAAGTTAAATTTCATATTACTGATTTTTTTAAGACTTTAGGAATGTGTTAGAAGCCAGAGAAATAAAGTTATATAAAATATCAACATAGTAAACATCAGAAGACTTATTTTTATCTATCATTTACTTTGTTTGAGTAATGTTTTGAAATAACATTAACTGAATACAAGTGCATGTTTAGGTAAAACTAAATTATGAAGCATCTACTGTAAGGCTTTACAGAGAAAATAGCCAGTTCTCCAGATGTTCCCCATCAGAATGTATGTGCTCTATGTTAGCAGCAAAGCATAAATGCAGCATCCGTGAACAGCACAGGCATGTGCTAGCTCCTCCCATGTCCTACAAGTGTGCACACAGACCTTCCCTGCTGGGCTTCCTTCTGACATGTTATTTTAAGTCAAGATAAACTATATGCTCCCACAGTTTGAAGAGTAATTTACCCCTGCCACTTCAAAAGTTCTTATTCAGAGGATGAGAATTACCAAATCAAACCATGCAATATGCTACAAAAATATTTTACTCCACAGATGAGAGATGTGTGATTTTTAAGTAGACTTTAAAAGTCATAGAATCATAATCTGGAAGATAGCTCATAATTCTTTTCACAGCCAGATGCTGATGCTATAGAGCCACACTGTCAGTGCCTAAATGAAGACCTTAGTCTCCAGACCCTCACTACTGGCCTTGCTTGTCCTTTCTCAGCTATAGTCACTTGCCACAGTTGCCACCGGAAGATATTGTTCCTGGAATGGGGAGTCTATTAGTGATTGTCAAATGATACAGGAGAAATCAGGGCCCCTCCTTGGGGCCATCGGTCTCATTAATAAAATAATTTAAGAATGGATTTGAACAGAAGTCAAAGACAGTGTCATTAGGGTTTGAAAGGAAACCCCAGGGCAGTCACATTGCGGTTCTCAACAGCTTCAAGGAGAACAGTAGGAAAAAGGAAAGAGCCAGCGTGAGGTTCGGGCAGACACAGTAGACAAGCAGGCACAGTAGACAAGCAGCTACGGCAGACAAGCAGGCACAGTAGACAAGCAGGCACAGTAGACAAGCAGGCACAGTAGACAAGCAGGCACAGTAGACAAGCAGCCATGGTAGACAAGCAGGCACAGTAGACAAGCAGCCATGGTAGACAAGCAGGCACGGCAGACAAGCAGGCACAGTAGACAAGCAGCTACGGCAGACAAGCAGCCATGGTAGACAAGCAGGCACGGCAGACAAGCAGGCACAGTAGACAAGCAGGCACAGTAGACAAGCAGGCACAGTAGACAAGCAGGCACAGTAGACAAGCAGGCACAGTAGACAAGCAGGCACAGTAGACAAGCAGCCATGGTAGACAAGCAGGCACGGTAGACAAGCAGGCAAAGTAGACAAGCAGCTACGGCAGACAGGCAGCTGCAGTAGACAAACAGGCACGGTAGACAAGCAGCCTCGGTAGACAAGCAGGCACATGGCAGGGAGAGGCTTTACATAAGTCAAGGAAGCTCAACATGTTAGGGAAGCTACTTCAAAAATAGATTTTGAAAAGAAGAAAAGGAGAAGTTTCACTTGTCTTCACAAGTGAGGACAGTCTTACAAACCTGCATAGCTAAGGCGCAGCAGTCTGCTGTGCCGTTGCATTCTTTTTAGATACTCAGAAACTGACTGAATGCACGGGACAACATACAGCATCATCATAGGTCACAGAATCTTTCCAGTCCCTCCTGAAATATTTGGTCTGCAGCCCACCTTCCCTCCTAAGATGTCCTGTTCCTCCTAACTTTCTTCTAGCTGCTCCTTTAATTACTTAGAATACATATTACATATGAGATGTCTAATGAAGAAGGTGGTCATCATAAGAGGGGGATAGCTACCTGGCCTGGCGGGGGGCAGGCTTCCACTGTGCTTTTAGAGCTGAACATACAGGGGTGTGACTCAGATATCAAGGGCGATTGGGAGGAGACTAGTGGTGGGATTGGAGACTTGTGGTGGGCAGGGGTGGGGGTAGTCTAGTCACAAGTCACTTTAGTGAGTTGTTATTCCTGAACATTATAGGATTGGAGAGCTTGGAGCCATTGAGGATTGGAAGGTGGGACCAAGAGACACAGCTTGCTGTGTGTGCCTTATGGTTTACATGAGCCAGGACAAACATTCATCTCTATCAAGAACTTAGTTCTGTTCTTACCTGGCTGCTGTGTCTCTCTTTCCAGGGGAGAGTCAGCCTAAGGAGAAAATGATGGTGGTATTTTCTGCAGGAGCGGCTGTTCTAGGCACTCATGTGCACTGATAACGACACACAGTGTGTGCCTTTGAGTGTGCCGAGTATGCCAAAGAACCCAGACGCAATGCAGATCATTTTCTACAGATAGATCTGTCAGATATCAGCATCTCCTCATATTCTAGGCACTGGGGATGCAAACCCTTGTCTCAAAGAGCTAGCGTTTTATTTCCTCATGTGTAAAACATCTGTGTCAGACTGTGCTACACTGTGGAGAAGAATCAAGTATGGGCAGAAGCTACAGATAGCTATAATTGTTGCAGATTTTTAGGTTTGTTTTATATTACTAATGTTTTCATTTGCAACTGTCATATTCTACAGTCTAGGCTGGCCTTGAACATAGGTAATCCTCCTGTCTTACCCACCTAAGAGCTGGAGTTACAGACATGAGCCGCTACCGTGGGTCTGTTGTGGCTTAAGTTGAATCGTCAGAGATACTCTTGCAGAGGAGATTAAAGGCAAAGGGAATTGAGTGGTGAGAGAGAGACAAATTCACAGGCCTCAAGGCAGGGGTGTGCGCAAGAGCATACCTGCTCTTCTCTGCAGGCATATAGAAACTACTGGGGTTTGCGGAATAGACAAAGCTGCAGAGAGAGAATGATGAGACCAGGGCAAGTCATAAGTGTTATCATCTCAATGAGGGAAAAGGGAGTCATAAAATAGAGGTTCAACTCAAGTGTTAACAACATCAGTGTAACATCTGACACAAGAATGCACATTAGTAGGTAAGGATGAGACCAGAAAGACTTGTATATTAAAATTGTTCAAAATAGATTTGGGCATTCCTAACAAAAGTATGGTAGCAATGCAGTTAGTGAGAAAGGGTCAGAATTGGAGCTGGAGCTACCTCAGTAAGTAAGTTCTTATCTCAGAAGCAAGAGCTTGAGCCCCAAAACCCAAGGAAAAAATGCGAGTCATGGTAGCATGTGGCTAGAAATCCCAACCTTAGTGAGATGGAGAGAGAAAATGCTTGGGGCTTGCTGGCCAGTCAGTCTAGCCTAAGTGGTGAGCACCAGGTCAATGGAAGACTGTCATCTCAAAGAAGATGTTCCTGAGTATGGCACCTGTCCTATCAGGGTGACTGTGGCTGTGATGGCACCAGGATCAAAACGACTGGGGAGGAAAGGGTCTATTCAGCTTATACTTCCATATCACTGTTCACCATTGGAGGAAGTCAGGACAGGAACTCAAACAGGGCAGGAACCTGAAGGCAGGAGCTCCTGCAGAGGCCATGGAAGGGTGCTGCTTACTACCTTGCTCCCCATGGCTTGCTCAGCCTGATTCTGTATAGAATTCAGGACTGCCAACCCAGGTGTAGTGCCAACCACAATGGATGGGTCCTCCCCATCAATCACTAACAGAAAATGCCATGCTGGCCCGCCTATAGCTCCATCTTAAGGAAGCATTTTCTTAATTGAGGTTCTATACTGCCTAGTTGATATGAAACTAGCCAGCCCACTGCCCAAGGTTGTCCTCTGAGTTTCACGTGCACCTATAAGTACATACACACCAAGACCACATTAACACACAGATACACACATTCACACATATACATACATATATTTTATAGGTCTGGTTTTGTGTGTAAATATGTTTGTAACACATTTAGTAAAATAAACTAATTATACAATAAATAACATCTTATACATTTCAGATTTTAAGAAAGGTAGACTTCATGAGCAATTATCACAATTAAAGACTTTCTCCTTCTTTTTAAAAATATCTTCCTTCTATTTCTTCCTTTCTGTAACTACCATCCCTTGTCAGCCAGTAACCTCTCCTTCTAGAGTTTCGAGTTCAACAACTTGTCTATTTATTACCTGTTAATAGCTCTCTGAATTGTCTAGTTTGGAGCCACTGCAAATATCAGTATTTGTGTACAAGTCATTGTATAGACATCTGTCTTCACTTCTCTTGGGTAAACAGTTAGAACTGAGATGGCTTACATTGTTTTTCATACATTTTTTTCTGTATGATCTCACATTTATCAGCTTACCTGTATGCAAGATAATTGTGCTTCCTCACCAATACTTGATATAGTCAGACTATAATTTCAGTCATTAGAATTCAAGATGTACCTCATTGCTTAGAATGTGTATATCCTTACCCCTAAGTGTGTGGTGTGTGTGTGAGTCCATATATATTTTTATTATTTCTTTGGTGAAATAAATACCCATTTAAATAATGTTTTACCTACCCATTACCTTTTCTACATATATTCCTTTACTGTGGGAGGAGGCAGTGCTGTGTGCCATGGTATACGTGTGGAGCTTGAAGGAGTCAGTTTTCACCTTCTACCGTGTGGATTTGGGGAATCAGATGCATGTAGATTGTCATCCACTGAGCTGTCTCTACAAACCTGTCATTACTAAGCTTCAAGGGTACATCATATCTTCCAAATATGGCCTTTCTCCCTGACTTTCATATGGCTGCCTCCTCACCTTGGCTTCATATGTCCTCTGTATGCATGCATATGGAGAGTGTGTATGCATGTGCTCCCACGCAAGCAGATTCTCATATCTCTTCCTTCTAAAACACTGGTACGGTTCTCTCTGGATAAACTATATGAACTTATTTACCATCCCTAAAAGTCCCTTTGTTCAGATGCTTACATATGAGGCAGAGCTTGACCAGGAGTGTGCATGTGCAGTTTGTGCACACTCTTTATCATTCCTGCTGACAGCCTGAGTTTTACATAACTGCATCTTTTCACAGCTCTGTTCAGGATATTCTCATCTTTCACACATACTCTAGGGAAAAGACCAATTCTTAGTTCCGAGGTTTCTCTTTTCATGTTTCTGTGTTCTTTTCCCTTACATGTAACATTGTGCTACAACAAACTATGGTGTATGTCCTGCTTTTTCCATGGCACTTTCTGTTGCCTTCTGCAGTTGCTATGTGAAAAGAAAACTCACTTAGGAACCTCTTCCTTTCTCTGTCCTTAAGAAAAATCCTGTAACAGTATGTTTGCCATCTGTGTTGATAAAACTTTCTGGTTTTCCGTTATGCATCTAAATGTTTTTCAGAAACAGGCAGAATTTGTTTAGTTCCTGTCCCTTCTCAGTGGTTAGGATGGAGCAGCTATCTACCACTCCTCTGGATAATCCCACATGTAGCTCTGTCCAGTGGTTTCCTTGGACCCTCCCACCCGTCATCTTGTGTCCATCCCAACCCTTCCCTAGATCCACGCCTGATCTAATCCACTCCAGCCGCTCTAACCCTTCCCTAGATCCACGCCTGATCTAATGTCATCGTGTCCATCCCAACCCTTCCCTAGATCCACGCCTGATCTAATCCACTCCAACCCTTCCCTAGATCCACATGTGATCTAATCCACTCCAGCCACTGGCTTACTGGCTTCTCACTTATTCTCTTTCCTTCCTGTAGTTCTGAGAAGGGCAAAGATCAAAACTTCGAAGACCGAGGACATAAAGCGGATATGGAGACAAAGAAAAGTGAGCCGATGGTCCGCAAAGTCACCCTGATAGAGGTAAGAGAAAATCAGCAGAAGGTTAATGGTGAGAGAAAACAGGAGAAAGTTATTTCGTCACCAAGAAAAGATGTCAGGCATTCTGGTCAACAATGGCAGGTGCCAGAGAGTGTCTCTGGTGTAAGCACTGGCGAGGGGCACTGGGAATCCCAGCCAAGAAGCTATCAGTGGCCCACGGGAAGTGTCGGTGGACAGGCCTGGTAGTGTTGTCAGACTGTCATCAGCCTGAAGGAAGAAGACCACCAGAATAGTCCCTCTCTCCAAAATCCTGGACTGTGAACAGAGAAACAGACTGTACAGTAACTAGCAGAAAACTCAGTGTGGAGATCTTTATGCAGAGCAAATGACAAGAGGTGAGAGCCACTTAAAAGCCCATCCATGTGTGAGAGGAGACCGGGGGCCCAAGGAAACAAGCCTGATTTATGTATAAGCTGGATAGTGGACCGTGCTTACCTCCTCCGAGATAGGCCCTTGGCCACCTGGTAGTAGGTGGACAGGCATAAGAAATGGAGGGAAGTCTGTCAGACACCTTGTTTTCTCTGTAGGCAGAAATTTATTGAAACAAAATGTTTAGTGTTATAGCCCTAACTGTCCCCACATGCATACATTTGGTACTTGCTAGAAATCAGTTTCCATAACTTTTTAATTAAAAAAAACATAAGTTAATCTACTTGTATAGAAAAACATAGATGAATAATTAAATAGTCCTGGGAATGGCTTTTTTTTTTAAAGATTTATTTTTTATTTATTTTTTGTGTGTATGAGTACACTGTAGCTGTATAGATGGCCGTGAGCTATCATGTGTGTGGCTGCTATTGATCTCAGGACCTCTGCCAGCCCTACTTGCTCCGGCCCTGCTTGCTCTGGCATAATTTACTGCAGCTGTCTTCAGACGCACCAGAAGAGGGCGTCCGATCTCATTATGGGTGGTTGTGAGCCACCATGTGGTTGCTGGGATCTGAACTCAGGACCTTCTGAAGAGCAGTCAGTGCTCTTACCCGCTGAGCCATCTCGCCAGCCCCGGGAATGGCTTTTTATACAATCATGATATTAGAATTAGAAAACATTTTAGGCTCTTCTCTAGGTTTTTGATTGGTTTTTGCTGTGTCGTCGTGATGGCTTGTTTTTTAGGGGAAGTCCTGTTTCCTAGACTGGCCTCAGACTCGGGCTCAAGCAATTCTGCCTTAGCTTCTGAGAACCTAAGACTATAGATACACGCCACTATGTCCAGCTAGGAGCCATTTTGAAACAGATGTTTGGATTTATGGAATGGAAACTTTACAATCATGTATGTCAGAGATGAAAAAGTGGGGCTAGAGAGATGGCTCAGCAGCTAGAGCACCTGCTACCATTTCCCAGCAGGCACTGCAGCCTACAGATAGATGTCTGTAACTCCAATGCCAGGATCAATGCCCTCTTCTGTCCTCCTTGGGTACTACATGGTGTGCATGCATGCATGCATACTTATGTACATACATACCTACATACATGCATATATATATACATACATATATACATGCATACAGGCAAAATACTCATACCCATAAAAAAAATAATTTTTTAAAAAAAAAAGAATCTATAATCAATAAAGTTTTTAAATAATAGCTGGACTGGAAAAGAATGTTACCTAAAGGATTTGTACCTCTAGTGTATAGAAAGCTCCAAAAGATCAGAGAAAGAAATACATCACTAAGAAAACTAGCAAAGAATATCTAAGGGATATTATTAAAAGAATAAATATATTTGGCAATAAACATGAAAAATGTTTGTTAACAGTGATCAAATTCATGAGATAAAAGATAAAAAAAACAAAATTAGGTAATTTTCTCACCACAAAAATGACAGCAAGTTTCAAAATGCATGAAATATAATTTTTATGAGAATTCAAAGAAGTGGCTTAAGCTCTTAGACATATATCACTGTGTACAGTCCATTCATTCTTCATGGATGCAAGCTTGCTAGTAAGTTTGTTTTTATTTCCATAAAAGAAGGCATGTGAAGGTGTACAGTTTTCAGAATTCTTACATTGCTAGATGTGATGAAGATTGTCTGTCATCCCAGTTACTCGTGTTTGAAGCTCGAAGAGTGGTGAGAGTCCAGGGGCTCAAAGCTGTTCTGGGCCAATTAGGGAAACTCCATCTCAAAACTAAATATGTCCCTTACCAGACAGCAGGGGAATATTTGAGGACAAGGGAGGGAGTCAGTTAAAAGACTATGTCTTCAAGTAGATGTTTAAGAGGAAATTTTAATTCAGTCTTTATAAGGAAAGCATTGGTTAAATTATCTCTGGCTCAGTCTGCTGGTTCAGCTGACTTGCCTCTTGGTGGGGAGGTTGATGGTTATGCCCACCTGCACCAGGACAGTTGAGACTGTTGTTTCAGTAGGTGCTCTTCTAAAAGGAATTTATTAAATTGTGAAAGACTTAAATAATTGAGTGTCAGGTACTTGTTATTCATTGGACAAATTATTTTGTCATATGTTTTTGTCATATTGTATATGAATAATTGATAAATCTAGAAGGCAGGTATAAATAGTCAGCATGTGTGTGCCCCTGAAGAGTGTGCATGAGCAGCAGGTGTGAGTTCACTATGTGCGTGTGCCCCTGAAGAGTGTGCATGAGCAGCAGGTGTGAGTTCACTGTGCATATGCCCCTGAAGAATGTGTGTCAGCAGGTGTGAGCTCACTAAGTGTTGAGGCTGTGGTGATTATTTTTCATTTGTATCCATTTATTTCCTGATTTTTTTTCTCCTTGACGTTTTTCACACTACTTCAACATTCCCTTCAAAATAAACATAATTTCAAAAGTTCTAACACGATCTATACTTTCTCCACAAGAACCCACAGCTCAAGGTCTCCTAACACAAAGTTCCCTAGGTGGGGGATTTTTCTCCCCCATGTTGAGGGCTCTGCCTGGATAATGAGTGCTTGCAGGGCTTGCAGGGCTTGCAGGGCTTGCAGGGCTTGCAGGCAGGCCACCATTGCATGTTGGCATTTTCTGTGCCCTAGCACTTAGCGTGGGAGCTCAGCACAGAGACAACAGAGACAAACCTGTACTGGTTCAGTTCCTTCTGACGTAAAGCCTGGCCTGCCACTCAGTGTGGCTGCTTTACACAAACACAGGTTTCATATTCATTTTCATAATCTTGCTGAATAGATTTCCCTTTCTCTTCTTGTCTTCCGGCCTCTGTCCTGTGTTAGCTGCAGGCCTACTCTGTATGAGCATGCCTCAGAGGAGGCGGCCTGGGTGGACTTAAGGTTGCGTTTCTTGGGAGGATGGGTCTTCCCTGCTCTTAGCAAAGCTGGGCAGCCTCAACTTTGAGGACCCGTTCTGTCTGCCAGCAGCCAAGTGTCCCACTGCCTCCTGACTGGCAGGTGGTGCACTCTTGCCTGTCCCTGCCTCCTGAGTGCTCACAGGCAGTCTGTGTCTAGTGTCCCTGCCTCCTGAGTGCTCACAGGCAGTCTGTGTCTCTTGCACTGTTCCTTCCCCTTGACAGTCTGAATTGTTCCCTCAGAGACTATCGCTGCTGCTTCAGCTTTCTCTCAACTTCTCTCAGGGTTTCCGCTCTGGAGTTTCTCCTGGCTTCTCTGTTTACTTCTCCCAGCTCAGCCTCCATCTGCACCTGTGGAGCCATCACTGATTCCCAGCTGTGGCTTGTCACCCTTCCCTTTCTGTCTTCCTCCTTGTGCCACCACCATGTATCCTCCCCTTCTGTCTGTTGTGTTGTCCTAACCTTTCTTCTCCTCTCTGTTTTGCAGGTTCTAGGGTCTCTGTATGACTTGTACCTGCATTTATTTGAACCTCCACTCTGGTCTTTCCCTTTCTTATCCATCCCTAATTGGGCCAGAAGTGTTACATCCTCTTCTTATACACACATGATAACAGAGATGACTTTTTCTGACTCCTCCTGTTACTATAGTATTTTAGTACGTTGTATCTGTTGCATTTTACACTTTATCAGTTGCTTTCATGAGTTCCACTTGGACCAGTTTCTGTACTTTTGCACATAACAGGAGTTTATCTGTGTAATTGCATTTAACAAATTTAAAATCAGAAAACCTGAACCAACAACAGAATTTTTCCCAACCTTGGATGTAGATTTTTTTCTCATATGAAAAAAAAAAAAAACCATAAACACATACTTGAGGTAAGGCCTGTTTTGGAAAACACAAGTGTTTGCCTTCCTGGGCAGGGCAGTGAGGAATGGCTAGCCTCTGCTCTTGCCTGCCACAGTGTGTCAGCCATTGCTTTTCTCAGAGGTGGTGGATTGACCATTGTTCCAAGGCTACAGCTTATTTCTAAGGACAGTCCAGTGCTCTGGCCTCTCTGGTTAGAGGGATTCTGAGAGATTTAAGTCCTGAGAGTCAACTGTGCTTCTCGAGTAGCCAACCCCACTGTCTGTCACACACTTGCTGTCCATATGGTTTCTAAGAAAGCGGCATCAGTATGCTAGCCCTTGATTTTTAGTAATAATTTGTTGTATCCCAAGAGTCTGTCTAGATGCATGGTCAGCAGTGGCTAGCAGTGATGTTGCTAGCCACGGTGGCTCAGAAGCACAGCACACCTGGCTCACTTGGCTCATATAGTTTGAAAAGTACAATTAGCCCAGTTTGAAATTTAGACCCAGCCATGGAGTAAATGAAAGAATCTCAATAAAAGTGGTCTACCTCTTTATAATGATGAAATTGAAATGCCCTCCACAAGAATGGCATGAAGGGAAGGACTTCGCCCCTGGAAGCTGCTTCCTTCATCATCTTGCTCAGTTTGGAGCTACCACATCCACTCTTGAGAAATGTGTCTTTTTGCTCATGTTAGCTCATCAGTGCAGGGAGGAGTCAGCACAGCTGCGAATGATGCACAGAAATGTGGGCATTTCTGTACGACGGCTAACATGCTAATATTGTTATATTAAGATAGCACTTTTGTTTAGCGCGTGAGGTGTTGCTGGGTTTCTTACTTGCAGAGCTGCTCCAGTTGTAGCTGGAAGACGTCACTCATTCTCCTGTGTGCTTTTCTCCCTAGTGAAAGGCTGGAGAAGAAGGCAGGAGCAGCCTGATGAGCGCACGTGACGTGAAGTCTACGCCAGATGGAGTTCTCCTTAGATTTTGGGTGAAAAGAAGGCAGTATTTATTGACCTTATGAAAAATCTGAAGTTCTAAAAAGAAAAAAAAATCACTGTGGCCTTTGGGCTTAATTGTTATAAACCATTGTGAGTGTTATTGGATAAAGTATTGTACTTGTGATATTAGTGACTACATCAAAATTATATTGCTGCTGCTGGAAAAGCCAATAAAGAAAACCCAAAACTGCTACTCAGTAAATGTGAATAACAGTGTGCACAGTATTAGTCATTCACTAAGTTATCATCCAGTGTGGTTGTGCTGTAAGCCATCATCCCATGTACCTGTGGCCGTGAAGCTCTGCTTAGAGTGCAGAGTATCTGCTTCTGAAGTTATCTGTGTGTAAATCCAAGTAGCTTCTGGATAGTGTGTATGCAACCAGCCCCAGTGACAAAAGCATCAAAAGAGATGGCTTGCGTTTGAGAACTAAATGGTTATGTTGCCCTTGAGTGAATTATGTGTGTAACTCAACACACTAAGAATGATTTTGTCTGGACTGACAACAGTGTACCAACTTTATTTTTGTTGTTTAAACAGAGTTCATATTTAAGAATGTAAGTAATTTATGGATAGAAACTGCTTAATGTTTATTTTAGTCTGAATATTTGTTTTTAGATTATTACACAGCATTATTTATATCTTTATTTTCAGAATAATGATGCCACTGTCATATGGCCATAGGTTGCAGTTGGATATAACAGTGAAACTCCTCCATCTTGGTTTCCCCTTGACCCTTTCCTTTCTTCAACTGCATAAGTCTGTCAGTAAAGCATTTAACCCCAACATGGTCACACTGTTGTGTGGTAGAGGTCAAGGTGAAACGTGTTTACATGGTAAGTCTGTCAGTAAAGCATTTAACCCCAACAAGGTCAGATTGCTGTGTGGTAGAGGTTTAAAAAAACTTATTTATCGAAGTAAACAATTGATCTCATTGAAATAAGAAGTGAGAAACACTGTGTTTGAGCACTGAGGTGTAACCGTGTCCAGATGCACAGCGTGAAATAGCTTCTAGTACAAATCTATTTGCCTCTTATGCCTGCACATGTTGTAGAAGCTGAAAATGGTAAACATGACCCTGCTGTGGAGAACCCTTATAGAATTGTTGCTATTCCTAAAGGAGATTTCCCGTGCATACAGAGTGACACTGAAAACTGCTGAAGCCCCCAGCCCTCAACACCGAAGGCTCTGCTCCAGTGCCAGCGGCCTTGCTGTGGCTGTGTGTCCATACTCTAGATGCACTTGGGCCAGCAGCTCCGTCACTCTGAACATGCTTCTCTTCTGTCCTTTGAGTGTGCTGCTTGAGACAATTAAAAATAAAGGTGTGTTCCTACCACCTCAGCTCCTGGCTTTTTTCTTTTCTGTGTATGTGCACGTGTGTGCTGTGTGCTTATCTGCGTCCATACGTGAGTGTTTGCATGGTGTGCGTTCACCTGCCTGAGTGTGGTCCCTGTGTTGAGGTCAGCCATCTTCCTCAGTCGTTCTTCCACTTCACTCGAGGCAGGGTCCCTCTGTAAACCCAGAGCTCACTTACCAACAAGGATCCCCTATCTCTGCCTTCTGAGCCTAGAGTTACCAGGAACCAACCCCCTTTGGCCGTCCCGCATTCACACGGGTCACATGATCTAAGGTGCATGTTAGTTTTCTGATTTTTGGTTTTAAATTAATCAAAAAGAATTTCAGCAAATCAAAATTCAAATCAAAACTAATGAAAAACAAAAACATATTGGAGCTGAGCATTTGCTCAGATCTTCATGTTCATATGAAATGTTAAAAGTCTACTTTTATGTTGAACCTACTGAAGACAAGAGTAACAGTTATGTCTTTGTACCAGGAGAAGTAGACCCTTCCCTAGGCTGGCCAGTGTAAGTCTTGGGTTACACTCATGAATACTGACAAGTGTCTTTAGCATACCCTCGAGAAATAGGTCCTGACCACACTCCTGCAGGACCTAAGGCGCCACACCCACTTGGCTCATGTTCTTTAGTAACTAGTTGTTCTTTATCATTAGTATGGAATTATTGGATGCTATCACACTGTTCAGATGAACAGTTTGACACAATCTCCGTATCACCATGCCTATAGTATCAGAACTACATTGTGAAGAATAGTTGCAAAACATTAATAATAAAAGCCCAAGATATTTTTCCCATGGCTGTGTGGTAAACATGTATATATACATGCTTTCACATGTGTGGATACACTTGTGTACAGCTGAAATACCCACCCACTTGATTTCAATCATGAAATCTTATAAATGCAAATTTTTAACATAAAACGTAAATTTTTAACTGAAATTGATATTTTAAAGGGCTAACGCTTGCTGCATACAAAATTTTGTGCATGGTTTCTGGCACATAAAAACATGTTCTTGACTTTATAAGTTATTGTAAAATTTTATTTGTGACATCTCTTCAGGAATTTCAGTACAACTGTATCCAGAAGTCACCATGTTATAGGTAAATATGTCACTCTCTCATGTTAAGTATTTTTTTCTTTCTTTTTTTTATTTTAGATATTTTCTTTATTTACATTCGAATTTCTCCATTCCCAGTTTCCCCTCCAAAAAACAAAAAAACAAACAAAAACAAACCCAAGTATTTTTATCTTAGGTTAAAAACAATATAAAAATGCTAGCAAAAATTAGTGATTTTTATATATTTTTAATTGATTTCCATCTGAAATCCCTATGTGTTAATGAAATAGTATAAATATTTTTAAATCGACATTATATTAACAGTTTTTACCCAATTGAACTTGATTACAGAAAATATTTCCCAGATCTTATTTTTTTACACAATATCCATTTTTTTTTTTTGCATCAGATCTTTGAGCTACATAAAACTTCCCTGCTCTAAGTTAAGTATTATAAGTATTGCAAGGCTCTGAAAGTTAAGTTGCTTAACAATGTGCACACAGCCTATAAATGCCCATGCTTGCTGTAAAGCAAAAAAATGGAGTCCATCACAAATCCTCACATGCTGTAAAGGACAAAACTGGTCAGAATCTAGAGGTGATAAACTCTACATACATAAGAGTGACTAAAACCACGCTCCACCCAGGTCTAAAAGTTTGTGTATATCAAAGTGAAAACTGTTTCTAAAACTGGACATTTGTATGCCCTATAATGATTCGTAAGAACTCCTCACTCCATACCACACAGTTCTACGTCTCCTGAAGAAACAGGTCCTGTAGAATCAAACTAATTACATGTACAGTAACATTGTATTCATGAAACAGAAAAGCCGCCATTCCAGTCATGTACAAGATAATAAAAACATCAAGCAGAGTGTCAATCACAAGGCTGTGTTGACCGAAGAACTCAATCTATGGATGGACCCAATTATCTGAGGGAGAGTGGAATGTCAGCATCGCTTAGGGTTAACAATGGGCTAACTAGGCAAAAGCAGACAGCTCCTCTCTGCGGAGACCCAGGAAGTAAAGTCAGTAATGAGGCACTTCATTCATCTATCCTTCCGCTCTAGTTATTAAACTGAATAGGGAATCTTTAAGCTAAGGAGGGAACTGGAGAACATAAAAAACTTGTTTTGTTGACGCAAAGAATGCGTCTTTGGATCCCCTTCACATCTAAGGGCAGGCTGTGAGCACCTCCCTTTTCTAATCTTGCTTCAAAAAGTTGAAGAGGTGTTTACTAACAAGAATCTATAGTTTTATTTCTCCAATCTAAAGATGTGAGTCATAATTTGTAATTCCCTTTCCAACTCTCATTGCTTAGGTCAAAATGGCTTAACTCTTAGCATACTTCAGTGTAAAAATCACGAGCAATGATCAGTGGTGCTGGCATAGTCTAAGTCATTTCTTAATTCATCACTTGGTCCTTCTCTAGAGTAGAGAGGGCTTATTATATGTAAAAATGTAAGAGTGACATTTTTACAGGCATAAACTCAACACTACCAGTCAAGAGACAATTTCTCAGATGTTCTGGGGATGGAGATGGATTGCTTAATAGTAAGAGTGGGAAGGGGATTAACCTGGAAGGCATCAAGGAAGGTAACTTGTTCAAAGAGGGGAGAAAAAGCAACTGAAGCTTCAAAACAAAACAAGGGAGGAGACTGGAGGAAGCAGGTTCCCTGGAGAAAAGCTTGGTAGATTCAGTTCAGTTTTTGGTGTTTTTAGCAGAGAATCAGTTGGCTTTTTTGCGGGTGCTAAATTTGTTCACAGGGATGTGGACAAATATAAATGCCTCATATAATTTTTCTGAACTATTAGTGAGTGTAAGGTTCGTGAAGAGCAGCTAGGCAGTGGCGCTGCTACCCAACCCTGACGGCTACGCAGAAGACGATGAGAGCTCTACATTGGTGCAACTAAGTATTTCATGTGGGAAAGGAATGTCAGTCAAGTTTACACACTTTAAGAATATCAAATTCTTACTATACTTATCATGTGTGCAGGCAGACTACATAATAAACTAGTCTATAGCAGCTGTAAATTTCTGAGGATTTATCTAACCACAAATACATTGAAATGGGGAAATGGGTCTATATTAAACCATGCAAGATGCTGCTGGAGCCTGGCCATTTCTGCAACATCCTGTAATTAATTTATCATGACAGGTCTGGCAAACTGAAACATTCACCGAGCTTGCAACAGACTGTTAAAATACTACAGTGGTTGCTGGCCCACAAGCATGCCAAGGGAAGGTAGTTTTTCTTCCCAAACATGACTTCAGTGTGCCCTGTATCGGGGATCATTTTGCCCCCCTTTCAGTCTCAAAAATATCTGGAATTTAGAAATGATCTGGGCTCAAGAAATTAACCTAGTTTGCTTTCTGCTGCTTGTATCCATCTTCCTGATAGGGACAGCTCCCTGGCAGGGGAATGGTTCCTTTGCTCAACCCTTCCCATAAATATGCTTCGAACTGGGACTATCTTATGGGAGATTTGAATCAGTTTTGGAAGGCTCTTAGAAAGCTCCTTTTTGTATAAATAAGGTTCACATAATCACCTCTATTTGTATAACACTCTCTTCTGAAATTTGAAACTACACAGAAGTATGATTTTTATTTTATTCTTACAATGGATCCTAGCAATGAGATCTTTTCCATTTCCTAACAGGGTTGTGGAATGATCTCTTCCTGATTTGATACCTGTGGTTTCATGATGGATGTTAGGAATGAGTCGGAAGGTAGAGATGGCTCCATAGGTAAAGTGCTCGCTTCAAAAGCCTGAATGTAGATTCCCCCAAGACCCCAGCACCCATGTAAGAGCCATGCAGGTGGATCCCATGGGCTTGCTGGCTAGCTAGGGAAGCTGAAATGCTTAGCTGCAGATTCGGTGAGGCAGCATGTCTCAAAATATAAGGTCAATAAATAATTGACAAAGATGTCAATCTCAAGCCTCCACAAGTGCACACATGGCTAAGTACACACATGCACACACCCTCAGACCAGGTGCACATGCATACACACACAATCCACAGTAAAAGAGGCTCTGTGCTGGGAAAGAAGTGGAGCTGCGGTTTCTACGCACATGTTGGATAGTTTTAACAACTGGGTACAGAAAGTGGCTAATTCTGTTTGCATATCAAGAGCTGGAATCCACTATGTTGCTAAAAACACAATTTCAGACACTCTTCCTTGGGGGTGTAGTTCATTGGTAGAGCACTTGTTTGGAATACACAAAACCTAGGGTTCAGTCCCTAGTGCTGAAAATGTAAGTAAAATAAAATAAATGTAAAATCCTTAAAGATGTTTGCACATCTATTTGCTTTTAGGTGTGTAGGCTTGTGTGCACATCTGCATTTACTTATTTAACATCTGGTTCCTGGACACCTGTCTGTTCTAAGACAGGTCTGTTTGAGAGGAGCCAGGAGATTCACCTTGAATGCCCTCATAATTACTGCCATTGCCACCACAAAGTGTTTTTTAGAGAACTTTCCTGTGCATTACCAAACTTAAGCCCCTTAACAGTCCACATCAGGAAGGCATTGCCTGCCCTTCCCATCCCACCCCACCTCAACCCCTGCCACCCATGTTTGCAGACTAGTCACAGTATTTTGTGACTTAACAACTACTGACGAGCACGGGATCTTCCCCCACACTCTCCATTCTTTCCAAACAGAAAAATTCCTTATTGACATGGGGAAGATATGGAAATAATTTATTGGAAGATCAGTCAATGCCCCCATCTCTAAAGGGCAGGAAGACTTGCTTACACATCTACCTTTTTAGATTCAATTTGTTGTCCCTTTAGGTAGTCAGTTATGAAAGATGTTTGTATTTCTTGTAGAAGTCTTAAACTTGAAATGTGAACTTGTAAAAAAATTCAAATAAGGGCATTTCTAAATGTTTATGTTTTCTAGACAGAGGAGGAAGAGGATACACAGGAAACTCAAGAGTCCCTCTTTCTAATTCTTAATTCTGCATGCAATAACACTGAAAATAAAGAGGCCATGAATTTAGAGGAGAGGAGAGAAGGGTGTGTGGGAGACTTGATAGGTAGGAGAGGGAAGGAAGAAACTTAATTAAATTATAATCTCAAAAATAAAATGTTTTTTAAAAAGTTAAATTGCTTCCATGCATTATATATTTAAGGGCTGGGGGTCTGAATGCAAATGAATTATACTTTCTGTTAATTATTCTGTTAATGGACAACAAATTTGCATTTGACCTAAGACATCAGACCAACTCACCAACTTGGAAGAACCATGGCACATTCATAAAGTGAAATGCTGTCTTAAAATTCTTCCCAGACATTCCCATCCTTGATATCAGTCTTTAAGAGCATCAGACTTCTCCGGCTGGCTTGGAGACCCCTGGGGCTCTGCTTCTCCATATTCTCTTGTATCACAGGACACTAAAATGAAACACAGTCACCCTGGAGGTGATAGCAGAGAAAGAGAATTGGTCAGCATCTGAAGGTGAGGTGACCTGGAGCCACCTAACATGGCAAACTCTGCAGTCATGGGTTTCCTGCAGAGGCCCACTGTTCATGCCTCAGGAAGGCCTCCAGAGAGGCTGCTTTTTTAAGGCCTTGAGTTGTTCTAGCGCTAGAGAAGCGCTTTTTACCAAAACCTCTATGGAAACAGGGCATTCCAGTTTGATCTTGAGTGTCACTAAAATTCCTAATTAGGACATGTGAGAGTGGCTTCCTCCCTTGTTCTTTTACTCATGATACTGAAAGTAGCAATGGTCTTAAAGAAAGGAATGATGTCATAACCTCATTGTGTGCCTAGAACTTCCCACCGTTTGCACATAGTAGGAGGTAAACACAAATGCAGACTAACCTGGACATGGATCCCAATAAAGAGGCTGATGTAGAGGGACAGAGCAGTAGCTCAGTGGCGTAGCCCTTTCCTGGTGGGGGGTGGGGGGGCGCTAGGTGCAAAGCCAGCAAGGAACCCTCAATCAAGTGAAAGAATATAACTACATCAGCACCTGTTTCTTAGGCACCCGGTATGGTCCTAACTATGTGTCCACTCTCACAGGTTACTATTTTATGTTCTCTTTTTCTTTCTTTCTTTTAGACAGGTTCTCAACTGTGTAGACCAGGCTGGCCTTGAATTCACAGAAAGCCACCGTGAGTGCTGGGGCTGAAGTCATGAGCCAACACACCCAGCTCAAGACTCTGAGAAGAGTGGTCTTACACACCACCTGCCCCCGGTTCCAGTGCCTTCCCTTTGCAGTCCCCTACTCTCTCACACTCTTCCCTTTTCTGTTTCTCTGGTCCCTTTCTTTGTCTCTTCTCCCCTACACCAACCAATGGCATCGACAGAGTTACAGTTAAGTCCTTAAAAGTCTTACTGCTAGCCATGTCAATGTTAGGACTCAACCCACCCAGCGACCTAGGATAGCATTCCTCACACCCCTAGAACATTCTGAACAACTCTTTATTTACATAAAAATATGGACTTCAACTGTGGATATAATCCTTTAGGCCTTTTGCTTCTTTTATTGAGGCAAATGAGCCAGAAGGTTAAATCTAATTTGCATGGCATTTTGCATCCCTTTTCATCCAGGGTGAAAGCCTTGAAAAGCTGCTGAAATGTGTACATTGCTCTGGTCAACCTGAGACCCTGACTATTCTTTACTGTGCAGGTTTAATAGTTTCCTAATGGAAACAACCCTAGGCCCATAAAGGCTGGATCTGGACCTCACTGCAAGAATTCAGGGCTCTGTGAGTTTATATTGTGTTTTCGTATCATCCAATGAATCCTTTATAACCCCCTTTTTTGAATGTTTGTATGCTTCAGTATGTGCGTGTATGGTTGTATCATTAACTGCCTTAGCAGCTGCAGTCATTAAAGCACAAAATCGCCACCATTTTCCCGTTCACTATTTTCTGTGCAGTCATAGTTGAGCAGGAAAACAAAAAGCATTTATTATAATTATCCATAATTATGTGCCAATTTTGATTTAAAAAAAAAAAAGCTAGCATTCACTGAGCATAGGATAGTTACGGAGGAAAAAAACTCATTGCCAAGCACCTTACCCATATTACCTCAATTATCAAAATAAGCTTACAAGGAAAGCATTATTCCCACTTCAAAGGGAAGCAAAACTCCTTCTGTTCTTTAAGGTTAGAAGTGTGTCTGAGATGCTGTGACTCTTAAGCTAGAATGGCAGGACTGGATTTCCAGTGTGTCAAATTCCAAAATTTCCTTTTTTCATCATCAGCTGGAGTTTGCCAAACTGACTATTACATTTTCTTTAAACATAAACTTGATTATTTTTAAAACGCACATTCCAAACACATTTGATAAAACATGACATTCTACTATGGAACACTGAGTAAGAAATTGAAACATTTAATATTTCCTGAATTTCTGATACCACTTGCAAAACTAGCCATCTACGAAACCAAAACAGGTTGATCCAAAGTAAGCTGAGACCGCACCTTGCTATGCAGACGCTGATGTCGGCCTTTGCCGAGTTGTAAGGCATCCCTCAGTTTGCCCATCATAGGAAGGCCATCTTGATGCAAAGAGATGAGTAAAAATAAGAGGTCTTTGTCAGTGTTTCATGCCATGAGGAAATGATATCTGTTGGGCTGATGGCGGCAAAAGGTGAGGTTTGGATATAAAGCTTTTCTTCCCCCGGGGTACACCGGGGTGTCCTGAGGACTCAGTCCTCAGGTCTGCCTCAGCCATGGGCAATAGTCTCACAGTGTTCTTTTGCTGCTTCACTGTGCGATGGGGACAAGTACTGATCACTTAATCCCAGGACGAACTGCCTGAGGATGAGTTGAAAAACACAGCAGGTTCACATCCTGGCACAAAGACAACAAATCTTTGTGTTCTCTGTTTCCTATGGAAATCTACCTCAACTCTTTCTCCTTTCCTCCCTCTCCCCCTCCCCCGCCGCCCGCCCCCCCCCTCCCCGCCTCCTGGGTTCACCTGTAGGCTTTCCACCTCTGAACCTCAGCCACAGGAGCCCACCAATTAAACTCTTACAGCTCCTGTATTATATACACAAAATTGTTTGTGAGGCTCTCTCTCTTGCACCCCAGCTGGTAAGAGGTGCAAACAAAAGCAAGACAAACAAATGACTTTTGAATCACCCTTGGCTCCAGGTGGTTGGAGAGACTCCACCAGCACCTGGGGTTCAGGTAGGAGCAGAGCTCTTTGTAGATTCCCATCTCCTTCCACAGCAGATGCTGAAAACTGACCAGCGCTGGGTGTGCATCTGGGGAGTGAAGCAACCAGAGGAAGTGACGACCTCCCAGAAATGATAGCCCTTGTGTTCAGGGAGGCTGCCATATGCTCAGATTCCTACATCCTCTCTTCTGAGTATTTCACTCCAGGACTAAAGGGGGAACCTCACCTTCTATGGTGGTTCTTCAAACAGCACCCGTACTGCCTGGTTTTGTGTGTCAACTTGACATAGGGTAGAGTCATCAGAGAGGAAGGAGCCTCAGTTGAGGAAATGCCTCCATGAGATCCAGCTGTAAGGCATTTTCTCATGTAGTGATCAATGAAGGGAGAACCCAACCCATGTGGGTGGCACTATCCATGGGCTGGTGGTCCTAAGTTCTATAAGAAGGTAGACTGAGCAAGCTAGGGGGAGCAAGCCAATAAGCAGCAACCCCTCCATGGCTTCTGTTTGTTCCTGCCTCCATGTTCCTGCCCTGTGTGAATTCCTATCCTGACTTCCTTTGATGAAGAACAGTGCTGTGGAAGTGTAAGTCAAATAAACCCTTTCCTCCCCAAGCTGCTTTTGATCATGGTGTTTTGTCGAAGCAATAGAACCCCTAAGACAGAGCCCAAGAGCCTTTCTGGAGATAGCCCTTGGGGAATGCACACACTAGGGCACCGGGTGAGGAACGCCTGTCCCCTCAGTGTTACCAGTACCCGGGTCACTGACTGCTCTCACAAGTTGCTTGTGATGCGGAGAGCATGAAGGCACAGCACGGCACTGCTCCCAGCCATAAACACAGCTTTAGATCTTCCCCCCCACATCGCTCTGACCTGAATCAAAAAAGAAAATGAAGTTGAAAAGTGAAGCGGACATTAAAAAGTAAAAGGGGAGGTGGGGGTTTCACTTGGCATTCCTTTCTGTGGAGAAATTACGAAATCTTCGTACCACTCTCCTGAAATTTCCTATTGTCTTAATTCTTCCAAAATTCTTTGATTTGAAGCTCAGTTTTCAACAACTGGCAAATCAAGTAAAAAGTCCATTTCCTTATGGCTCAGCCCAGTAAGAGAGCCAGGGTGGGGAGCATGCATCCTTATTCCCAGCACTGTAGGGGGACCCCATTCAAGATTTATGCAGAACTTCAAAGGTCGCCCCTCCCTGAACACACCTCCTGTAGTGTGGGTGTTCCTTTAACCACCCCCAACAGAGTGAGCTTTTAGGTGAGCATAATTGTGCTTTTGTCTTGGACTTGGCTCACCCCACTACCCTCTTCTTACTGTGAGATCCCCTGGCCTGAAGCCCAGGGTGGGGCTTTGCCTCAGTACTGTAAATAATGGTAATTACCTTTACAAACTTAAAAAAAAAGTTTTCCCAAGGTCAAGAATATCCAAAGTCTAGAACATTGCTATCAGCCTGTGTGCAGATCTCTCAGAACGAGGGTGAGGGTGACGATTTAGAGTCTCTCCCTCTTGCAATTGTGTGTGTGTGTGTGTGTGTGTGTGTGTGTGTGTGTGTGTGTGTGTGGCCTGCTTTGTTTCTCAGTGGACCTCTGCCCTGTCAATGCCAACGCCTCCACATTACAATGGTGACATCAGCTCACAGGACAATAGATGTAGAAGTGACCCGTCTCACACAAGTGATTGGGGATTCTATTAAAGCCTAAGCCTCTTCTAGGGGATATGCTCCACTCTGATGGAGGGCAGGAGGTTTGCCCGCCGGGCTGGGGTGTCTCTGAGAGGTGTCACTCCACACAGGCTAATTAAGAGCACCTATTGAGCCTGTGCCTTTGTGGTGCATCCTTGCCTTGCCTCATTAGATTGTCACCACAGTACCGCCCAGTCTTGGTATTTTATTTCAGGCATAATCACTAGCAGCTCTTATCTGTCTAAGATCAAAATGATTAACGAAAATACAGTTTTGTTTTTGATTCAGTAGCTTTGGGCCTACAGAACTATATTAAGTCTCATTTCCAAAGGTTTGATTTATGAATGGCATAGATTGCTTTGTCCCCCATAAGTCTCTCTTGATTGTTTTACTCTAGAGATGATCTGGGCAGTATCTCCCACCTGGCTCACATGGGCTCTTTTCAAAAGCTAAATTAAGACCAAGGGCACAGAATGGTAGCTCACTGAGCAAACATGATCACTGGAGTTTATCAAGACTCTCAAAAAACATGTCGGAAGTCAGATTCTCACCACATGGCTGCAACAGGGAGCAGTAGAGGTCATGGTTTGTGCTATTGAAATAGTCCCAGAATTAAAACCAAGAGTGTTCATTTTGGCCGGGCAATGGTGGCACATGCTTTAATCCTAGCACTTGGGAGGCAGAGGCAGGCAGATTTCTGAGTTTGAGGCCAGCCTGGTCTACAGAGTGAGTTCCAGGGATAGACAGAGAAATCCTGTCTTGAAAAACCAAAAAAAAAAAGTGTTCATTTTGTGCTAAGGGATGTTTTATAATGTACCCACCCAAACATGAAAACATCTGTAATACTAACAAGCCACTCTCCTGAGCTCAGGTCCCTGATGAGGAAGCCCAGAAGGTCTGGGGTTATCGCAGAGCCCTGCCCAGCTCTGGGGCCTTGCTCTGGTGTCAGCATGTATCCGCAGTCCATCCCACTTCTCTTAGTAGAAGGCTCAATGTTTAGGAAGCAATTCGTCCCATACACTTGGCCTTCTTCCAATGTTTAACTTTTGAGGCGTTGGAGAGTTCACAGCTTTGGCTTATGAGTTTGTCTAAGACTGAGCTTGCCCTTATTTTACCCCTCTGCTCACTCCCACCCTGACCACCTCAAGCATCCCGTTAGGATGCCAAGGACAGTCGTCTGCAGATGATCTATCCCCCTAGACTCCATACACGTTTGGCCCCTATGTGGAGGACTCACAAATATCCATGTCTCTACACACAACTATGAAATGTAATCTCAGGAAAGGACAGCTGGAGCCTTGTAGGGGACACAAGCTAACTTTGGAGTCACTGAGACATCCCAGCATGCTCTGGAACAGTTCTAAACCTGGCTATGCGGTTGTGCCTCTTCTCTGCTCTGGCTAAGCCTGCAAAGTAACTTGTTTGATGGTGAGGAGAACAGCTGTGGCCCAAAGGAAGCAGATTTCTGGGTCAGGTAGTGTCAGGCACATCAAGCACCAGATCATGGCCATGTTCTCTCTTATGTAGGTGTATCTTAACTAAAAAGAAGTACATTGGCCTGGTCAGCTTGTTCCTCCAAACCTTAAAATTCTTCCTCATCATTATCCTCACTCCTGGCAGCTAGCTAACACTGGAGTGACACCCTGCTCTCATGCACTTGGAAGGAGTCTTTTTGGGGGACCTAAAGTGGAAAGGAACTCTTTCTGAAGCACAGGGCTTTACCGTGGTGCATGTAGGAGAAGAAAGGGTTAAGTTTGCTGGGTAAAACATTGTCAATCACTGGTGCCTGCACTGGGGACTGAAAAACAAGCTGCACCTGTACCCCGGCAATTTAAGAGATTCTGGTCAGCTCCTTTCCCCTGGTGCTTTGTTCTGCCAGCTGCCTGTGTGCTTTGGGTGCAGGTGGAAGCATGGACTTTGCTATCTATAAAAAAACTTAATGGTGAAGATCAACTTCCGCTTCACCTCCCCAGGGATCAAAGTATTTGGCTTTCTTTCTCTTTTTTTTTTTTCCTCTTCTTCCTTTTCCTGAAAGACTGATAGAGCAAAGCTCAGAAAAAAAGTGGTTAAGCAATTGAGTCTCCCATGGTCTCCCCGGAGCAGATCTTTGGTGGGTGCTCTTTTTAAGTTCCCTGCTTAAAGAAGAGAAAGGAAACAAGACAAAGAAAGGCAAGTGTGGGCTCCTGCCGTGCCTTGAAAGCCATGGAGGTTCTGATGAAAGGAGGGCTGAGGGACAAGAGCCCGGACAACCTCACAGCTGCCCTCAGACAAGACACTCAGGCTCTGTGGCTTCCAGTATGAAGTGTGAACTCACTGTATGCCATTGCCCTGTGGGTACAAATATTACATCTGGCCACAGTACTTCTCACTACACAATCGTCAACCAGTATAGTATGTGGGTGAAAAATAACTATACAAACCCCAAGCATGCGCCTTGCCAGTTACCACTGTCTGCATACGCTGGCAACTAAACTTGAGTTTGGACATGCTGCCCTTGTTACAGGATGACTGGGGACTCCCTGAGATTCATTTGGTGAAGCCCTGACTCCTAGAACCTCACTATGTGACTGTTTATGGTAGGTCCAGCAAGGCAGAAATTAAATTAAAATTGGCTATCAGAGTGAGTGTGAATCCACATCTCTAGTATTCTTTGTTTTGTTTTGCAAGACAGATTTTCTCTGTGTAGCTCTGGCTGTCCTCGAATTCACTCTGTAGACCAGGCTGGCCTTAAACTAACAGATTCGCCTGTCTCTGCCTCTCAAGTGCTGGGATCAAAGGTGTGCTCTGCCACCACTTGGCTCTACTATCTTTTCATGCAGAGGAAATAGGAACACACCAGGCACACATGCAAAAAAAACCACTTGAAGACACAGCCAGACAGCAGAGAGGTCTCACAACAGAGCTACTGAAGCCTTGATCTAGAACATCCAGTTCCCAGAACAGCAAGAAAACAAATATTTAGCTGTTGCTTAGGCTGTTCTGACTGTAGAATCCCATGCATCAGCACTGTTAAACCAATAAGCATCGAGCCAAACAGGAGCCTAGAGCTGGATGAATAGACAGTTTGTTGAAGAACCCAAAATCTCATGCCCACATGGGCAGGGGAGAAAGAACAGGGACCAATGGCAACCTTTAACCTTTAACTCGCCTGCATTCTGAGAGTCCGCCAAAGACCAGTCCATCTTGGGGTGTTTCACTACAGCATTATCAACACAAACAGTGGGACCTCGCTTCAAACAGAAAGAAAAATCCAGTATTGACAGTGTGGCTAGGAAGGGAAGGGATCTAACAGGTCATACCTGCAAGGTTAAAAAGCAAAGAACTATCCTGTGCAGGTACATAGAGAAAGTGTAGGCTTTATTAGCAGCAGAAGCAAAGGGCAGCTATGAGTTCTTCATAAGCGCTTCATGGGTTGTCTTCCTGAAAGAGGTTGGCTATTTCTTTTTGAGCTGGCTGCCCCATAGATTAACTGCCTCCAAGGAAACATGAGGCAATTGTAGAAGCTGCCTCTTGGAGTTCAACAGGTTAACACAGAGCTGAGAATAGCTTCTAGGCATGTTGTATAGTTAGCTTACTTAATCCTCTGATCTATAGGAGACACTAAAGGACTCTGCTCTGAATCTTGTCCAACTCTCCTTGGGTTTTTTCAGTGTGGTGACCAGGAGAAACCAAGCTTTGTTTTTCAAAGAAATGTACAAGAGGCTTGACGTGGTAGTCCAACATCCCAGCACAGGGAGCAAGAGTGGGAAGGATAAGGAATATAAAGCCAGCCTGGGAGAGTACAAGTTAGGGGCTAGCCTGAGCTATATGAGAATCATGTCTTAAAGAACAAAACCTAGATGCAGGACTTTTGTATGTCAGGCAGAAAGAACTTTGGCCCTGTGGGTTGTGTGACTCAGAGAGCTAGCTTCTACCTCCACAGGCAAGGTTGCACAGAAATGGAGATGAAGTCATGTGTGGGGACTGACGGAAGTGGGCAGAGTTCAGGCTGGAGCCCAAATGAGAAACATTAAATAGAAAGGTTCTCTTGATAAGTAGGGCTGCCACATAAAGTATAAGACTCCCAAGTGAATCTGAATTTCAGGTTATTTCCCATGCAGCACTGGGAACGTATAATATCTGTCACATACCTACAGTAAAGAATCTATGATGAGGTTGGGAATGCCTTTGGTCCTAGAATTTTTATTTGCCAAACCTGGCAATTGCTATCAGCATGACAAACAGCAGCTTCAGTGGGAAGGGGAACAGAATTGGCTCCATGTTGGTGGAGATGGGCCGAGAACTGAGTCATGTTTTCTGGGAAACTGTCCCCATGTTTTGGGGTTGGAACTGAGCGATCCTTCTATGTGGTATGTGGTTTCAAAGCCAGCAGGTTACAGCAAGACTGGCTAATCATACAGTACAAACCTGGCATGCTCTTGGCTTGTTAGTGTTTCCTCCTGCCTCAGCTGCTGGTGACCTCGCTGGTTCCCAAGCTGCGTCTTCTGGGTCATGCTAACAAACTACAGGAAAGTGGAAACACTGAAAGGAATAATCCGAGCCTGGAAGAGCAAGGAGAAAACAACTGGGGAGCTACAGAACAGACGCCTTCCCAGGTGTGTGAAACTGCCACCAACTCAAAGCTCCAGACTAGGCCATGCAGGTACACACAGGTACCTCTAACTCATTGACTGGCATATGGGCAGGATCCTTGATTTTCTCAGCCCTTAGAATAATTAGCAATAAAAATCAAATATTTGGAAGGCACTTGGTCCATGGTATTTTGTGGTAGCAGCCCCTGAAACTCAATATCCCCTGGTACCAAGGCATCTGTCCCTACATTGCAACAGGATCTAGATGTATTCTGTGGAATAGCCCTGAGTCTGTCATATTGCCGTGTTCTATGGTTCTCCCAGTATAATTATAACCTACTTGGAAAATGTTTTAGTCTGTTTTCTCTAACTATAACAAAATGCCTAAGAATTAGTACTTTATAACGGTAATTTGGACTTATGGCTCCAATTTCTGGTGAGTAGCCCCAGCTACATCATAGCACAGCAGGAACATGGGCACCCAGTTCATGTGGGAGACAGAAAATGTCACAGGTCTCCCTGCTTTATCTCCCGCTCTCACAGTGACCAGCCCAGCGTCCGGAGAGTGGGAATCTTGCTCTTGAGGAAAGCACCCAGCAGTTTCTGACAGTGGTACCCCAAGGCCTAGTCACTTGTCAGTCGCAGACCAGTCCTCAACACTACAATGGCAGGGACCACATTTTAACATGTGCTCAGGCACCAACAAGGCAGATCAACTGGACTTTGAGCAATTCAGGACTCAAGGACCTAAGGTGATCCAGAGCTGTTCTGTGGCAGAGGTCACCAAACTGTGCTGCACAGGCTTGATTCAGGATATAACCTGCTTTTTTGTGTGTGACACTTGATTGAAGAAATCTAAATGATTGATGAAAGAATTTGAAAAGAACGGTATTTTGTGACTTATGAAAATTTTATAAAGTTGATTGATATTACCATAAAGTATTAAGAATTTGTTCCTAGCACTTGGGAGGCAGAGGCAGGCAGATTTCTGAGTTTGAGGCCAGCCTGGTCTACAGAGTGAGTTCCAGGATAGCTAGGGCTATACAGAGAAACCCTGTCTCGAAAAACCAAAAAAAAAAAATTGTTAATTTAGGAAGTTGTGAGGGGACCAATGCTCATTATGTGAATATCTGCCTGGCGTTTTTACTCCCCCAAATCTGAAATATTTACTTCTTAGCCTTTTATCCCCAACCTCAAGCACTGTGCACATGTCCAGAGGCCCCATGTCCAGCCATGCCATGCATTCTTCCTTTCCTCCTTAGACCCACACTTTTTTAAACTTAAATTTCCTCTGATCTTCACACATGTACTATTTGGCATGTATGTGCCTACATACACACACACACACACACACATACACACACACACATGCACAAGCACACACACATGCATCATATCACATACACACACACATTCATATCATACCACACATACTACATGTACCACACAGACATAGACACAGACACACACACACACACACACACACACACACATATCATACCACACACACTAAAAAAAATCTAAAATTACAAAAGACACAGAGAACTGTATCAATAGGATGGGTAAGAGCTAATTTGAACACTTAGTGAGTAATAAAAGCAGGAGATAGAGCTCCTGTACAATTTTAGTATGCCATGGAAGAAAAAAAACCAACAAAACAAAACCAGGCTTGACTTAACTGACTTGGCAGTGTTCAGCCACTGAAGAATTATTTTAAAAGCTTTCTGTCGAAAGAAGAAAACCAATCCGTAGTCGTCTTGGGCTCCACCTACAATTTGGAACTAAAGGTATGCACCACCATGTCCATCTGGAACTGCCTTTTGTAAAACTGTGATGATTCCTCTAGAGGAGATAGAAATCCTTTGCAAAGTCAGTGGTGACATCCTAGCTACAGTGTCTGGGGACTTGGAATGTTGTCCTCTGGCTGTCCCAGCTCTGCCTGAGATAGCAGTGTTCCTCCCTGGAACATGGGTGCTCTTTACTCACTGAGCAACTGATTGCTTTTCTTAAACGATTTTGCAAAAGCAATATAAGCTCTTTGTGCCAAGTCAGACGGTAGAGCTACACAGAAAGTCATCCTTATCCTCCTGGCTCACTTGTGGTCTTGTCAGAGGTGACCCGCAGGGTTTCATTCACAGCTGTCTGTACTCAGAGTGGCTGAGGCACACTTGTCTACCTATCATGGAACTACACTATATACATCACTCAGTAAATGTAATGAATATGTTTGAATCTAATTCAGTCTTCTCTGTAATTGAACATCCTTCCAGAGCTGCTAATGACCCTGCTGATACAATTTTCAATTTAGAAAAAAAATTCAGTTTATAAAAGTTTCAGCGCTTGTGGAGAAAGGGCAGATAGAGAAGACGGAGGAACATGTATGTACTGCTGCTGACAAGTTCCCATGAGGAAATAAAATAGATAACTTCATGGTGGAGTGTGAAGTGGGCGCATTTGTCCATGGAAGAAGGGGAAAGCTTGGTAGGAAGTCATATTCATCTGTAGGTGAGTCCACAGACAAAGGGGAAAGGTATAGGCCTGAGGAACAGAGGTAAGGCAAGGGGTTGCATAGTCAGGATGCTTGAAGGAACCTAGCATTTCTTGCCATGACTGTGAGCAGCCAAATGGCAGGTGGGCACAGAACTGCACAGCTGTATACCAAGCTGTGGAGGGTGGTGTCATCCAGTGGGAGTGGGGGTGGGGTGGGGATAAAACAGGAACAGGCAGGTAGGTGAGCAGGGGAACCAGACTCTAGAGAGATTTTTAGAGTTGTCTGGAGGGTAGATGAATGCTCTATTGTCTAGTCTAGAAAGGAGATGGGCTGCAGTAGAGACTGGAGGGGAAGGCAGAGTTACCTTTCTGAGGTGGCTGAGCCTACCAAGGCTGTAGCAGGTTGCAGGGCATGGTTCCCATGGCTTCTATCCTGGACAGCCAGGTCTGCTGGAAGAGAGACAGGAGAAGTAGTCACTTTTTTTACACATGATAAAAAGTTTGGGCTTTCTGAACATTTTCTGAATTCAGGCTGATGACGTCCTGCCTCAAGTACCTACATTTAACTCAATGAGAGGTTTTCTCCATTGACAAAGAAAAAGGAGTGAAATGACTCATTCGGGGGGCCCCAGCCAGGAAGGGACTCTCATCTCAAGGGCTCTGCTGCAGACTGAGCCTCCTAGCCAGCCTCTTTCAGCCCACAAGCTGTAAATCCTCCCTCAGTTTTGGTATCTAGGAAGGGGTAGTGGGGAGTAGGAGTCTATGCTGCCCCTCCTCAGGGAAGCACTGCTCACGCCTAGCCTGTACATCACAGGCAGCAGCTCTGAGGGCAGCCTGGTGTTAGTGAGCACTCCTGCTGGAGTGACCACTACCATGACCTATGGGCCCTTGTTCCAGCGTTTATCCTCCCACATTGTCTTGCATTCATTAAACATCTCCAGTCACTGGCTCCACTCCATAACAAGGGCACACACTTCTGGATTACTGGAGCAAGATCCGCCTTCAAAGTGGATCTTTGACCAGAAGTCTCAGAGTGACAGCGTCCAGGGTATACGTGCTTTATAAACTACACCTCCATTCATCAATTAGAATCAATTAGAAACCATCTCAGTTATCAGATGGGGGGGGGTTATTGTGTAACTGTCTTTTTACATGTTAATAGCCCAAGGTGCAAGAAATAATCACTTGTCATTTAAAGTGCTTCTTTTAACTGAAAAAGTAAAAGTTCTCAATTTAATAAAGAGTGAAAAAAAAATCTGTCAACCAAGATTGCTGAGAGCTATAGTCCAGGATCCTATCAGAGAGGGGCTGCATTCACATAACTTTCATTCCATCATTATTGTTGTCCTATTTTATCTTTAGTCGCTAATCCCTTACTGTACCTAAATTATAAATTGAATATTATCACAGGTGTGTGTGCACAGGGAAAAAAAAAGTAATCTATAAAGAATTTAACACTATTGTGCTTCACGGATGCCCTGGGGACAGAGACCTAGGAATGCTGTGTGAATACCGCCTTCCAGTGTGTTCCCTGTCTGTTCCCAAGCGTTCTGTTTCGGAGGTTTAGGATGGGGTTTTGTGCAGCCGGTTCCTGTGTGCAGCAGGCATAGGGACCGCTGCCGTGAACCTCCAGGAGCAGGAGGAGTTCAGGAAAGGCTTTCTTTTGTTTGAGAAAGCTCTTCTTGAGGGCAGGGGATGGTGTGTTGATGGGGCAGAGATTGGCGTGGAAGGCTGAGTCATGAGAACTGATGGGGCCTTAGATATGGGTCTGCTGAGGCTTCCGGTCTGTGCCTGCCAGGTGTGGCGGTCTCTGCCATGCCTCCCGGGAGGGGCTGGTGGGGGACCACTGCTCTTTCGACCGCGTGTCCTCTCTCAGGCAGCAAGGTGCCTTACTTGTCATTTGGATTACCCATTCTGAGAGGAAAATAGAACCCCGCTGGTGTTGGTTGTGATCAGCATGCCCTCTCTGAAGGACAGGGACAATGTCAAGGACCTGCAGACCTCTTCCTGACATCCAGCTCCCAGCTCAGGAATCCTGCTTGCTTAGCTGCTCATCCTGCAGGGAAGCCAGGAACCAGTGAAAGCAGCCTGCTTCCCCGCTTTCCATTAACTAAAAGACAACATAAGCCTCAAAGGCGGGACCTCCCAAGTCTTCTCCGTTTGAAATGCTCAGATGCTCTCTGACTCCTCAACAAAGGAAGGGAGGGAGGGAAAGCAAGTAGGCTGACTGGGTGCATTGTGATCCTAGTAAGCCAATTAGAAAATGAAATTTTCTATGAACTAACTAGCACCCTCAGAGCTCCCAGGGTCTCAACCACCAACCAAGGACTGTACATGGAGGAGTCTGATTGTTCTGGCAGCATGTGTATAGTAGAGGACTGCAAATTCGATCATCCATAGGAGGAGAGGAGCTCGGCCCTGTGTAGGGAAATGCCAGGGCCAATAAGTGGGAGAGGGTGGGGTGGCAGGCATGGGGAGGGGGGAGGCAACAGGGGTTTGTTTTTGTTGTTTCTGTTTGTTTCTTTGTTTTTTGGAGGGAAACTGTGAAAGGAGAAATTTACATGTAAATAAAGAAAATATCTAATAAAAAAAGAAAATGAAATTAATTAAAGTTGCAAATAGGCAAACACTCTAAGGGGGTTTCTCCCTTGGAAATGCATCCCATGTTCTGATTTTGAGACACGAGCTGTAACAATTTCTGAGCAGGTAGAAGGAATGGTCTCAGAAGCTGCGTGGCCTCCACTCCCTGCACCTCCCTAAGTGTGGGCAATACCAGGAAATGAGCCCTGGACAATGTTTGCAGTAGATCTTCCTATCTCCCCCGTATCTATCCAGAGGTCTTGGGTAAACAGGACACAGAGCACATCAGGTCTCTCCCACAAAACACCTCCTCTCTACATCCCAAGCCCTTCATCATCTACAGACAGAAAACAGAAGAGTGAACTCCAAGTTCAAACAGCAAGAGGTGTGTACAGAAAAATGCTTTAACGGGTTACGAGCAACTTGGGGATCATCTCCTTTGTTTTCGGGTTATTTGCTGTATACATCTCAAGTGCACGTGTGTAATGTGAAATATACAGTGTTCATGCGGCACATGCAACCACAGCAATATGAATAGCATATAGCCTGCTGACTGCTTAGGACTACCACAAATAAAGGCTCGGCTCACAATGGAGTGCTATACCTCAAGGTAGCATTTTTTTCTATCTCTACCTCTATTCTATTTGAACATGCTAATTGTCTTCCCTTTTCCAGAGTCCAAGCATTTGGTTTGGAAGAATAAGGCCAAAGACTCGCATTGTTCCAACCGAGAGGCCAGCTGCAAGCTTTTCCACAATGAGCTTCATTGTTGAGTAAATGGAGTCCCTCAGGTGAATGTAATTATGCAAATCTTTCCCTGACTCCGAGCCTTTCCAAGCCCTCTCCCCAGGCTGCCCTGCCCTGAGCACCCTGTCACTTCCAATTACCAAAGTCGCACTTGTTTTTCTGGGAGTGTCCTCCCTACTTCTGGATTCTGATCCCCCAACCTGCTGCTGACTCTGCCCCTGGAAGGCCTGCTAGGGCTACTGGGTGCGTCTGTGGACAGACCTCTACAGCGAGGCCTGTCTGCACTGGATGCCAAGCACAGGAATAGAGTCCCATTCATCCCCTGAGGAAGCTCTGCCCTTGGCTGAAGACACACAGGTTACCTCAAAGGTCAGATGCTACAAAGAGAGAAGGATGAGGTGTATTTATTAAAGGCCATGGAACTGGTGTAGAATGATTCTCTCTCTCTCTCTCTCTCTCTCTCTCTCTCTCTCTCTCTCTCTCTCTCACTCACTCACACACACACCACGGTGGGGGGGGGAGGGAGGACTACAGCCTTATGTGATTATGACACTTGACTCTACTGTGACCTCCATCCACTGACGTGGGAACACTGAGCTGCAATGCATATTTATGGATAACTATAGACATTCTTAGAAATAAGGAACCTGGGTAAAAATCTCTTGAAAGTCCCCACCTCCTTTGATTTAAATGAGTCACTATGTGCTGGAGATCATTTTTTCCACGTTTTTGGTTATTACCCATAGTCACTGAAATAGAACTCTGCCTCAATGTTTAATAAATACATAACTGCAAGGCCACTGTTAAACCAATCTGTATTCACTACATGGAGCTATGCATTTGGATTAAACAGTGCTTACAAATAGCCATTCATTTCTCAGCAGTCAGTAACCTGCGTTCTTTACCAGACACCAGTAAATGGGCAGAGAGGGTTGCTAAGAGATACAGTACAATGGTAGTAAGCCAAATATCACTTTTCTGTTGAAAATAAAATACCCATAGAGCTTTAAAAAAAAAAAACACAGAACTATAAATCACGAATACATTAAATCAGAACTCAGTTTTAACGTCCAGCTAACCCTCAAAGGATGGATCCAGAAGGTACCAGTTTCTTTAACATCTCCAAGTAGGTATGAAACTGAACCTTGAGCAGCAGAGAGGGAGCTAAGATGTCAAGCTCACTGGGGAAGAACTTGCCTGTTACAAAGTAGAGGCTGTTGAGGTTGCAAGGGTTAGGGATGCTTGGTTGTTTCTTTATTCACACAAAAACCATGTGACTCTGGTGGGATGTGTTGGCTAGCAGATGCTGCCATTTTTTTTTTCTTCTTTTTGGTTTTTCTGAGACAGGGTTTCTCTGTGTAGCCCTGGCTGACCTGGAACTCTGTAGACCAGGCTGGCCTCGAACTCAGAAATCCGCCTGTCTCTGCCTCCCAAGTGCTGGGATTATAGGCATGCGATGCCGCCGCCACCACCCGGCTTAGATGCTGCCATTTTTAAAATAATATATGACTGCTAGATGATTGCTTATCCTTCCCCAGATTTCTGACTACATTGACAGCTAAGGTAACTAGCTTGACAGCTAGAAAACGCTTTCACAGACATGATCTGTTACCTCCTTACCTAAACTCAGTCTCCATTGTTAATGCTTCCTACTTCCTCCTCTTGCTATGCCACTGTCCGAACATAATTTGAGTTCTTATAAATGTGCCTAACCCTAATTAATATTCCACTATAAGGTCCAACTTTTTAATCACAAGTTCTTGTTCCTTCTGCTCTATAAAAGGCTCATCTTAAAGGCTGTTCATGTTGTTAACTCATGTTGTTATCTCTTTTGTAAACTTATAAGCTACAGGAAACCAACTCAGCTCCTCCTCTCCTGGACCAAATGGACTCCATCCAGATCAGTGCATCTGCCTAAAGTTCCCACTTGCTACCTATTCCAGAGGGTGGGGTTCCTCTGGGTTTCAAATGTACATCTAAGAAAAAATAAATTTCTTTCTCCCAAGCACACTTAATGTATGTATGCATCTTTCAGCAGTTTGTCAAGTCCAAGCACTTACTGTATCCAGGACAGCTCCAGAGAAGCAACCTCCGGATGCTCCAACCTTTTCTCACAGGCACAGATGCTTCTACTGGACTTGCTCCTTCTGGTCTATCCACAAATGGTTCCATAGACCTGGGACATCAAGGAAACAGCCAACTCCCTAAGACTGAACAAACATCCCCATACCCATTCTTCTAGGTTCCTAGAGACACATCACCCCAAAGCCAGGAGGAAGTAGTCAGATATCAAAATGAGCCTATTCCTGCTTCACCATCACCTCTTTCTAATTTTTTCCTTTTTAATTAAACCAAAAGGGGACTATTAACATTCTCTTTAAGCTCCACCTCACAGTTACCTGGCAAGAGCCAGGTATGCCTGACTCACTATAAAAGGAGCTGCTTACCCACTCCTCTCTCTCTCTCTCTCTCTCTCTCTCTCTCTCTCTCTCTCTCTCTCTCTCTCTCTCTCTTTCGCGCGCGCGCGCGCTCCTCTCTGCTCTCTTGCTTTCTGCTACCCTCCCCCTGCTCTATGTACTCATGGTTGGCCTCTTCCCCTCTACTCCTCTACTTCTCTACTCTTTTTTCCTCTGCCTTTCTCTGCCTCTGCCACCCTTTTAACTCCCCTCCCAATGTCCTGAATCAACTCTATTCTATACCATACCGACATGTGGCTAATCCCTCAGGGGAAGGGATGCCTTGGCGTGGGCCCACTGAGACACCCCCTTCCCCCATTCCTGACTACACCTCCATAGAACATATCCCCCCCTCTCTTTATCTTTTTGTAAACACAACAGGATAGAAAAAACCATGGGGGTGGTAGGAGGAGGAGAAAGTGAAGAGCATTGTATGTATTTTCAGCTATCTAGAAGTTATACTTTAAAAATAAATAAATAAATAAGAACATGGTTTCTACCAGTAAGATACAGCATTGGGTCACCTTCCATAGTAGGTCAAGGAACATTAAGTGTAGATGTACAAAGAATGAATTGATGTACCAAAATCTACCACAGCTGTATTCAAGACTAGTGAAAAGTTGCTTATGACATGTAGGAAATAGAGAATGGGTTTCTCTGACCAAATTGTTGAATCACATGTATATTGTCACATTTAAGTGTTCCTAATGCAGGACTATGCCACACACTATTACATTTGATCCAAGTAAATGGCCCCATAAGACTGAAAAATTGCTATTGTCTAATGGCATAGCATGTTATCATGATAGCCCTATGCTTTTGCTCATGTGTTTGGGGAGAATGCTGGTATAAACTCACCGACTGTGCTGCCAGCTGTATCAAAGGGTAGCACATCCAACCATGCACAGTACATAGTATTAGATAATAACAGATGGCTAGGCTACTGGGATATTTCTCTTTTGTTTTGTTAATAACATTTATCATTATCTTAGACTGTAGTGAGACAACACGTACTTCACTACACTGGCAAGCAGCCTCCTTCCTACATTCATAACTGTGTCTCTTGTTTCAAGAAGCCACATTGAGTGAGTGAACCACGTCTTCCAGGTTTGTGCATGAACACAGCAATGGTCTTGTCTAACGTTCCCATCTGTACTGGCTGGTTTTGTGTGCCAACTTGACAACAGGCTGGAGTTATCACAGAGAAAGGAGTTTCAGTTGGGGAAGTGCCTCCATGAGATCCAGCTGTGGAACATTTTCTCAATTAGTGATCAAGGGGGTAGGGCTCCTTGTGGGTGGTGCCATCTCTGGGCTGGAAGTCTTGGGTTCTATAAGAGAGCAGGCTGAGCAAGCCAGGGGAAGCAAGCCAGTAAAGAACATCCCTCCATGGCCTCTGCATCAGCTCCTGCTTCCTGACCTGCTTGAGTTCCAGTCCTGACTTCCTCTGGTGATAAACAGCAATGTGGAAGTAAGCCAAATAAACCCTTTCCTCCCCAACTTGCTTCTTGGTCATGATGTTTGTGCAGGAATAGAAACCCTGACTAAGACACCATCCCAGTTTGCTTTCTGTCGCTGTGATAAACACTATGCCCAAAAGGAATGTGGGAAAGAAATGGTTTATTTGGCTTACACATCACCAACACAGGAATTCGGGGCAAGAACCTAGAGACAGGAACTGAAGCAGAAGCCACAGAGGAACACTGCTTACTGGCTGGTTTCCATAGCTTGTTCAGTCTGCTTCCTTAAGCACCAGGGATGGCCCCACCCACTGTGAGCTGGACCCTTCAACACCAATCATTAATCAACAAAATGTTGATCGATCATTAATCAACAGTGTAACAAATTAACAAACAGTAACAACAAACCCCAAGCAAGCTCGTAACAAATTAACAAACAACAATAACAAACCCTAAGCAGTACAGATGCATTTCTCTGTCGTCATTTGCATTGATCAGGGACTTTACTACTTATTCCTTAAAATAATCACATAAAATTGAAGTCATTCTGTCCACAGGACAGAAGAGGAAATTGAAGCCTTCAGTCTACATCAAAGAAGAAACAAGAAGTGTCCTGGCTCTTTCTTACCACAAAGTGGCAAGGGTCCTGTTGTTAACAGCCTGGCAGCCACTTTGAGCCTCCCTGAAAGACTCAGTGCACAGAAGCAGGGAGCTGGGGACGTTGGGATTGGTAGGGTCCTTGGTGAAAATGCTAGCAGTCACAGACCCGTTCCTGCCATCACTCCTGGAAACATGAACACTAGTTCTAGACTGGTTCTAGACTCTAGAATCATAATTGGATTTCTCTGTGTAGCTTTGGCTGTCCTGGAGCTCACTCTGTAGACCAGGCTGGCCTCAAACTCAGAAATCCGCCTGCCTCTGCCTCCCAAGTGCTGGGATTAAAGGCATGCACCACCACTGCCTGGCATAATTGGATTTCTTAAAACCACTTTTCTTTTTAGGAACATGATTCTACTTCCAAACTTTTATTTCTTAGAAATACATAGTATCTTACATAAATATTTGCACCATGGGGTAAGAGGGTGACTTTTTTAAAAAATGAAAAAGTACTTTCACTAGTTAAAAAGAAAAGATTGCCTTGGTGAGGCTAATGAGGGGTTGCATTTGATAATCTACATAGAAAACACAAGTTTGTATCCATGTCTACTGATAATATAGGGAAAAAAGGCAAGATTTTTTTCTCATCTACCTCTCGTTCACAGACAAGGAACCCATAGCCACAGACAAATTAACAAAATAAACACACACAAATTTACAGTCCAAATAAATGTTTCTGAATTTGGAAAATGCCACTGATTGATCTATTTTGGTTTAACTCTTCCAAAAGAGTTATTATTGAAATATAATTACTGCTCTGCTTTATTGATAAGAAGGAATATGGGAGTAAGGGGTGGATATTAAGAGGCAACTAGAGCTTTGCTAGCACAAGTAGATTAATGCATTAAAAGGTGTCTTAGTTACTTCTCTATTGACTGACAAAATACCATGATCAAGGCAACTTATGAAAGAAAGTATTTGATTTGGGGTTCCAAAGGGGTAGAGTCCATGCCTGTCATGGTGGGAACATGGAAGCAGGCAGGCATGGCACTGGAGCAGAAGCTGAGAGCTCACATATTGGTCCACAAACAGGAGGCAAAGAGAGCTAATTGGAAATAGCATGGGCTTTTCGTCAAGTAAGGCCACACCTCCTGATCCTTCCCAAATGGTTACAACAAATGGGGACCAAGCATTCAAACATAGGAGCCTACAGGGGCCATTCCAGTTCAAGCTGCCACAGGGTTGGTGGATTATTTTGACAGCAGGTTTGCTTTAAGTGCTGATTTGGCTGTTTCACTAGGTCAGTGTTTGAGAATTTCATAAATAAGAAGGACAACACCAAGTATGATTCCTTGACCAGGCCTGACCCAGAATCTTGAGCCTAAATAATACTTGTTGATTGGTAATTTATTAGTCTGCAGAATTGTGTAACTAGGAGCAGAATATGGATTAAGAAGAGGCCAGTGAGATGGCTCCCAGGCAAAGTTACTTGCTACTGCACTTGAGCACCCACGTTCTATCCTCAGGAGAAAACAGGCTCCTCAGAGTTGCCCTCTGACCTCCACATGCACAGAGTGCATGTACACACAGATACACACAGATAAAAAGTACAAATGTGATTTTTTTTAAAAGAAAATGGGCAGGGTTGCAGAGATGGCTCAGTGGTTAAGAGTACTGGCTGCTCTTCCAGAGGACCCAGGTTCAATTCCCAGCACCTATATGACAGCTCACACCTGCCTGGAATTACAATTCCTGGGAATCTAACATCCTCAGAGACATACATGCAGGCAAAACACCAATGCACCTAAAATAAACAATTAAAAATTTTATTCCTACCTGGCAGTGGTGGCACTCACCTTTAATCCCAGCACTTGGGAGGCAGAGGCAGGTGGATTTCTGAGTTCGAGGCCAGCCTGGTCTACAGCGTGAGTTCCAGGATAGTCAGGGCTACACAGAGAAACCTTGTCTCAAAAAACAAACAAACAAACAAACAAAAAAACAAAACTTTTCTTCTTTTAAAAAATCAGCTACTAAAGGCAGACAGTAAGGACTATAAGAAGAATTTTGATTTCTTCTTTGACCAAACACTTCAGACACTGATCCCAGGGAGAATTCCTATCCTTCCCTGGCTTTCTTTGTCTCAGTCCAAAAAAAAACCCTATATAGTCCATAGGCTCCAGAGCAAGTAGAACGTATCATATCAAGCCCTACATTGGGCACCAGAAACCTTAGGGTGAATTTTTTTCTCTTCCATCTTTCATTTTAATGCATGATCCCACAACAACAACAACAACAAAAAAAAAACAAACAAAGAACAGGTAAACAAGAAAATATCTTGTGAATTTATTTCATTAGGTTTTTAATGTGACAGGAGATTCTTCAGAAATGCTGAGGCTAAGAAACAAGGAAAAGGGGTGCTTGTGTCCAGCTTGATGATACAGGCAGATGTGAAGAGGCTCAAGTGGACAAAGAGGTAAGGACTAACATGGTGGCTGAGGGACTACACAAGGCCTGTGTGTGTTCAGACAGCCTCAGGACTCCTGCATTTACACAGCGGCTCCTATCTTCTGTTTCCTCATGGCCATATTGGTAGTGTGGCCCAAATCCCACCATTCTGTATGGATTTTAGATGATCCATGGCCTCAGGGTGTGTGTCTATATACGGGTATAGATATACCTTTGCCCTGTTTTAGTTGACTACTCATACAGTTTCTCAGAAGGAATCGTGGTTTGGTTGCTTGATTTTGTTTGTGTGCTTACTTGAGATAAGACACCACTCTGCTTCCCAGACTGTTCTCAAACCCTTGGACACAATGATCTTCCCACCTTAGCTTCCCAAGTAGTTATAACTACAGTGATTCACCAGCACTCTGGGCAGAGAGTAGAGTTGTGACTAAGAACAAGATCCTGTGGCTATGTGACAGCCGATCTCTGTTGCTGTGGTAAGACAGGAAGCAAGGTAGCATGCGGGAAAATGTGCATATGGTTCTACAGAGAAGAGTTCATGGCAGAAAGAGGCAGGAGCAGGAAGCTGAGAGATGGCGTCCTTAACAGCAAGCTTGAAGCAGAGAGAGCAAACTGGGGGTAGCTTGAGGCTTTAATTCTCAAAGACTGTGCCCCAATAATAATAATACAAACTAATAATAATTAATAATAATATAATAAATAAGCTTTAAAAGAAAGTTGTGTTGGGCCAGGCAGTGGTGGTGCACGCCTTTAATCCCAGCACTTGGGAGGCAGAGACAGGTGGATTTCTGAGTTCAAAGCCAGCCTGGTCTACAGAGTGAGTTCCAGGACAACCAGGGCTACACAGAGAAACCCTGTATCGAAAAACCAAAGAAAAAAAAAAGTTGTGTTTATCAACTATCCCTATGAGTGCTTTTTTGAAAAGGGGAAAGAGAAAAGCTAAATCTACTTTGAAGATTTTAATAATCCATCGCAAAGATAGCCTTTAGCAGCTTCAGAAACAGAAGGCTTGAAGTAGAAACCCTTTTCTTGAGTTGTAATCCTAGGCATGGGTCCTGAAAGAAAACAGCCTCTCCCAGCTTTTCCCAGTTGGGGAGGTGAGAGCAGGTACAGCACTAACTCTGACATCTCTTCACTGACAACTCTGTCAGTTTAAAGCACTGCTGATCATTGATGGCAAGCTGGAGCCATGACACTGAGAACTGTCAGAGGGGATTCTGACTGCTGGGGCCACAGCAATTCAGAGCTTAGAAATGACAGCAGAACAATGGGAAAATCCCACCATGCAGTTATTAATCATGAAAATGGGGAATTATGCCCTCTTATGTCAGCAGTTAATGGCTGGGGTTCAGACTCTTGGCTCCCTCCCTCTGTCCAGTCAGACAAGTGGACAGTGGATAGGAGGGAGCGCAAAGCTCTTCCTAAACTCAATGTCCCCATTTTCTTAGGAGAGAAGTGTCTCTATGAGAGTGGAGTATGTTGCTACCAGATGAAGGACAGTGCAGCAGTCTGTAGACCTGAGTGGCTAGAGGTTATTTTCTGCTGAGAATGATTAACATAACAAAGGTCCTGTCCCTGACTCAGGACAGCCCTCTATGTTGATTGAGATTTCTTTAGGTGCCTTTTCACAGCCCAAGTGAAAACACAGAGCGCACTTACTGGCACACACTCTCCTGTGTGTGCACAGCCACTTTGGTTATGCATATTGCAAGATAAATGCATACATAAATAGCAGAGCAGTTTATTTCTTGTTTTCCATGATTGCATTTGTTATCCCTACTCCAGGGGTAATATCCAGGGGTAGATTGAAGATGTTCCCTTCCCTACGAACATCCCATTTCCTGCATGGGATCCTGAAGGAATGAAGAAAGAGGATGTGTGCCATCTGGAAAAGCTAACGTTTGCTTTGTCTCTGTCCTCCACACACCCTGAAAGAAAATTTGAAAGACAGTCACCTCCAGAGGCTTTCCCTGAAGGACTCTTTTCTGTTAGTTCATTAATGGACTCACTCTCTTTTTATAGCTCCCTGAATGCATATGTAAAGCTGTAGCCTACTTTCGTTTCCAAGTCCATTGGAAGAATTTTCTTTGTTTTCCATGGGCTACAGAGAATTTCAAATGCCTGCATGGCCAACATACTGTAGAGCAGGGCGTATTCTCTCCTTGTCTCAAAATCTTAACTTCTGTCCTTGTTTCTTTCTTCCTTTCTTTCCATATTAAATTCTAATATTTCTTCTTTATTTTGGTTGTTGTTTCTGGTTACCTGAACTGGGAAACCAGTGTCAAGACAAATACAATATTTTATTGTTCTTTACTTATATTGCTAAAATACTTTCTCCAAATATTTGTAGCAGCCAGTCTTCGTGGTATACTTAGGGAGTGGAGGCAGGAGAATCAGAAGTCACACTCAACAAGGTTCTACCTCAGCTTGGGCTACAAAGAACCCTGTCTCATTATACCCCCAGTGCCCCCAAACAGTAGATGAACCATACCCCAAATTCCACATACTTCTTCTCACAGTTTGAATTGCTAAACAAACACATTTTACTATGGTTCAAATCTTGAAGTATTTTAATTTACTAATTCTGTGGTTTCTTACTAGGCCTTTGCTTTTCTTTCCAGTTTTAAAACTCTTTTCTCTCCAACTTTGAAACTCTCTTGTCTCAGATTCTTTTCCTGTTGCTGTGGTAAAGCACTCTGACAAGAGTGACCCGTGGGAGAAAGGACTCATTTGGCTCACAGTTCAAGGGTACATCATGGAGGAGAAGAAGAGGGACTTGAAGCAGCTGGCCACATTGCATTCACAATCCAAAAGCAAAGAGTAGTGACATGCTGACCCTGCTGATGTCCCTTTGACATTTACACAGTCCAGGATCCCATGCAGGAAATGGAACCACTCACAGAGGGTGGGCCTTCCTGCCACCATAGGCAGGCACACACACACACACACACACACACACACACACTCGAGCCTGTGTCCCAGGTGATTCTAGGGTCTGTTAAGCTGACAATTAGCCCTGACCATCACCTGTCCCAACCCATGTTTGTATGCATTTATAATATGTGATAGCTCTGGAATAGGCTAAGGTATAGGGCAGTGCTAGCTTTCTTTTTAACTCATTCTTTTCTAGAAAATTCTTTGATGTCTTTGCCTCTTCTTTCTTCTATGTAAAACTTGAAAGCATATCATGCAATTTGAAAGCATCCTCTTGGGGTTTGATGACACTGCTTTCGTTTGAAAGACTTTCTTGAGCTGTCTGAGACAGCTCAAGAAATGATTAGTAGCAAATATGCTGAGTCATGCTGAACTAAGGAGTTTTGCTCAGAACAGCCTGAAGCCTGAACTCAAAAGCTGTCACAAATTATAGCCAAGGGGAAGACACAATCCATGTCTAAGGGAAAGACTCAACCCATGTCTAAGGGAAGTGTCAAGATACAGATCCAAGGTTACCCTGTAATGGAGGGAAAATGTTAGGAAAAGAAGAAGCAAAGAGCAATTCGGGGAGTCAGACTGCAGTGGTCCTGGGAACACGCTGGACTCAGCCTCCTCCTGGTAGTGGCAGTAGCGCTGTGGCCTCCAGCGGTCTGCACCTTCTGTCAACAGGCAGTGAGCTTTCATGATTCTGTGCAGTTTGCATCAATTCACCAAAGCATCTCTCCACACGAGTTCTTTTTTTTTTTAAGATTTATTTATTATTTATTTTATGTATGTGAGTACACTGTCGCTGTCTTCAGATACACCAGAAGAGGGCATCGGATCCAGCTACAGATGATTGTGAGCCATGTGGTTGCTGGGAATTGAACTCAGGACCTCTGGAAGAGCTGTCAGTGCTCTTAACCACTGAGCCATCTCTCCAGCCCATCCATACCAGTTCTTGATGACACTTGTACTGCTATTTCTTCAATGCATAGCTTTGAGTGAATTGAAGAAAGGTTCTGTAAAATAATTCTTTTTGGAAGCATGCTCCCTTTTGGAACCAACTGTAGAGTAATAATAATACCTGCTATTGCCATATTCTTCATTTAACTTTTTTTTTTTAATCAGAAAGACCCAAACCACTCTTAGCTGTAAGCACAAGGAATCAAGAATTTTCAACAAAAATATTAAAGTGTATTCTATTTTCTGAAATCCAATTCGAGATAAACAGAATAATGTGTCAAACAAGTTCCTTGTGTACAAACATTGCTTGCTCAAATATATTCTATCAACACTTTCTGAAATTCTTTAGAATTTATTCCCACTATGAATGCTTTTATAAAGAATGGGTAGCATAAAGAACTTGGCTCTTTCTAATCCCACCTCCTAGGCTTAGTCCTCAGCAATAAGCTATTCAGATACCATCAATGCTGTTCATTGGTTGGTTGGTTCGTTGAAAATGCTTCTTTGGGAAACAGCTAAAATGCATGATTATAGGTCAGCTAGCCATCATACCCCTTTGTGGGAACTTCTCTTTCCTTGTATCACTGGTCTTGTTGGTAGTAACTGTTGTCATTGGCATGAGCAATCTCATCACTTTGGTCACAGTTGACTAGTCAAGAGCAACTAACCAGGGGTATGGAGCATCCCAAGTTTTGTGGATACTGATCATAATTTTTGATCCTGAAAATTCTTGTTAGTGACATTCTTGGTCCTTTAATCCTTTAATCCTCTGGGGGTACTGTGTCTGAATACTGTGCCTTCATGAGCCTTGGAGCACTGAGTATCTGAGAGCTACACCCATGACTTCCATGAGTCTTAGACTACTTGAGACATTTCCCTGAAGCCAGAGAGTCAAAAGCACCAGCTACTTACACTTCTCAGTTTGGTCATTAGCCAATGGTTGATCTGGGAGTTCAGAAGCCCAACAAAGTTGCCTTTGTCTGGAGAAACTCAGGATACTAGTAATACTTTAGAACTCTCTTGCAGAATCCAACCAAGGATGGGATTTTACCAAAGTCACACATGACTTTGAGGCTCCCTTCCTTATCCCCTGTGTCTGCATTTCCTTCTTCCTGGCAGCCTTTCCTCATATTTCACATTTGCACACACAGCTTTGCTTCAAGGAAATGTGACCCAAGCCAATAGTGGCTGAGCCTGGGTTACTGAGCTGGTCGCCTGGAGCTCTGAGACAGAATCTTACCAGGATTGAGGTCTGCAGCTGCTGATGGTTTAGAAGCCAGAGATAGCTGGACCTACAGACTTAACACAGACGACCCTGATGGTGCTGCAGGCTCTGCCTCCAGGTGACTTTGAGGCCATCTCCTCTCCTATTCTTCTAGAAATGTGGTCAAGATAGTTAGATTCCTGTCAGTTGCCTAGAGAATCCTAATGGAGTTAAGACCAAAGCTCCCGAATGCTGCTGAACATCTCATGGGAAAACAGAACAAAACCATAATCTACAGTCAGCATTGTGGTTTTAGATATAGAGTTCCTCACCTCAAGACTCATCGGTTCTAGGCTTGATTACCAACTGATCAGCTTTGGGGATTAACTGGCTCCTGATCTCCTCAATGGAACAATCTACTAATGGATTCATAATTTGAACTATTGGGAGATGACATGAACGTTAGAAGGTGGCAGATGTGGGGTGGAAGGTGGAGGGTGGAGGGCAGAGGCGGTAGTTAGAGGAAGTAGATCATGAGGGCTTGTCCTGGGAAGCCATGCCTTGTCCCGACTACTTCATCCAGTTGTTCCTAGCTGGTCTTCTTGCACTGTGGCTCCTGACATCTACAAGATGAACAGCCTCTGCCATACACTCCTGCCACAGTAATATTCTGCTTGCCCTAGGCCCAAAGCAATAGAGCTGATCAAATTTGGACTGCAACCCCTTAAAGCAGGCACCAAGATGAGCTTTGTCCCCTTTGGTCCTCTCAGTTACCACAGCAGTGAATTGTAGAGTCATCCAAGTCGCATATAACTTTGCACACAATTTCAGGGTCTCACAGCTTTGTTTGTTTGTCTGAGAACGTGCCTTATTAGCATCACATGTGTACTGCTGACTTTATAAGAATTAAACCCTTTGGGGTTGTTCCTTAAAACTCCAGGCAGTAGAGCTGACCTCGCTGGGTAATCTCAGAAATTTTTGAAAAAAAAAAGGAAAGGAAAACAACTTTGGAATCTCGTTCCCCTCCAAGTTACCCCCTCCAAATGAACAAAGCTACCCTCTCCAAATAGTTAACCCTCCAAATAAACAGTTGCCCCCTTCAAATAAATAGAAAAAAAGCAAATCACAACTGATTAAATAAATAAATAAGCTTTAAAAAAACACGTTGCCAAGTTGAGAACATGCTCACAATTGTGGAAATATCTGTGAGCAGGAAGTTCATGGAAATGTGGGCAATAAAAAAGGACTGGTATCCCTGGGCACCCATTGTGTAAGCTGATTGATGGCTGCGTCCCTTGTTAAGGAAGAACTACTTGAAGCATTGAAAGCTGGGGTCCAGAAGTTGCTCCACAAACCACACAATCACTGATCTCAGTCGGACAGAGATGGTTTATTGAACACACAGCCTAAGACTGATAGATCTGGGCTGTAGTTCAGAATTCAGGGGCTGAGGCTATGACCCTGAACATTTTTCTATGTCACCTTATAAAGGCTAAAACTGAAAACGCCACAGTGAGCTCATACATAGGTGCTGGAAGTTTTGCCTGGTTGTCTGCCCTGACTCAAGCCATTTTAGACATAACTGTTCATATTGACCTTTAGTTTGATGGCTCCTACATAAAGCTTTGTAGAATTTCTTAAGATTAGCAAACCTCATTCAGAGCATAACAGGATGTATGTGATCAGCATGACTCTGCTCTGAGTCAAGTTACTTTTCTGTGTCAGTGACTGGCAGGCATATTATAGCAACAATATGAAATAGTTTACAGGCATGGAACAAAATGGCTCCAGCTATACTAGGGGGCAGGCCTCAACAGCATGACTTATGTTCCACCCACCTGGTTTTGTATTTGTCTGTCGTTCATGGGTCCAAAGGGAAAGCACCATTGGTCTTAAGGCCGTTAGCAGGGTCCTGTCTTCTCTCCATCCTGTGCCCGAGGTGGTCTGTCTGTGCCTGGCAGCACAGCACAGTATGTTTTAGGACAGGGTGGATGCATGCTTTCTCTTACACACAATTCCCACCTTTTTCATTAGTTCTGACACAGTGCTTAGCTGCACAACACACTCTTTGCTCTAAAAGCAAGGAGCCTGTGGGAGTGTAGGCTCAAGGATGTGAAGGGGAGCTCCAGGCACACTCGCCTTCAGCGGGAGCTGCTGCTGCAGAGAGGGCAGAGATGGTACAACACACTCCATGCAGTGAGCTGACCAGAAGTCAGGGTTTCCATCAGAATCAGGCTGGGCAGGTGGAGTCCAGGCTCTCCTGCCTGGCAGTCTTTACCCTAACCAACATGGTAGTAATAGGTAGAAATGATGCAAATCCCTTCGGGTAACCTTTGGGGACTAAAAAGCTTACATCCATAAGAATGTACTTTCTTTTGCTATGTGGATAACAGAAAACTTGTGTTTTTCCTAACTTTAAATTTCACTTATGCATCAAGGATATGTTTGAGACCCACAATGGGTGCTTCAGACAGAAGCAAACCATGTACATACACATATATATGTGTATTTGCAGTACCTATAAAACTAGGTAAGGTTTAAGTGATAAATTAGAGGCAGTGATAATAACAACATACAATAATTGTTACACTATACTGTAATAAAAGCAATTTAAAATGTATGAATTGTTTATTCCTAGAATTGTTCTCTTAATATTTTTGACCTGTGGTTGACTTCAAATAAACTTAAACTTAGTAAAGTATAAATAGGAAGGGAGACTTTTTTTTTTTTTTT
>NW_022196902.1:13443117-13458533 GCF_008632895.1 Mastomys coucha
CCTGGCTGTCCTGGAACTCACTCTGTAGACCAGGCTGGCCTTGAACTTAGAAATCCACCTGCCTCTGCGTCCCAAGTGCTGGGATTAAAGGCGTGTGCAACCACTGCCCAGCAAGAAGAGAGACGTATATTTATAAATGCAAATACCTATTTATTCATCTAAAGGAAGGAGAGGAGGGAAGGAGAAATTAAGTTTGCTAACTGTAGTTGTCAGGGTCATTTGCTAATCACATCTCTCCATTGTAGTAGATCCATATTGAGCACAAACACTTCCTCAACAACAAATGTCCCATATCAGCTGAGCCATCTCTCCACATCCTTTAATGATATTTTAAAAGATGAACTGCTGAGGTGGGTAATTACATTTATAGAGTCTGATGGCTATTCCCAGTTGTCAACTTGACTATATCTGGAGTGAACTACAATTCACAAATGGAGGACTCACCTGTGATCCAGATCTTGAGGTAGAGTTGCCATGAAAGGCTTAGGATCAGGAAAGGTATCACACACCTTTATTTCCAGGAGACAGAGGCAAGCAGATCTCTGAGTTCAAGGCCAGCCTGGACAGAGCAAGTTCCAAATAAAGAACAGCTTAGGTCCAGGCCTGGTGGTACACACCTTTATCTCGGCCACACTTTCTGCTGGAGGCCTACATAAGGACAATGTAGGTGAAGAAGGCAGACTCGCTCTTCTTCACCTGCTTGGGCTTACTTGCCAGCACATTTGTTGGAACCTACTTCTCCAGAAGACCAACTTAAACAACTGGCCTCGTGGGTGGGGCTGAGCAACTACTAGATTCTTTGACTTCCCATTCACAGCTGCTAAATTCCCATCATTGGGTTAGTTGGACTGCAGACTGTAAGTCAGTCCCATAGTTTCTTTTAATATATAGAGACATTCCATAAGTTCTGTGACTGTAGAGAACCCTAACTAACACAGAATTCAAAACTGGCTGGTGCCCTTCTATTCTCTCTGCAATGTGAGTCTATTGTTTGCCAACAGGAGATGAAACCCAGGGCCCTCTCTGAGATGCTTAGTTGATCTTATGACGCTGAACTAACTGCTCTGTATTTCTCTTCCTGCCCCTGAGGACATGTGCTAACCCTCACCAAGCCCAAAACCAGAAACTGAGTAAGATACAGACACCTGAAGAAATCCAGGACTATGAATTCACAAAAGACTGCTGGCTGTTATTTAAGAAACTGAATTGAGCCCAGTATCTCACATCTGTAATCAAACATACTCAGGAGGCTGGGGCAGAAAGATGGCTATAGGTTCAAGGCTACATAGTAAGTTCCAGGAGAGCCTGAAGCTCTGTCTTTGAAAAGAAAGAAAAATACCTAATTTTTAAATACTGTTATGTTACTGTAGCTCTGTTCCTTTTAAATGGCAGTTAAATTGCAAGTCTTTCCTGCTTCTAGTGACATTAAATAGTGATCTGGGACAATATTCTCACAGAGATTTTGCAAATGTAGTGCAGTCCAGGAGTATCAGAGCATGCAAGTTATCTTACTATCCTAGGACAGCTATAGTCTCCACCAGATAAGCCAGTGCACACTTAGTGAGATCTGGATAAGGCATGGGCTTCAGCATTGGACAATCACAAGATCATACCTAAGGATGAAAAAAAAACTGAACCAACAACCAACCAGCAAACAAAACTTAAATGCATGGTGAGCTTCAGGGCCCTCAAGTCAGGGGAATTTTATTGAGTCAATGTTTAACCCTTCAGATTTGTGGTCATCTAACCCCGAAACCCATGCTTTTTCCAAATCTTAAAAATGACTACTAGCTTGGAATGTGGGCAGTGTGTTTCATCAAAGGCCTTCAAAATACTATTCATTTCTTGTATAACATCTCTTGAATCTGGACAGCAGTGAATGGCAGACTCGTAGTAAGCCACTTAATTAAAAACTAGTCCCATCTCCAGCAACTGTGTGCTTACCTCCCATCTGCTTCGAAAGAGCTGCTCACTCTTCAGTGCTCCTGTGTTCAGATTTCCTCTCCTCATATTGAGAGGTTTTGCTTGTTAGCTTTTATCTTTTCAAGGTTCTCTGTGTAGCCCTGGCTCTCCTGGAACTCCCTCTGTAAACCACGCTGGCCTCAGACTAAGGGATCTACCATCTCTGCCTCTTGAGTGCTGGGATCAAAGGTGTGCCCCACCATGCCTGGCTCTACATTTTGAGTATTGTAAACATTCAGAAAAAATGTCAAGTCAAAGCAGACACAGGCACACTCCCTGTCTAGTTACCAATTCCCACTGGACTGTAATTGCTATGTCAACACATCGTCTACCATCCATGACACTCATCAGTCAGTCTGTCCTGCATCCATCTGGGCTCAGGCTGCTCAGTAGCCAGGGATGAATGCACATGAAGAATGCTGCAGTGTGAGCAAAGCTTTGCCCCTTCATCTCATCACCAGACTCTGCAGACAAAACCATGAAGTATCTGAAAAGTCAAGTTCAAAGAAAGGATGTTAATAAAAGTGTCAACTGCCCTCAGTTTCGAGATGACTTAGGCAGAATGGATGGAGGCATTGCCCATCTGCTCTTAGAAAGGATTGGCAAGAATGCAACTCTGTCTGCTGGCCTAGAAAAGGTTCCTTTATTAATTAATGTTCTGACTCTGAGTCATAGTTTGAGCCCTGCACCTTTTTTATTAAGAAAAAAAAAAAAAACTTCTGGGACTTCCTTCTCAGTAGTGATAAAAATCAAATATCACCAAGGAGAGGAATCAAGGACTTACCAGATGTAGGTTGACAGAAACCTTTGACTCTGTCAGTGGGTCAGGTGTCTCTGTCAGTGGGTCAGGTGTCCAGGATAAAAGCCGAAGTGGTCTGTGATAGCAAGGCCAGGCGGTGCAAGTCAGGAGGTTGAGGAGGACTGGCCAATACAGGAGTTTGGAAGAGGACCTGTAAAGACTATAGTATACTTTATAGTATACTTTATATATTATATAAAGTATATATTATATAAAGTATATAAAATATATATTATATATTATATACTTTATAGTATAGTATAGTATACTTCCTGGGCAAGAACACAGGAAGGTAAGGACAAGGATGCAAAACAGGAACCCCAAGGCAGGAAGTACAGCAGTGGCTGTGGAGAAACACTGCTCACTGGTTGATTCCTTGTGTCTTGGTGAGCCAGGACCACAGCTCAGGGAGGGTAGTACCCACAGTGGCCCAGCCCTCCCACATTAAGCATGAATCAAAAAAGCGCACCACAGACTTGTCTGCAGTCCACTCTGATGGAGGCAGTTTCTCCATTGATGTTCCCTCTCCCCAGATGGCTATCACTTGTATGAAGTTGACAAAATTAACCAGCACACGAGTCCAAGCTTGTTTATAGATGAGAAAATATAGACCCAGAGATATGAGGTGCTTATCCACAGATACACAATAAGGTAGAGGGGATGCTAGCCCATGAACTTTCCACGTATTTACTGGGCACCTACCTTAGGCTGGGTCAGACAGTAGAGACGTAAGCCGGTCCCCCCTAGAGAAGTTCTTATATCTAGCCCGTGAGTTATAATTTGGCAAATGGTTCAGATGTGCCTGGAGTCTTCACAGAACCCTTCTTTGTTTCATTATGAATGAAAAGAAAAGAAGAGATGTTTTCTAGATTCTCTGCTGGAGTGATCCAAGTTCTTTTATTTTACAGTATTGATTATATGACTATGAGTTTATAACTGTTTCAATGAAAGAAAAAAGTTTACAGAGACTTCTAAAACATTATAAGAGACATCTTAGATTTCCCCCCCTTCTTTAATTGAAAATAGATTCTCTTCTCATACAGAATATAGTGATGGCCATTTCTCCTCCCTCCACTCTGCTCAGGTACTCTGCCCCTCATCTCCCATCTGCAGCCACTCCCTTCCTGTCTCTCAGTAGAAAAGAATAGGCTTCTAAACAATAATGATAATAATGATAATAATAAAACATAACAAAAGAAAGTATAAGAAGATAAGAAAACCACCACATTGATGTTGGGCAAGATAAAATAACACAAGGAAAAGAACCCCAAGGGATGGCACAAGAATTAGAGACCCATTGTTAACACAGACAGGAGTCCCATAAAAGTACTAAACTGAAAGCTATTCTACACATGCAGAGGATGTGGTGCAGGCATGGATAGGCCCTGTGTTTGCTGCTTTAGTCTCTGTGAGTTCATATGTGCTTTGCCCATGTTACCTTAGGGATCCTTGCTCTCCTGGTGTTCACCTCCTCTGTCTCTTATCCTTGTTCCTCTTCCGAGGGGGGGTAGGGATTTGATGGATGCAGACTCCCACTTGGAGCTGAATGTTCAAAAGTCTCTCTCTGTGTAATGTCTGGCTATGGGTCTCTGTGTTTGTTTCCATCTGTTGCATGAGGAAGCTTTCTGATGGCTGAATAGGGGTTGTTTTATCACCATCCTTTATGCTTTCTAACTGTAGGTCTCTGGTCTCTCTAGCCTCTGGTTCTTGATCACCTAAATGGGACAGGTCTGGGTCCCATCTGGTGGAGTGGGCCTTAAGAAAAAGCACATTTTAGATTTAAAGAAACATAGTTACCAAAGTATAAGCCTATTTTTTTCCTTAGTATGTTTGAGGGTGTCCAAGAAAATAATCCTGTCTATAATCATGAATGTTGTTCACACTATACTTGTGTGTACTTAGTATATTTGTAAGCTGTACATACTCAACTGAACTCTGCCTTGCATTGGAAGTGCTCAATAAAAAAAATTTTTTTGAAAAAACAATGAGTGCTAGATTCTAACCCGACTAGCTGGATGAGTTAGTCTATCCATGGTCAGCTACATTTAGTACTATTAGAAAGTGGGAAAATGCTTATGTTTTTAAAGGGATCAACCAAATGAAAACAACCCCTGACTATGTCCTTACATATGCTCCAAACACAGTGGGTTCATCTTGGAGGGTGTTCTCCACCTAAAAATCTCACAGCCTATGCTGTGTGTTCCAATGTCTTGGACTACCGAAGCTTTCTTTGAGTTTTGTTTACCTTTGATCTGAGAAGTTCTGTATGCTTTGTAATTATATACAGGATTAAATAGTCCTCCACTTGAACGGAAGCCCGAAGCACAGAGGCTTAGGCAAACAAAGGAGATCAGCAAGTTCATTGCAGCCTGGCTCAGAAACAAGAATTGCTCTCAATGACAGCTTTGCTTTGCTTTAATGTTGAATTCATCAATGTATAGATTCCCTGATGATGGAATGCGAGCAACAGGGCCATGTGATAAGAGAGACCCAAATGTGCTGGAAGTGAAATTATGCTTCCTGCAATTGTAAACACGGGACAAAAGACCTAATTACCAACACTGGTAACAAATTAAATCCCTAGAGTTAAGAAAATCCTATAGCTGTGGGTTATGTTTTCTAATGTTCTGTTGTAGACCAATGGACATTTTCAAAAGAAATGGGTAAGTCTTGTGGAATGGTCAGATAGAAAGCTCAGGGTCTTTGTATTCAATTTCCCCAGTCCTCCTGTGTTGGAGTCACTTGATGGCTGTAAAACATGGGATGTAGAGTCCACACAGGACCCATTCCTGACTTAACTTCCCTCTACCAGTGTTTTTAGCCTCTATGTCCAATAAAACCCAAGACCCACTGATTTTTGGTGTTCTGGTGTGAAGGGCAGACTACAATATAACATTAAGTTGAAATTTCTTCAGGAACAAATGCTGGAAAGATTCCTTCATCAGTGAATACAAAAATCCATCAAGATATCCAAAAATAACCAAGGATTATGCCACATAATGATTCAGTGGGAAGTTTAGCAGAGGAGGTTTGAGATGAAGTAATGGTTGAAAATGTCCCACTTCTAAAGGAGAAAAATGTTCTATGCAATCATTTCTTCTTGAGTCAATTTCTACTTTATGGATTATAACAATTGAAACAATGTTTCATGAAGCAGAGATCAAAGTTGGGATTTTTTTTCCAGTTATATTTCCTAGGATTAAAATGCATGCTTTTGAAATTAGGCAGCAGGAAACATGCAATGAAAAATAAATTAATTGGAATGGAATTTGGACTCTGATCATCTCTCCCTACTAATCTGAGGATTAATTTTATACTATATGTGAATAAAGAGTTTGAACAGGATTTCTATAAGTCAGATATAAATTAATCATTTTATTCCTCTACCTAAAAGCCTTTAATAACCCCCCATATCGCAAAGGACAAAGATCAAACCTCAGTTCACAGACTCCTATCTTTCTCCTTTTTGTCAGATTTCCCTTTCAGTTTCTCAACACTCAGGCCCCTCGCCTCTCACCTCTCACTGCTGGGAACCATGTCCCCTGCCCTCCTTGACAGCATGCAGTAAACACTCAGCCAACAGTGCCTCACTGCTAATATCACCACTGGCAATGGATGAGCATGAGTGTGTGTAATGTACACTGCACCAGAAACCAAGAGGTTGAAGGGAAGCTGTGCTGCTGCTATTTGCATATGTTACATAAGAAGGATTTGTCTATTGTAGAATGACTGAGAATATTAGGTAGGAATATTTATATTTGAATATATTTAACTTGCAACCAGGGACATGAGCCTCAGAAATCTTTCATTCCTCATCACTGAGTGGTACACACAGTTCTTGTTTGCTTGGATGACCTAGGGAAGCATCTTACAGACAGGTGCCACAGGCTCTTAGAGAGACCCATGAACAGATTTCTTGTTTCACAACATCTTCTTCATAATACCTATACCTTGAGGTAAACTTTGATATCCAATATAAGTAAAATGAAGATAGAGAGATGACATAGAACTTGTGTAAAGTCACGAAGATGATAAAGTCTGAATTACAACCAAATTTAGTCAGACTCCAGATCAGATGAGGCAATGCAGGGGGCCCTAACACAAGGCCCTGGTGATGCAGAAGTCCATTCCAGACCTTATTCCTTGACATTAACTGCATCTACCAGTCCTATCTGGAGACAGAGGACAGATTGGTCCTCTCAGTGTCTCTCCTGTTTTTCACTTTATAGTGACTTCGGAATAGCTTCTCATTTAGGTAGTAAATATACTACAACCATGTATTTTCTTCCTGAGTTTGTGTCACAGAGAGTAGGATCACTAAACCATGAAATAAAACAAATAACCAAAATAAACTATGCCTGTAATCCCAATGCTTGGGAATTGGAAGTAAGAAGTTCAGGAATTCAAGGACATTCAAAGCTACATAACAACTTCAAGGCCAGCCTGGGTTACAGGTGACCCTGTTTCAAATAAGCAAACCAACCAACCATCCACTGACCCAACCAACCAACCAACCATCAACCCACCCACCCAATTAACCAACCACCCACCCACCCAACTTACTCACCCACTCACTTTACCCACCCACACAATCAACAAAATAAATCAGGCCCTTCTGTCATGTGAAAACAGAAAACACAACAAAATTGTGTCTTCTACGAGACAGGAAGTATGGTCTAGCCAGACATTAAATCCACCTACTGAACAGTGATCTTGGACTTTCTAGCACCCAGAACTGTAGAACATTATACTTTAAAGTACTGTACTATAAACCTGTGACCACTGCCTTCCTGAAAGTCACTAGAAAAATCTGGGTAGTAGAACAGCCATTCACAGTTGCCTTCCATATAACTACGATTTACACATAGGTAAGAGTTTATGGAGGGTCAAACCCTCTATAAGAGGGCTTCACATGCTTGGTTCTTGCCCTACCACTGAGCTGCACCCTTAGGCTTCTCATTGCTAGTCACATTCATCATCTCTAATACTTAGTTTGACTCACTGAGATAGCTAAGTGGTCATCAAGGCTCCATTTTCTGACAAAAGCTACTCATTAATTATACTGCTCAACAAACAGAAGATGTGTCACTCACCAGGACCACCAAAGACTATAAAGTGGTTCTGAAGATCAATCACTAGATCTAACATATCATTGGCTCGATGAACACCAACTATGTTATGCATATGAAAACTCAAAATTGGAGTTTGGATTTGAGCTGTGAAAATCAATCAGTATTTGCCCAAGGATACTGAACTTTGAATGAACCACATTGGAACGTCTGTGTTTGTTACTTTTCTTCACTGTGATAAAATGTAGAAGCAGCTTGAGAAAAGACAGATTCAGAGACGTCAGCTGATTATGATGGGAAAGTGGAGCAGTTTGTATCAGAGTCGCTGGGAAGAAGCAAGAGAGAGAAAGCCTTCACCTTACCAGGGCTCATTGCATCTCTCAATGTCTCCTAATTTCCATGACTGTTCCCTTCCATACAGCATGCTGTTCAGTACTCACAGCCTACCTATATGTGTTTAAATTCATGAACATCTGTGTGTGTGTGGTGGAGGCAGGGCATATGTATGCCACAGCTCATCTTTGGAGAACAACCTTGGCTGTCAGTTCTCCCCTCCCACCTGGTCTTGAGACAACATCTCTTTGCTGTCTGCCATTTCCTGTGTGGGTTTGCTGGATGTATGCCAGCCTCCAAAGATCCCTATCTCCATCTCCCATTTTGTCACAGGAATAGTGGCACTATAGAATGTGGATGCCTTGTGTGGAGCTTTATGGGGCTTCTGGAGATGGAGACTCAGGTTTTTATTCTCAGAGGCTGAGCCATCTCCCTAACTCAGATACCAGCCCTTACTTGTAGAGTGCATTCTTTCAATTCAAGAGCTTCTGAGCCCGTTTGACACAGGCTGGCAGAGTCCTCCAACTGTCACCGTGATGCTTCTGTGGCCTTGCCGTGCTTGGTTGGTCTTTACTTTCCCTGTAGTGATGACTCTCCATGTAAAAAGTTAGATGGTAAGCCATTTTTTTTGGAAAGAAAAGATTATTTTGAGTTTGTTTCATCTTCTCGAATATATAACACCCCAAGTCACAGAAATGAGAGACATCAGGAAGTATGTAAGATGAGATCATAGCTTTATTTTGCTACAAGGCAGTAAGTACACTGTCATTTCAGAAGTTCAAGGCCAGCCTTCTTGCAAATGTTCTCAAGGCTGTAGACTTTCAGGTTTGTCATCCCAGCAAGCACAGGAACCTCGAGGCAGTCCTGGCTCCATACACTTAGAAACCTACAGGGAATGCTGATCGAACTCAGAAAATGCCCAAATGGATGAACATTCAGGCTGAACTCAAAACAAAACATATGACATAAACAACACAAATCTCCCAAAAATAAAAAAAAAAAAAAAAAAAAAAAAAAAAGAAAAAGAAGTGCAATGCTTTTATAAACCAACAATAACAACAACAACAACAAAATCCTAAAAAAATGAAAATGTACAACAAATGCAAAATTCTCCCAAATAAGTTTTCCAATTACAAAAGGAAAAAGGTATATATATATATAAAAATAAAAAAGTCTGGAATACTAGTGCATAGTTCATTATCTAACACCAAGTCTCTTTCTCTTCCTCTAAGCTCCACTGCCCACCTGACACTAACCAGCAGCATGACTAAAGACTAAGACCATAGCAGCGAACACATTTCTCCATTTGGCATTTACAAAATTAAATTACTGAATAAAAATATAATTTTTAATAAAACTATTTCATACAGTAATAACTTTTCAAGCAAGCTGATAACAAAATTCTCCTCATGAAATGGTTTAGTACAATAAAGATATTTCCAAAATTATTAACCACAAATGAGTTCTTATAGGTTGCATTAAGTATTACTTGGTATTTAGCTAACATTCATAATAATGCTTTTCCTGGTTTTTAAAAATATCTCTGTGTATGTTTAGTGACTGAGATACATGGAATACTGGGATATTTCTTTGTGTAAATTTTTTTTTAAAATTCACCACAGTCAAAAATACTGATCTGTTGGATCCTCTAAAATACAAATAAGTCATTATATTTAAAAAAAAATCTGATTATGATATTAACAAATGGTTACAATTCATTACCTAATAATTTAGGTAAGACTGTTATTCATTAATTTTTTTTTAAAAAAATCCTTTTTAGTTGGGTGAAATCCAGTGAGATCTCAAGCAACTAAAATGCACTTGGTGCTGCTCTCAACTGTTGTACCACAACAAAAATAGGCTCTTCTCTCAGCCATGGAGAGCTCCATGTTGAGGAATGGATACGTCAAAAGTCAACTGTAAGTGTTCTGAAAACCATAATGCTTTTCTGGAAATGTCTCACATGACCAGAGTTCGAGCTGAGAAGGCGTTCACATATTTTCGAGCCTGACCGGAGGCCGTCATCTGGTCCTCTGTCTTCCCACAGGACGCTGGTTCCCAGGCACCGCCACAGGGCTAGTGGGGGACGAAAAGGAGACATTAGGGTCAGGCCAGGAGGCATGGGCTTCCCCACCTCAGCAGGGCAGCCGAGGACCGGACTGCCAGGCTAGAAGTCATCCATGCTAGGAAGCCTTGGTCTCTCAGAACTTAGTACATCTTCATAAGATGTAACATCTTGTTCTTGGAATGCCTTCTGCCTCCTAGACAGTTTTTCAAGGTTGGAGTCAGAGTTTGGGCATCACTCTAGAGATATCTAAGGCAGGTTCTGGGCCTTTACTCACTCCACAGACTTGAAGAGCCCTTGAGCCAAGAAGCTTAATTTTTGTAAATGTACCACTACCTGGTCAAACCCACACAATTCATATAAATATCTAAAATATATACATATATTTGCATACATATACATTTCAAAGTTAACTTTGTTAGTACGTATACCAGCACAGCTTCTTTTTGCAGTGGCGAAGGTTAAACCCAGAACCTCACACTTGCTAGGCAAATGATCTACCATTAAACTCCAATCCCAACTCCTAGGTTAGCTTAATCTTTTCCTTTCCTTTTAGACAGAGTCTTATGTCTCTCAGACTGATCTTGAATTCACCGTGTAGTTGAGCTGATCTTGAACTTGTAATGTCCTGCCTCAACTCCCCAAGTGCTGAGTCAGGGCTTAATGTATGGCAGAGCAGTAGTAGACCTACTGAGCTGCACCCCCAGCCCCACTTTAGCTTAATTTTAAGGGATACATTGGAAGTCACAAGACAAACATAATAAAGAACAACATACCGACACCCAGGACAGTACTGGGCCTTATGTATGCACAATCACATGTACATAGTACAGACACACCACGAGGAAGTTTCAGACAAACCTTAGCTGGACAGGGAACAGGAAGGGTAGGTTTAGAGAGAACTTGCCCAAGCAAAGCCATGGTGTACATACAATGGCTTGAACCTGTTCTGCCCGCTGTATCTCCTGGCTCCTGTTGTTCCTCCATGTCTACTCAAACTGGAATATGTACAATTTATGTCCCACTTAATTCTCAGAATGATTTACAGCATTCATAGCACAAATACAACAGTGATTCTAAAGTAAAGAAGTAGGGCTGGAGAGATGGCTCAGTGGTTAAGAGCACTGACTGGCTGCTCTTCCAGAGGACCCAAGTTCAATTCCCAGCACCCACATGGCAACTCAAAACGGTCTATAACTCCAGTTCCAGGGGAATCTAATACCTTCACACAGAAATACATGCAGTCAAAATAACAATGCACATAAAGTACATAAATAAATCATTTTTTAAAGAACAAAAAGCAAGAACACTAGGAAATGAATGTGGAGACAATATAAAGTTGGGGAGCGATTTGTACACAAAATATGTATTGAAGGGGACAGAGGTGAATTGCCACCTGGACTCTGAGCTCCCCAGGGGTCACTTCCGGGGGGAAGACTAACATAAGCCCCCCAAACAAAATGAAGCCACAGTTTAGGAAAAACATTGTTTCTAGTGTTGACATCTGACAGCAATTATTTTCCATAGAACAAAAGAAAAGAAAGACCATATCCAGGCTCAGTGGAACACAGCAACCCCTCATTTAAGGGTCAGAGGTAGGAACCTCAAGACTCGGGGGCTAGTCTAAGCTACACAGTGAATTCAAGGCCAGCCTGGGTTACATAGCTATGCTTTGTCTCCAACATCACGGCATTTGCTCTCCAGAACCTGTGCTTCTTTTGAGAGATAAAATGCACCTGTGCTTTTATACTATGTAAAAGCTGCACATGGCAGTTTGCGGTGCCACCAGCAAGCGAATAAGACATGGTGCTGAGAACACTGTTTAAGAATGGCCAGAGGGAAAGGATAACGGAGGTGGGGAGTTACGGTTTGGACAGCGTTGCTGAGAAAGACTATGGAGAAAGAAAGGATGTAGTGGTTGTAGGGCATCATGGAACAGCCCTTACACTGCACTGCCATGATCCTGTCACACTTAACTCTCACACAGAACACCCATGGCGTGGCCACCCCTATAGTACCCCACCTATGTCACACAGCAAGAATTTAACATGGAAGACAGCACATGAGCAACACACTCAAGATTCCGTCACTAAGAAACTAGAGAGCAATGGTCTGAATGAGGTAGAACTGGACAGCCCACACCTCTCAGCAGCACAAGATGCCACTCCCAGAAGGCCTCTTACCAGGAACACAGTAGGGAAGGTGATAGGAAATTCAGGAGTTCTCTAAGCAGCATGAAATGCTGCTCCCAGAAGGCCTCTTATCAGGAACACAGTAGGGAAGGTGATAGGAAATTCAGGGGTTCAATCACCAGGACCTTCCAGTACAGACAGAACCATGGGGATGTGGAGTGAGAAGCAGCCTGCTGAGGTCCCATTCTTCACCACCCCACCCCCCAACCCGCCAGTGACTACACTAAAGTTCCAGCGACTTTCAGTTTGCAGCGCTGTGTTCTGACTTCCCTGAGCCACAGCCTCTTAGCTCACCTGGCTGCCTCCTGATCGCAGTTAAGTACACACGTGTGCTCTAAACATTCAGGTGCAACTTGACACACTCCATAGACAGTGGATCGTCCTACAGAACTTCAAGGGGCAGCGTATCACAGACATGCTACAACCAAGACGGCAGCCATCCTAGGTTGACTTCGAACAAAGTCCCATTTGATATTTTCCTAAACAATAAGTTTAGTTACAACATTCTTTGAAATGGTTCTAAACTAGCAGCTCTCAACCTGTGGCTTCCAACTCCTGTGGGGGTCAAAGGGGTCACCTAAGACCATGGGAAAACACAGATTCATACCTTAAGATTCAAAAGTAGCAAAATTACAGCCATGAAGTAGAGACAAAAATAATTCTGTGGCTGGGGTCACCACAATATGAGGAACCATATTAAAGGGTCGCGGATTGGGAAGGCTGAGAACCGCTATAGAAGGGATCCAAACGCACAGAGTTAACACACATGTCCCTGAGCATGTGCCAGTCCACCCAACGTCTCTGCTTTTGGGTTACTGACTGCTGACAAGCTGCAGCTCAGGGTTCCCAGTGCAGCACAGACATACGGACAGCCGCACTCCATCACCTAAAATAAGACAATTTCATTGTTCAGTCTTCAATAACCGAGCTAGTGCTTGTAATCCTCGCAGCAAATATGATATGTAATTATAGGTTAAGAGACAACAAATCAATATGGTGCATCCTCTACGTAGAAGCATATGCAGTGCTTAGTAATATTGACTAAGTGAGGAGGCCTGCTGTAGTAACTTAAACTAATGATACTGTGTATGTAGATTTAAAAATTACACACACACACACACACACACACACACACACACACATATATATATATATACATATATATATATATACATGTATCTTCAAAAAAATGGAGGAGGAAAATGAAGGAAAAAAAACCATAGAAACAAAAAAGATTATTTCTATTTTTCTCTAAGAGTTTTTCCTACTTAAAAAAAGAAATTTTCTACTTGGCTTGATTTAATACAGAATAAAATTCTTGCATGAAGATTAAGTTTCTTAAAATTCCACAACAATATGTTATGTTTGCCCTGCTGATGGCCACATTCTGATCTATCCCTTGCAGTATGATAGATTTAGTGACTCTTAACTGTCCATGTCTGTTCAGAGAATCATATCAACTTATCAATTTAAAAATGGTTGTGATTTGGACAAATCTCCAGGGTGATCATCCCTGAATTCATATTTTGTCCTTCCTCCAGGACTAGATATTTAAGATGGAATCAAAGAATGTACTGTATAGTGTTCATGAGTACTTTGTATGTGGGGGGAATAGGTCCTGTAGTCAGGCACTGCAGTTCAAAGGAAGAACTAACTGTTCAAGCGGGGGTGGGGAGGAAGAATTAACTGTTCAAGTGAGGTGGGGGGTAGCCTGGGAGTAAAGAGTGTATTTTGCAATGGGGAAGAACCAGAGCTGGAGTTCCAGAAACTGTCTTTTAAAAGGGGAGGGTGGGGCACGGGGTTGGTATGTAGTGTGCACTTGGAATCCTAGCACTAAGAAGGCAGGGACAGGTGGATCCCTAGGGCTCACTAACCAGCCAGCTTAGCTTACTTAAGTATTTGATGAGTTTCAGGGAGTGTCTCAAAAAAAGATAGTAGGGTGGGTGGACAGAATCTGAGGAACAATATCCAAGGTTGTCCTCTGACTGCAACACACGCACTTGTGTGTGCTTCTCCCAAACACACACACACACACACACACACACACACACACACAGAGACAGAGAGAGAGAGAGAGAGAGAGAGAGAGACAGAGAGAGACAAAGAGAGGGAGAAGAAAGAGGAGGAAGAAGGAAAGAAGGAGGAGAGAAGAGACAAGAAGGGGAAAAGAAAAGAAAGGAAAAGAAGAGAAGAGAAAAGAGAAGAAAAGAGAGCCAGGCGGTGGTAGTGCACACCTTTAATCCCAGCACTTGGGAGGCAGAGGCAGGCGGATTTCTGAGTTCGAGGCCAGCCTGGTCTACAGAGTGAGTTCCAGGACAGCCAGGGCTACACAGAGAAACCCTGTCTTGAAAAACCAAAAAAAAAAAAAAAAAAAAAAAAAAAAAAAAAAAAAACAAAAAAACAAACAAACAAACAAAAAAAAAAACCAAAAAATCCAGCGAGTCCAGCAAGTCAGGATCAGCTTCCTTTTTTCCTTAGGATCTTGAACCCGGGACCCTACAGCAACTTCTCAAGAGCATACTAGCTCTGACAAACCAGGATTAGGTGTCTTTCTGTTAAGGACTATTTTTGAATGCTGTCATCCCAATCTCTGTGTGTTTCTGTTTTAGGCCCCTTCATTTAAAAGAGCTGTAAGCACAACAGCTTCTGCAAGTGAATTCTTGCTGCTTGCAAACCAAGGTGTTCTGTAGAAGTCAGCTTGTCTGAATTCATTTAAATGTTAATAAAATCGGGGCCCCCAGGAGAGTCGCCTTACTTATCCTGTAATGCATCTTTCACTGCCGCTGGGCAGAAGTGAACTGTAAACAGTCCGTCAAAACTTTAACTGAGACATCCTGTTAAAGCACTTTGGAAAAAAATACCCAGACTCTTTGCAAAAGCCAAACAAGTGAAAGGAGACAAGAGCACGTGCACGGGTGGAAGGAGACAAGAGCACGTGCACGGGTGGAAGGAGACGAGAGCACGTGCACGGGTGGAAGGAGACGAGAGCACGTGCA
>NW_022196902.1:13458642-13474300 GCF_008632895.1 Mastomys coucha
GTGGAAGGAGACGAGAGCACGTGCACGGGTGGAAGGAGACGAGAGCACGTGCACGGGTGGAAGGAGACAAGAGCGTGTCCACAGGTGGTTTTCTGCTAGAACTAGAAGATCTCAACATTTCCCTCGGGCTCTCCTCATGCTGAATAACTAACTGCATTATTACATTCATAAAGCCGCCTCACACCTCACACAGGATCTGCTGAGGTCAGGACGCCTGGGAAATTCTACTTTACAATGGAAAGACATAGTAAGACAGCTAGATGAATCTAATATATATTTTATTTTTTATTTAATATTTATTATGATATATAATTACTACTTTATTGATATTTATATTACTTAAAAAACTAATATGCATAGATAAATGGTGTCTAAAGAATCCAGAGTAAGAATTCTCTAATTCTATTTAATTCACCCAAACAAAAATACTACTTATCTTGAATGAGATTCTGAAAGTCAGAATTCCTTCCCACGGGTACTTCTGTGTAAAATGGCATTCATAAAGGATACCATTGAAAACCTTCATTGTGTCTTAAGTCAAGAGGTTGCTAAGGTAAGATCAATGGGTACCAAACTTCCCTCGATAGTAAACATCTGTGGCAGCACAATTAAATACTTACAACTTCAGGGTTCCTAATCAAAGGGATGAACAAGGTAGGTGGTGACTACAGGATGCCCCCTACCCATTAGTGCCTCTATGTCCAGGCTAAATTAACAACGGCTAGCGCCCAGGGATCTGTTGCAGATATGGGCTTTGACCCAGATGTCTCTAGAAGTTTTCATTCTAACATGTTCATAGACCTCAATAACTTAACATCCTGTAGCTTGGGATACCCAAGGTTTTGGAAGAACAGCTCTTTCCTTGGACATCTCCTAGTACCTGATTATCAGTAATCAGACAATTATCACATCATTCTGAAGCAAGCTACCTTTCCTGGCCTCCCCAAGGCAGATTCTATCTCAGTGTTTATTTTAAATATCATCAAGCAAAGTGTATGAAGAGTTAATGTCTTGGAACAACTTGGGCAGGGTAGGTGGGCTCAGCTCATCAGAGGGCTACATTTTGCTTGGCCTCTCTCAATTCCATCCCAGAGATACACATGGAAAGCTTACTTAATTTGTATCACTAATTGAATTCTAGTGACTGAAACACTTCTGAGAGTGATATAGGTGGAAAAATAGTGACCAGAGAGAATACCAACAATTGGGAAGACACCCTGGGGTTAAGACAGCACAGCAGATAAACAGACACTTCAAATGTGCACTGTGTCAATGTCTGTCCTCCTGCTACCCACAAAACAGTGGAAAGAAAAGAAACCCAGGCCGTGTGTCACCTGCTTCATCTCCACTGTACCAAGAGGCCTGACCACCTGAATCTCTGAATGGTTGGTCAGCTATTTCTTTTAGTGACCCACTGACAAGGTTCTGCAAGGTGGAACAGGGAATTGTAGAAGTAATTCACCATAATACAAGGAGACCTGGCAATAATGAGACTTCCTTACTTGCCCTTTAATTAATTTATTATGATTTTTTTTAGATATATTTAGATGTTTGCATCATGTAACTAAGACCATGTTGAAGACCAGATGAACTCTTGATCTTCCAGAGTGCTGGGACTAATGGATTTACGTGACTACACCTGGCTTCCAGGTGCTGGACCAAACCCAGGACTTCATGCATGCTAGTCTAGCACTCTGCCAACTGAGCTGCATTCCTCTGAAAGGACAGAGACTGTATGTGGTTTTTCTCTGATAATAAGTGTCATGGGAGCAGCTGGCTTATGTGCTGCCATCTTTGGAAACATCCGATCCACTTGATCTTTACAGCAATCTTAAGAGACCAGTGAAGGACATACTATGGTCCTTAATCTATAGACAAGAGCAACTTAATTCATTTCATTTACTTCATTTAATGAACTTTAGTCATCTAAATAGGAAGTGAAGGAGCCCAGAACAGAGTCTAGGCTCTGATGCCCATGTGAGAACTCATGACCCATCTGAGCAGCATCAATCATAAGGAAAGGGTATTGTTCCAAAAGTATGATCACTTATAGACAAGCGAAATACGGATAAGCACCGGCTGAAACACACAGAAGAAGAGCAGAAAAGGGAGTCTCCATTTCTGCTAACAGTCCTGTAAAATTCTTGAATTTCTGAGGATGTGCTGAAGTATTAAAGACTGAAGAAATGTATTCAAACTCATTGTTTTTTGGTTTTTTGTTTTTTGTTTTTTGTTTTTTTTTTTTTTAAGAATAAGGCCCTGACAAACCAAGTCAGGAAATAAAAATTTAAGGCTGTCATTCTGTGGTTACAAAAAAAATCCAGAGGAGCGTGAGTGAGTAAAAAATGCATATAAACACAGCTTTTGCACTCACATGTTAAACAGGAATAAAAGGGAATTATAACGGAAGGGAAGACTAAGCTCAGGCAGCTAAGAGCAGGAGTAGGGTTTGAGTCTGGCAGTAGAAATGTTTATTAGCATAAAGCATGTTTTTCACCCTGTAAAGGAAACTGAGAGCGCGCAGGAAAGCAGGCAAGTCCTCCCCCAGCTTTCTTTGGGTGTCTACCTCAGCTCTGTCAGGGTAAACAGAGAGGCCAGACACTGGCCTCTCACAGTCACTCTCACTTTCCTGCTCCAAACTGCAAGTTCTGAGATGAATACTCTCTCTGCTTCATTTGTGATCATTGTATGCACTTCCAGACTCCAACCTGCACCCCACCTAACCTGGGGAATAGACTAGGTACTGATAAAGACACAATGAAAAAGTCTCACACATACTGAGCCACGTGAAAGGCACAGATACCAAATGACAAGTGCTTTTGCTTTATGGTTGATAGTTACAGAACGATGTTTAATAGAGAAAGAAACCCAAACAATTATGCTTAAGCAGCTTCAACAATTCCTTCTAAGAGCAGAGTAAGAAACCAATGCCACATGACTGCACAGTAGCTCAAAGCCTTCTTATGCTTCTCATTAATCAAACGAGTAAAATAGACATTTCCTTTGTTTAATAGAGAAAATTAAATTAAATTCTGGGAATCAGAATATTGAGGAATGATTGTTAATGATGTGGTGTTCTAGAGGAAAATGTCTATTTTTAGACTCTGGAAATACATTTGAATAAGATGTTATACTGTCTGGGCTTACATTAAATGGTTCAAAAAAAGTAGATAAACACGGCAAACTATTAACAGCTGTTGAGAACATTACAGTTTCTATATCTCTGTGTGTTTGAAATGTACAATAAAATATAATGCTTCTAGTTTCTTGTATTTCACTTTTTCTCCAGCCCTCTGTCCCTCTCTTCTTCTCCCTCCCTTCACTTCCCTCTCTCCCTCCCTGCCCCCTTCCTTTCCTGCCTTCATCTCTCCCTCCTTTCCTGCCTTCATCTCTCCCTCCTTCCCTGCTTCCCTCCCTCCTTCCCTGCTTCCCTCCCTCGTTTCCTGCTTCCCCCTCTCTCTCCCCCTCCCTCTCTTAGTCAGTGGTTCTGGGCCTTCCACATGCTCAGCAGTTGCTATACCATCCATCCCACCTAACCATATTTCTAAATTTAAGATGTCAGATGTTTTACATCTATGCGTGTTCATTCAATTATAGTATACTCACTAGAAACACAGGTATAAAGCACTCAGTATGTGGATCCCAGCATGATAATAACTGGTCTGTCTAAAGAGTTGTTGTCATGATCAAGCTTGTGATTATTACAACTGGGTTTAATTACATTTGCAATTTATTACACTAGAAAGTGGCAAATATTTTATATTTTCTAAAACATTCAACTTGTAAAATATTTGGGGAATTGTACTTTGTTGTTTCAGTTAAAAGCTGGGTACAGTGAATTTCAACTTGCAATCCCAACACTCAGGAGGCCGAGGCAGGAGGATCACCCCAAATTTGGGGCTACCTTGGGCTACATAGTATAGTAAGACCCCACTTCAAGAAAATAAAGCCAAAATAATGAAAAACTGTGCTGTGTCAAAAATATCTAAATGGTTTGGCTAAAGATCCATTTACATTCTAATTTATTTTAAAAGTACAAATGAGAAAAGTTTTAGATCATATGAAATTTTCTTTATTCAGTGAGAAGGCTGCCAGTGACCAGCAACTTGACAAAACAGAATCACCTCAAGGGGCAAGCCTTCGGGAGTATCTGTGAGGAATTGTCTTGACTAGTTAACTAAACAGGGAAGACACACTCTAAACACGGGCAGTCCACAGGCAGTCTCTGCACTGGGGTCCTAGACTGCGTAAAAAGGGGGAAAGCAAACTGAAGAGTAGCGGTGATTGCTCTGCACTTCCTGCCTCGGGGAGATGTGACCAGCTGCCTCAAGCTCCTGCCTCCATGACGGCTGGAACCCTCCAACTACGCCAGAGCCAGCCAACCAAAGTCTTTCCTTCCTTTATTTGCTTTTGTCAGATATTTACTTCACAGTAAAAGGGAAAGAAAGCATCCAAGTCAGACTATTTAATAAATGCACAGCATGCTCACTAATAGCACGCATGAGAGACCTGCCTAAAAAGGTCCAATTGAATTATTGGCGGAAACACTAGAAATGGCATTATGTTTCAACGAAGTACTTTGTACTTTGTTGTTTCAGTTTTACCAAATGCAGGAAAAACCAGTGATCTCCTATGCCCCAGCCCCAGCATTTTGTAGTTCAGTTACCTGGGGGCAAATGCAGTCAGAAGATGCAGAAACAAACAACTCATAGTTAAAGTGCTTTATATTGCAGTTTATTGTCATACTTCTGCATCTCATTACTAATCTCTCACTGCCTAGCCTATAGACTTTATGATAGGTATGTAAAAGCATCATATATGTAATGTTTGATATCAGCCACAACCCAGGTACCACTGTGGGGAAGAAAAAATTTATACCTTCACAGGAGAGGAAGAATATAGCAAAAATAGTGTCAGATTGAGACAAAAGGATTAGGGATGTGGTAAAATATTTAGGATCACTTGATTCATCCTTTAATACCCATCATAAAAGTCTGAAACATTTTAGAAATCACATGTGTGTCTATGACCTCAGAGGCTAGATGAACATGTTGATAAAGTCCCAGACTAGTTTTCAAAATGATAATAGCATTAACAATTCTGTGTTAGGAAGCTGGAGAGCTGGCTCAGTGGGCAAAAAGACTGGCTGCTGAAGCTTGATGACCCGAGTCTGGATCCCTTGAACTCGCATGACAGACAGAGGCAGTAATACAAACATATGTCATTCCTGTGTGCACACACTGCGGGGGAGACTCACCAGTCCCCAGAAGCTCATGCGCCAGCCAGCATGGCTTACACAGTGGCAAAGAGAACCCTGCCTCAAAGACGGGAAGGTAAGGATTGACCCTTTCCATTAGACAACCTACTTTTTATTAAGTTTTATATCTAGCCCATGTTCAGCTCTGAATAGTTAGGCCTAACCACTGCATGGTAAAGCTGGAAACGGATAGGATTCAATTTTAGGTGCACAGTCCTGAGTTTTCAATATATGAAATGATTACTACCACCAAATATTCTCACACATTTCCTCTGAAGTTCTGAATGTTCTTTCTTTCTTCTTTACCTCTCTTACTTCCTTTCTCTGCTTGTTTTTAAAGACATGTTCTAACTATGTAGCTGTGCTAGTATAAAACTCTATGTACACCCGGTCTTGCCTCAAACCCAGAGATCTGCCTGCCTCTACTTCCAAAACGCTCAGATTAAAGACATGCAACCTCATGTCAGGCTACATTTTATACTTCAGTAAACATAGGCCGAATCTCGGCTAGGTTATAAAATATGCATGAAACTTATGTAGCTTAACACATAAACAGCATTAGTCAAATTCTATGCTTCAGAAACCAAGGGCCAAAGGGAAAAAGCAAGGTGTTCCCTCTGCCAACAATCAGCTCTGGATTGAAGAGCTACCTTTGCTCTGACATTCTCTTTTAATTCCCTTCCTGTGTCTCACTAGGCCTGGATGAAGTGTTCTCTCTTCTTTACCTTCCATATCTTTGAGGTATTCTGAGTTTTCTCTACATAGGACAACGGAAGACTGAGGCCCCAAGAACTGATTTTGTGTAAGTATTGGCCTTCCTCTTCAATACTCCTGCCCAACCCATCTTTCATCAGAGCAGTTAGTGTACGGGATGAAAACTCCGGGGACCAATCCAACTGAGTTAATAAATAACCATGCCTACAATTCATCCAGTTTTCCCAAAAGGTGACAGCAAATACCAAGTTGACTTCTCCATGTTGTTGGCATCAGGCCTCAGAAGCCCATGACATCACATAGGTGGGCCTCACAAACCTGTTGCCAAGGCAACCACCACCATATTCTCAGAATCCATTGAGCTCACCTCCCACCCACCTTTACCTGTGGCCACCAAGTCACTATATGTATATATATGGGAAATGTTCCTCCCTTGCTCTCTCTCTCTTCTCTCTCTCTCTCCCCCCTCCTCTTCTCTTTCCGCCACTACCCCCTCTCAGTTAAACCTCTTATACGTGGAACTGCTTGGGCCTAGTGTGGTGTGTCCTGAGGCGAGCTGCCGTTCTAACACATCACATGTCTTGTGAACGAAACATGTGGTGTGTTCAGCAGCCGTCTTAAAACCACGAGCAATGGCAGTAGCCTGCATGTTTCGTGGTCCCTAGGATACCTCTTACCAATAACTAGTAGGGAAGTGCCCTGCACCTAGCACTGGGATTTTTATTCTACGGCTTCTAAAATGAGCATAATCCCCTTTGTAGGTAAATTAAATTATATATTATTATGCAGTTTATAAAATAGTGGGATTCCAGGTGGCTTTTCCAAACATCCTCAATGTTAGTTGTCTTTCTCTTAACCCCATCCTCTAGTCTACCTCCCATCCCCACACTTAAGCCCATTTTCCCTTCCACTTTGTTCAACCATTCCCCTCCTTGAGATCTTTCTTCCCTCTCCCCACCAATGAAGCCTTTCCAGATTCCTGGATACAGGCCATCCAATTTAAACACACAAATATAAAGATTCGGCAGTAAAATCCACACGATATGTTTGCCTCTCAGGGTTAGAACTGACCACGAAGCTTCCTCCATACTTGCTAGTTTTCACCGAACCAGAAGACACTATGCAGGCTGGTGACAGGGCTGAGAGCTAGCATCAGTTTTACCCAGCTGTGAACACTGTGAATTTCAATAATGACCCCTGTGACAAGATATGCCCATGGCGGCAACAGTGGCACAAATGTTACAGAAGTAACCAACCATTTTCTTATTGAACTTAAGACTTTCTTCATAGGAGTTAGCATACGCCTGCAAATTTGGCCAAGAACCCATGGCCAGAAAGTTCAAGGCCTCATATGTAAATCTACTACTGTTATTTTGCTAAGTGGGAACAGTATTAAGCTGCCCCCTAAGTTTCTATCTCTTCACTTGAATATTAGTGAAGCTCTCAGACCTCATCAGATACTTTTCTTGGTTTGCTGGATATTGAATATAGGAATATAGAGAATACGTGACTGAGAAGTCCTCAGCCACAATGTAATATCCATAGGACAGCTCTCTCCAAGACTCAGAAGAGGGGTAGAAGATTCTAAGGGCCAGAGACTGGGGAAGTAGGAAGCAAAACAGTGTCTACTGGGCATGGCAGGACCACGGCATTCACAAACTCACAGAGGCTGCACAAGATCAATCCAGTCAGTGATGGAGTGGGAGGGCTTTGTGAGCCCTTACCCTCAACTGCAGAGCTATGGACAGTGGTGCCTTCTGTGGGAGAGTGAGTCAGTTTTCTTTAAGAGTGAAACTCTTGGCAGGTTGAGCTTGCTACAGTGGATGGGCAGCTCCCAGTATTATGGATAGCACAAATTAGGTCAGTAGGTTATTGAACAAAACAAAAACAAAGAAGACAAGAGGTAGGAGACCAGAGATCTCAGAGGACTTAAGAAGAGAACTTGGGGGTGAATTTCATCAAAACACAATGCATGAAATCCTCAAAGAATTACTAAAGATGTTTTAAATGATAGTAAACAACACAAGGTTAGACTTTAAGGGTCTCACAACTTGGGATGAGCAGGAGTATCACAGTGATGGGATAGTCCTATAAACAGAGAAGTCAGCTCTCAAAGGCTACCTACCATCTTTACACTGCCTTCGAACTTACAGCATCAAACAGGACTTCTTACTTCTAGCCAGGCTATCTATCTGCTCGGTAGTTTCCCGAGTAACACTGGGGGAGCAGAGGGGAGAGAATTGCAGCTGGCCGGGTGCTAGGGTATTTGACATTGGGAACAGCTTCAACTAATTTGAGGGAACAAATTTGCATTTTTATTTATACTTGGCTCAGGATTAATTTGGAATTTGTTGTGTTTTATCTATACACACCTACATCAGAGTTACAAGGGAAATCTCTTTTGATACTAAAACGTGACAGCAGATGGTCCACCGACAGTGAGGGCTGCCTTTTTGTTCTTAGAGTCAAAGGCACTGCAATTATTTTCTAGCTAATTTCCCATTTTATTAGAAATTTAGTCTCTGAGCCCTTGGTTGCTTAACGATAGAGCATACATAATAACATTCTGAAACAAAAATAAACTATACAGATACATATTTTAAAGATAGTTTAAAAGCAGAAGGAGATACTGGCACAGCCATGATCTCAGTCTCAGTTACAGTTAAAAAAATGTTTCACTTCATCATGTTTGGGGGCCCCCGACCGAACAAGAATTTCCAGTATCTCACATGATTAGTAACACAAACACCATAGGCTCACTTCTAGACATCAAGATGTTGTTTCAAAGCATCATTCCTTTATATGTAAAATGTTAAAAACAACACAAAGTAATGGATTTTCAGTTAGAAATTTTGAAGACACCAAATGTTAGAACAGTCATTACCTGCAAGGGGCCCACCAGGGGCCTGTTCTTAGGTACGGTAAAGGCTTTGAGAGCATTGCCTTCATCTTCAGATACGGGTGTCATTAAAACAGAGCTGGTAAGAATATTCTAAAGGGAAAGGAATCATTTGAAATGTAAATGAGTCATGATAATACAAGAGCGAACACAGACCTAACTCTAGAGAGATGACTGTGTGATGACACACATTAGCAGGAAGAAACGTTAGTATCCACCAGAAATCCCTTCTCTGTGAGCTGAAAGCAGCCAACTCTCTCTATACAGGCTTCTCACCTCACTGATGAACACAGCACCAAAATGCTGAAAGCACTGTAGGGCCCCACTTAATTCTAAGCATGTGGCATGTACTATCTACCTATTCAATGAATTTATTAATCTACTCTTCTAAAACTAAGAGATGTGCTAATGAGATGTCTTTAAGTTATATATTGGCACAGAAGTGTTTGAGATCTACAAATCAATGGCAACATCATCTACAAATAGTGAAAGCGTGTTATTTATGAACAGACTTTCAAAGTTCTAATGCAGCAGCACCCAGTTAAGTATATAATGTTGAGCAACCAAATCACTAAGTTACCCAACTCGCAGTTGCTTTAATGAAAGTGAAAATGTGACAATGTTATTTTGAGGACTACATGAATTAATTCATCTAAAGCCCATGAAATGGTACTTAACAGTTAACACACTGAGTACGTATTCACAATTTTCATTAGCTCTAGTTGTCCATAAGATGTAGGAGATGCTATCCACAGACTGTTAGACTGTGACAACCAGAGCAAGGTGACAGAGCTTCTGCTTTGCATCCGTGGATTCCCAGGTCAAAACACTAAGGCAGAGAAGTGCTCTTAACACAGCATTTATATAATGTGGGAGATGAGTTAATCTAAAACCAATGTAAAGTGCAGAGGAGGATCAAATGGGTTCTATGCAAATACCGTGCCATTATAATTATGGAACGTGAGCATCTATCTGGCCTCGGGCCATTCTCCTGTGGCAGCTACGCAAGAAGCCCTAGGCTAGGCTCCTCACATGCCAAGTATTTGATACACACTGTGATTGACCCTGTGCTAGATACCACATGGACACATTGGTATCAACCAAAAAACACATTGCTTAACTGGGAGGAAACACAACATTTAGAAGACAAATAAAGCAAATGCAGAAAGAATCATGTGGGTATGAATATTTAGAAACCAGGTCCTGTAAAGAGTGAGTGCTAAAGGCCACATGCACACACTGGACTCTATGGACACACGATCACAGAAGCGGCAGCGCTCGCTCCACCTGATACTTACGGGGGCATCTGCCACAGGAGACGCCTGGGCGAACAGCTGCGTGCTCAGGCTGCTCTCTTCCCAGTGGTTTGAGCAGAAGAAGTTTCCTGCTTTATCAGTGGGTGACTCCACCTAAAAGCAAACAGGAAGTGCTTTGTATGGAAGAAAGACTCTCTGGAACCTTTCCTCTCAGGTGTAAATTGCTACCTAGTCTTGCAAACACAAAGTCTTGCATGAAAGGAAGTTCAGCCTCCTCGGAAAGTGCCTCTTCCTAACAAGCTAACACTTTGGCTCTTTTTGTTTGTTTGTTTGGTTTTTCTAGACAGGGTTTCTCTGTGTATCCCCAGCTGTCCTGGAACTCACTCTGTAGACCAGGCTGGCCTCGAACTCAGAAATCCACCTGCCTCTGCCTCCCAAGTGCTGGGATTAAAGGCGTGTGCCACCACTGCCCAGCAACACTTTGATTCTTGATGGCTAAAATTTCATTCTCTTGTGCTAGCAAACTCCTGTTCTCTAAGGGGTCATACTACTCAAAGTGACATTCTCTGGGCATGGTCACTCTTCGAGTAAACTATCATTTAATCTTTAGAAAGACAACAGGAATGTATCTGGCATCTATTTGTCTGTTGTCTGCCTATCTATCCCCTCACCCATCTCCCTCTGTTGATAAACCAGCCTGCCTCCATCTTAGGTTTGAAAGCCATCTTATAGTAAAGACAAATTAGATGCACTCCTATTTATGATTAAGTCTCTGATTTTCAAGAATTGGGCTATACCCTGCCTGTAACCTTAACTATGAATGGCTCTATACTGCCTGTGCACACAAATAAAAAAGCTTGCTCTAATTAATTCCATCATCATTTGGGTTGGGAGTCTTTCTCTTTGCATCTGTGCGATTGATACTATGAATCAGTCGTCAATAAATTTTGAAAGAAGAGTCTAAGCCTGCTGCCCCTGTTCCCTATACCCTCTCTAGCAACTTTTCTGTCTAAAGAGGTTGATGGAAGTGACTTTCCAAATGTAAGGTTGAAGTCCTCATTATGCCAGTGCCTTTCAACTTGCATGAAAATCTTGCATAAGAAATGTCACTGTTACTTAGCAGTGATGTCAAGCAGTTCAAAGTACACAAAGCAGTTAGGGTGACTCACCTCCTGCTTGATTTTCTTCAGTAACGGTGGTCCATTCTCTTGAAACTCAGCAACAATTCCAGACTCATCAGATTCCTGCTTGATCACATCTTGTAGGTCTTCCACTACGTGAGAGGGGGTCTGAGGCTAAGAAAAGAGTGGATATTTCCAGATCAGAGGAAACTTGTCTATACTCATAAGCCCACAGAGTCTAAGGAACTTTCTTGAACTTACTAGCATCTTCAGGGGACCATATTTAATTTCTTGAGCTGCAAGGGCATGTTTGAACGGTGTGGGAGTTCTAGGAGAGCTCTCGAGGATTGACCTTTTGATAGCTGGAGTTCTAAAGCTAAAAGAGAGAACCAAGCAAAGGCTCATCTAAAGAACAACCACAGATTCCCTTATGACACTGTCGGCATGGACACTAAGAGGCTGTAACTGACTGACAAGGAAGGGGATGCTCATTAACCATGTGTTCATTAATGGATAGTAGATCTGTATTAAATCATATTGCAGATCTACAAATATTTCAAACTCTTATGCCCCAAGAATAAGAGCACTGAAGTAGTTCCTACCTTTTTTTTTTTTTTTGGTTTTTCAGGACAGGGTTTCTGTCTGTCCTGGAACTCTCTCTGTAGACTAGGTTGGCCTCAAACTCAGAAATCCTCCGGTCTCTATCTCCCAAGTGCTGGGATTAAAGGCGTGCGCCACCACTGCCCAGCCAGTTCCCACCTTTTAAGAAATGGCCTGAAGACATAGGCAATGGCCCTGCATCTGTATAGTGCCAGTAAACACCATGATATCTGCTATCATTTGCAAACCAGTCTCATCTACTCCCTCCAACAGGGCCCAGACTAGAAAACATGTCAATGTCTAAAACCTTGTTTTTATTTGGAAGTAATAAGAATGCACTTCTTTTCAATTACTTAATCACCCCTGGGTGATTTGAAATATATACATACATACATACATACATACATACATACATTTTCATTCCTGTGAGCATGTAAAAAGATCCTAATCTATTTAATCTATGTAAACTATGAACCATTTTCAATTTTATTCTGAATGCTTCAGTCTCTTTTGCTTGTTTTTAGTAAAGATATTGAAAAACAGTGCAAAGAAAAAAAACAAAAAAACAAAAAACAAACAAAAAAAAAAAAACCCAAAAAACCTGGCAGGGGTACTGTACAGAAACTACCTCTGCATACAAAACATTAGAACGTACCAAAAAAGGTAATTAACTCACTTCCTCCTTCCTACCCTGGTCAGTTGTACTGTATTCAGGATGTACTCATTGTGGGAATGCACAGGACACATACAGCGAATGCATTACATACATACAAGGGGGTCAGAACTTTTTATTTATATAAACAAATAAAATAAATATTTTTCTTATTGAACACAGACTTACATGGAATTTTCCTTCTGGGTTTTCACAGTCTGGTCTCGATGACATGGTGTCAGTTTATGACCAATGAGAGGACTGGAGGGTAAGGTAGCCGTATCTAAGCCCAAGTTTTCATGGTTGCTGGAAGTGTTCAAGAACTAAATATGGGAGAAAGAAAGGAAGGAAGAAAAGAAAGAAAGGAAGTAAGGAAGAAAGAATGAACAAAAGAAAGAAAGAGAGAAAGAAAGGGAGAAAGGAAGGAAGGAAGAAAGATAGATAGATTAAATAACGAGTCTGTGGTCATGCAATTTGAAGCCAAACCCAGATGGCAAGCAAGTGTCCTTTAGTGACTCACAACCCCAATTACGACAGTGTTAACAATCATTCAGTGTTGGCAAGGATATTGGTTTATTCCACCTGATTAACCAAAGTTTGGAGATTTATAAGAAAGAAAATCTAGAGGTTAAAGCTAAAAACCTGGCAAAATTCAAAGAAAATCTTCTCTGTAAATGACGCTTGTCATTTAAGAGAATGATATGTGCTCTTGATCAACATTAAAATGATTATTTTCTTTCATATTTGGTTTTCTCAGTTTAATGATCTAATAACTCAGACTATTATTATGTAAGGTTTGTGTTACATGGGAAATTATCCAGTAAGAAGGAATAGCTCTCAGAATCATGAAGTTCCGAAGGTAACAGGTTTGGGAAAGGTAAGGGATCTTATCTCTTGGGAAGACTGACGGGCACACTTAAAGCTCTCAGGCAAGCTAGGAGCAGTGGCTGCTGCCTGTAGTCACAGTTAATCAGAAGCCAGGGTGTCTCTTGAGCTCAGGAACCTGAGGCAAACTGAGCACAATAAAAGACTGTCTTCAATCCGAAAAATTAAAAAATTAAAAAATCCAAACAAACACCAAGTCTGAAGAATCATCTAGTAAAGGAGCCTTTTAAAGCGCGGTTAGCTTCCCCTAAAGTGCTCTGTCTGCCTAGATTATTTTTCCTGAGACATCTATTAGGTCTTGCAGAAATGATTTCACAAAATGTGGTTTAGGAAAACATGGGGGGGACACCCACATGTTTTGGGGAATGAGGAGATCATTTGTCTATACTTAAAGTTCTTTTAAAAACAAGTCCAGAAATATGTATAGCTCAGTGGTAGAGCACTTCCTTAGCACACATGAGGCCCCAGGTTAGATTCTAAGAACCACAATAATAATAATAATAATAATAATAATAATAATAATAATAATAATAATGAAGCAAAGTAAAATGAAATACAATACCTTCAATGGATATAATTGGGAAAAAAATTTAAGGATCCAAATTGTCTCTTAATTATAATTTAGAAACATGTGGCTCTGCTAAGCATTATAGTGTTATATACCTTAAGAGCACTATATGAAATAATATTCTTTGGCAAACAGTGCCCTAGTAAAATACTAATGTTGAAAGTGTTAAATTATTTTGTGGAAGCATCTCTTTTTCATTGTCTCCGTAAACATCCCCACTTACAGAAGGGGCATACTGGTTTCATTTTCTAGTTGTAATCCAAATATTATGTAATCATAATTTGGTTCCCTCCTCCCCAGAGTCAGTAAATCATTTAGTAGTCAATGAACAAAGAGACAGAAAACATGTTAACATTTGAAGAGGCAAGGATGACATGGGAGAAGAGGGGACGGACAGAAATGTTAAGCCGTACTGGTAAGGGAAATGGAAACACATCTCATGCCCACCCATCTTCCAAACACTAAGACCTCGAGAGAAAGATGCGACAAAAATCACCATTGGGCCTTCAGTCAGCCCAAATGCTAGGAAGCTAGCCACCTTTACCCCAGTGAGATTCAACGCAGAATTAAATCTGTCAGGATGGCAGCCATTAGTCATTTGTTCAAAAGATTAGTTTCTAATTATTAAGGCTCGGGTGTATGCTGAAAATTAGTAACAGCTCTGTAGAAATTGTGCTCTACCTGTGAGGGAGAGAAGTGTAGGCTTTTGACAGGGGAACGCTTGGGAGTTGAGCTGATGACGTCAGCAAAGAGGGAGGAGCTAGAGTCTCCCGCGGCTAGGGGGCTGGCCTGGCCCCGCCTTTTTCGTTGGACGACTAGCGCCTTGCTGGGCCTCGCTTGAGGTGAGGCTTTGGCTGGGCCAAGGGAAGCCTCGCTCAGCACTCGCCTGGCCACCCTCAGGCTAGGCTCTCCTGCAGGTCTAGTCCCATGGCCCTCTCTTTGCTGAAGCTGGAAGGCTTTGCCTGTGTGCTGCTGGCTAGGTGAAAAAGCTGCCTCTTCTTCAGAGAATTCAAAACTGCTGAGATCACACCATGAAGAATCCTGAAACAACGTGGGAGGCACAGAGCTCTGAGATGGTATGCATGTGACAGCGCCACCATCACCCGAATACAGCACTGAGCAATGGATGCTGTGTGCAAGAAAACACTGGACCTGCCTGCCTGCCGGCCTTCTAGCACAGGAATCACAGGGGTGCATGAGTTACCTTGCACATCAACTGTGGGGAGCTCAGGCACTCTCTTTTGCATGCAATTGAAAACAAACAGAAAATATTTCTAGATGATACATTACGGCAACAGCTAGCCCTGTCCTGTGTGTAGGGAATAAATGCTTTTTAACCAATTAGGAGACCAAGAAAATGAACTAACTGAATGACTAATGAACTTAAATTTGTTTCACCCAAGATGGTTTATTTCAGTGATCCTATGAGATTGTTAATCAATGTTCTGTATTCTGTAGAGAGATCTATGCCCCACGCTTGAACTGAAAGCTTAAGGCTACGAGGAAATGTAAGTCCAAATGTGCTGTCCCAAAATAGAAAAAACAAAACAAAAAGCAAACAAAACCAAAACAGCAAAGAAAGTTTCTAGAGAATCACAAAGAAGAAGGCAAAATATAAGAAATTCTGTTAAAATAGTTCAGACACAGCTCTCATTCTGCGCTCTCTGTGGTTAAAAGTCAGAACTTCATTATTCACATTTGAAAGG
>NW_022196902.1:13474310-13494211 GCF_008632895.1 Mastomys coucha
TTGTGTGGGTAGCCTACAAAAATCAGACCACTGAGAGAAGTGGAATCATAAAAACTAAAAGTCTTTCATTTACCTGAATGTAGGATCAAAGCATATTTGCTATAGAAAATGGCAATGATTTATGATATACCACTTCTCAATTCCTCTTCCAGAAACATTAACGTGGCTTAGCAATTCTACTTACAGAATCTATAAATTGGAGTGTTTCTGCAAATTCTAAGAGGTTCTTAACATTGTCCAGAATGGTGCCCTGGTGGACGATCATGCACCTTGCTGGTGAGGCACTTTCTTCAGGTAGCGAGCCAGGATCTGCAGGCAGGGATGGGGTGGCGTGATGTTCTCCCAAACAGGAAACAGGTGCGCTGTCTCCATGAGGTCTAGTCTGGTCCACAGTGGAGGCGCTGTGCCATCCGGGGTAGCTGCACGGATGGTTCTGTGTCTGAGGAAGGGGGTGTGTAGAAATAAGGATTGGAGAAGAAAGGAAGAAGAAATCTAGCAATGCTGTTGCACAAGGTATCAGACGCTGTTGGAGGCAAGATAAAAAGTGGTTGCTTCATCCAAAACTCAAGCCTGCCAGACAGTTGTCAAGATGTTTCCTTTGTGACAGCTTTGCAATAGCTCTCCAATTTATACCTAGAGGATTGCTTCAGTTGCTATGATTTTAGTCAAATGTTAAACCTTGGGACTGCTATAAAATACAAGTCTTAGGTGTCTTAGAAATCCACTGAAGTTTAATTTGCAAACGGCTCCCAATTGCTATGACTTAAAAATGGTCCTATTTGCATGTTAAACCCTTGAAAGGATTCGATGATTAGAATTGCTTTTATCTGTACATATCCTGTTGCTTCTATTCTTTTTTGCTTTTTGTTTTTTTAAGTCTATAGGTTGCACTGATGCCAGCTAGGGCTGCTGAGTATATGTGGTTGGGAAAGTAGATCATGTTAACAGAAGTCCCCTTACAGCATGACCATGCAAGAGGAGAAATTGCCAAATAGTAGCTAAAGTTCAAAAGTGGTTGAACTAGCACAAGCACATTATTTTATCATTTAACAACAACAACAAAGGACATTTCACCTGACGAATCCCTAGTGGGTGTCACTGTTCACACACTCACTGCGTAGCTAAGCTAGCTCCAAAGCACAAGCTCCTTTCTCAGTTAGCTGCCCATTCAAGAACTCAGAAATGGTCTGCACAAGGGCTAGAGCTTCGGAAGGGTGGGGGTGGGGGAGCATGCTATGTAGCATGTGTGAGACCCTAGGCTCAATTGTCAGTACAAAAAAGGAAGGGAAGGGAGTTGTGTCAGTCTGAAAGGTGACTGCCATGCAAACAAAAGAACTTGGGTTTGGTCTTCAGGCACTCATAGCACGTTCAATTTTGTAACCCCAGCACTGGAGAGGTAGACCCCTGAGCTCTCTGGCCACTAAGCCTAGCCAAACGGACAAACTCCAGGTTTCATGAGACCCTGTTTCAAAATGTAGGCTGTGATGGCCAGCAAAAAGACTAAGCAGTTAAAAAGATTTGATCCCCAGAGCCCGCAGCAGGAGGAGAGAACAGACTCTGGAAAGCTGTCCTCTTACCTCTAAGAGTGCACACAAGCATGGGTACATATGCAGACACAATTACAATTATTATTATTATTATTATTGGTTTTTCAAGACAGGGTTTCTCTGTATAGCCCTGGCTGTCCTGGAACTCATTCTGTAGACCAGGCTGGCCTCGAACTCAGAAATCCACCTGCCTCTGCCTCCCAAGTGCTGGGATTAAAGGCGTGCACTACCACTGCCCGGCTATAAATACATTTTTAATGTGGAGATCTATCAAGAAAGACACTTTGTGCCAACCTCTGGCCTAGACACATGTATGCACATATATCTGCATGCATTTGTGCACAGACCTATGGGAACATGTATGTGTTTACACAAACAAATTATCACTACTCATCAGAGAGCTTTCATACATGCAAACAAAAGATAGCAAACATTTAAAGAAGTAACTTACGTATATATCCCTTTTAAAAAACAAGTATATACTAAATATACTGCAAATGGAATTTGAGGTTGTAAGATATGTAAGTACAGGCTAAAAAGATAACAGTGAAAGAGTCAAACAAACAGGCAAAGTGTGGGCAGAGAGCTTTGTGCTTTGTTAAAAGATAGATGCTGACAGTCATGAGTGGGTACTGTGGTCCGATTATAAAAGAGTTGATGAACATTCTGAGACTAACAGACTTTTATCAGTTGTCAGCAGTGGCTTCTGGTGTCTGGCCATTGTTAGTGGATACACAGAGCTTGGAGGAGAACATCTTTAGAGAAGGAGACACAGGAGAGAGAGAAGAGGACTGAGCAGAGCTGCCCATCCCAAGGTAACAGTCTTACTGGTAATGCCTGCTGTCCCTTCAGCTCATTCTCTGTTGACATCAGGAGCAACTCCAGTTCCTTTATTCGCTTTTCCTTCTCAGGGTCTTCATCGTTATAGTGTCTCTAGAATTTCAAGTGAAGCAGGGAAAGACAAGGTCTGAGGGAGATGTACCTTACACAGCCCAGAGAGCTTCCATGTGGAATCACCCCCCTGGAATTCACCACTATCTAGTCAAAGTGATATGGGACTTAAGGCAACAAGAGGTAAGACAGAGGCTAGGGCACATGCTCACAGATCCATCATCAAATTCCAGAAGGCACCAAAGGTAAAGGCTGGCCCAAAGTAGGTTGGCAACACTGTTAGCTTTTCTTTCTACTACAGGGTATAAAATGTGTGTGTGTGTAGAAAACAAAACAAAACAAAACCAGTGTTCTTTAAAAGTGATGCCTTGCTCAGCTAACAGGTTTGCCCATCAGATGATCTCACCTGGATAGCTGCAGCAGCTGGCTGGGGGACATTGACTATATTCACATGCAACGCGACAGGATATGGAACGTGACTGGAAATCTAGACCAGTAAAGCAAAACAAAGACTAAGTCATTCCTACTAAACAAGTGCTTCAGGAGGACTCCACTCTCTAAAGTTTTGCTCTGGGACCAAGGCAGAAAGTACTTGGTTGATAAAATTTACAGAATGATTAAAAAAACAAAACAAAACTTCTCTAACTTGAAAGTTAGCTAGATATTTAAAAATGGCTAATGATTTCAAAAAACACAGGCAGAGAGACCCCAAAGGTCTGTGTGTCCCAACAGAAAACATTCCTCTATCGGAGAAAGGAACAATGGGAAAGGGTTCATGGATGTATGAAAGATTTGTTACCAAGGGTACTTTTCTTAGAATAATGCTCCTTTAATAAAAAGCACTGATGTTTTTATGATAATTCGCTCACTGGAGACCTTTCTGGAAATTCTGTAGTCAAATCTAAGAAACAGATAGAGCCAAGAGAAAACTACTCATGAATATGTTTAACATAACATTTGCATATGATCTTTGTGATTTTGGGTGAGTTTTGTCATTTTATCATCAGCTCTATGATAAGCATTTCTTGATATTTTTCTCTTTAGACTTTGTTCCCATGTACTGTAAGCAATTTTTTTCGCTAGATATGAATGTCTAGAAATGAGGAAGAAATGATACCAACCCAAGTGAGGATAAAGAGGGACATCACCAAATTAATACCACAGTTCTGCCCTTGATTCTGAGTAAGAAAGTAAACATTTACTGGATGTATAAATCAATTCATTTTCTTCAGATCATTGCCAGAATTGAACTTATAATCTCCCTTCATATTTCAGAAGTTAGCTATCTCCTCTTTATGACTTTAAATATAGTATTACATCAATTTTTCATTTTGGACAAGAAAGCTATCAGACTGTGTATCTAACTTTGTCCACCAACTCTTAAGACTTAGTAATATATACAAGTACATTTACATTAAAAAACTATGTTTAAATCAGGTTTGGAGCAGAAAACTAGAATCAGACGACTTTGGTTCTATTCAGCACTACTTCTATCTATGTGATGGACAAACTACTTCTCATTCTTGTTTCCAGCAATATAAGTCAAGTGTACCTTTCCCTACCTCCCACAGTGGGTCTAGCCGAGGGCCATCTGTGACCATGCTTGTACAAGATCTATGGAAAGCACATGACTTGTAAAGTATTTTTATGACCCCCAGTGATATAACCACCTCTCTCCTCCCTGTACCTTTTTGGGAGTGGCTTACGTTTTGTGCTTCAGCAATGTGGTAATAGGGATATTCGCTGTGGACTGAGGACTGGCCAGTTGGGGAGAGCTGCGACGGAGGTGAGGCATGAGCAAACGCCATCAAATGATTGTTCTTCTGGAAGCTAGTGGCCACTGGCGTCTGGCTGGCTTTGGAAGGCTCCTGCAGGTAGCCTTCCTGTTCCACCTTGCGACGCATGGTGGAATTCCAGTGGTTCTTGATCGCATTATCAGTCCTGTGTAGAAATGTACCACAGACTAACTTTACAAAACTTTTAACTCACATTGCAGTCAATCGACAGAAAACTGTTTCTTAAACAAACAAACAAACAAACAAAAAAAACACCTTTAATTTCTGTGGTTCCAGCTTTATTTTTTCATGTTAATTACTGTGGTACCACTAACTTTTCTTTTCCTCTTTTAAATTGCCTTTGTCTTTTCTACCTTGTTGCCTAACTGAAAATCCAGTCTTCTCTTGCTCACATGAGTTGGGGTGTATCGCATTTCCTGCTATTTTATTTTAGCATTTTGACTCCTTGATAAAGTCATGGGTTCTCAGTATTCACCTGCCACCGGACTTTAATAGAACTTAGAGTCCTCTCTGTTATAAAGCCCTTCCATTGTGGTGAAGCAGGGTTCATACACCAACAGAAGGGACTTAGCCAAGCTTGGGAACAGCAATGACAAAGCCTCAGAACCTACTCTTTACATCTCATAATTCCATGCATAAAGTGTGAGTCAAAAGACCCTCTTACCCTTTGGAAGCCACTACAGCCAAAGGGGAGCACGCGTCCTGGGAAGCAGTGTTCCATCTTCAGCAATACCTCAAACGTGAGACACGAGCCCCAGTATATTTTCTTTCATTTGGGAGGAGTAGGGGCTGATTTCCTGAGACTGGGCAGTAGCAGTCTGGCTGGCCTTGAATTCCAGATCTTTCTGCCTCTCCTTCCTGAATGCTGGGATTACAGGCATTTGCTACCACGTTCAACTCCCTAGTATAGTTTCAAACTGCAAGGTGCTTTTACTAAACTCTTTCCATTTCCAGGAAAAGTTTCTTAGTTCAAAAAAAAATTAAGTAAAAACATTTTTACTATTTCCATGGGGGTGGGGAAATGTGTGTTTTAAAAAAAAAAAGAGGAAGTTCAGTTGCCCCTTTAGTCTTTAGAAAAAAGTCAACGGTATATTCTCTGAGGCCACATGGGAGGAAAGACCTCCTTTGACCAGATCCATGGCTTCTTAAAGTTCTCAAGCCACTAGGGAGGTGCCCCATTGGTGCAACACAAGGAAATACTAGATAAGCCATCCCTGAAACAATGCTTTCCCCACTTTGGGGTGAAAAAGCTTAAGAATAAAAATACTTTTAATATTGTTTATTTTAAAATTTATAGTAAAAGTATTTCTCAAAATAGGTAAAAATCAATCATATAAATGTATAGACAGTGGAGTGGGTCAAAGGTGAGTTTCCATAATTATATTCCACAAAGGTATCATTTCCTCACCTTGCTCGGTAAAAAGAAGATATTACATTAAAATTAGTTAAAAAACCTGAAGTTGGCATGATAATTCTAGACATACAGCCTTTTATAGTCACAGGAAAAAAAAAACAGTAATCAAATGGTAAATGAGGTGAATGTAGGTGTTAGGAAAACGGAAATTGCTAAAGTGGAGGATTGACCAGTGTTCGCTGAACTGGGTGGATGGCCTCAGCCCGGAAGCAATCTGTGTGTCTGCACCCCCTTCTAGGCATGGAGCGTGCTTTAGCTTACAGAATACCCTACATTCAGCTTACTTGGTCCTAACATTAGCTCATGAAATCAGCTACTTCACAGATGGAGGAAAGCTCAAAGAAAAGCCCGAGGCTCACCACTGAGGTGGCACTGGCGTTGTCCAATGGAACAAACTCTGAGCTCTCGTCCACTTCTAGAAGTCGATGATTCTGGTTTATCTGACAAAATGCTTATATTTGCTAGAATGTAATTCATCCACACACAGAATGTTTAGTGACCATCCCCTGATTCTTCTCAATCATTTGTTGACCAAGCATTACCGTCCGGGTAGCAGCTTTGCGATTTCTGCCCATCTGTTTCCCAGCCTCTTGTGTGCCTGGTAAATGATTCTGTCTTCCTCTTCTGTCCAGGAGGTTTTCTTAACTTCTGGATTCAAATGATTGTGCCACCTCTCCCGACACTGTTTTCCAATTCTCCCTTTTAAGTGCTTGGCAATAACAGACCAACGCTTCGGACCGTATTTCTGGACGAGCTCTATCACCTTCAGATAAACAGAAAAATAATCTGTGTTTTAATGTTATGGAAAGAGTCAGCTTCAATGTTACAAGGTCTTCAGATCTTGAAACAATCTGCTTTCATCCACTGGACATACAGGAGCGAGCCCTTTACTTCCTCTTTGTAGATTTGAATTGCTTCCTTGGGGTGACAGACCCATTTTAGCAATATTCTTAACTGCAAGTCACACATCTATGGAGACAGAACTTACTCTCTGATCTTCTTCTTTGGTCCAGGGGCCTTTGATGAGCTCAGGGTTCAACACTTTCTGCCACCGGTGTTGGCACTGCACATCTGTCCGGTTCTAGACAAAGTACAGAGCGTTGGGATGATAAGATGTGAAGAACACACCAAGGCTTTGTTCAGTAGGGATTACATGTGGCTGATACAAAGTGAAAACATCTAAGAACATTTAGAAGCGTGTACAGAGAGCTCACCTATCTATCCCCCACTGCTCACAGACTAGAGAATGCATCCAAGTTGCATCTAAGACTGGAGTCCGAAGGGAATAGTCTGTCACGTGCATAGAAGGAGCATCACATTACACACATAGATGCCAACATGACTTAACCTTAACCTCAGTCTGTGGTTTGTACCTCTGTGGCTTAAGATGTGTTAGCAATTCCACATTGCCACGCCTCAACAAAAATCCATCCTAAAGAACTGAAGTGCCTCCCATTCAAACCTCTCAGTGTGTTCAGGACCATAAACACTTAGATCAGATGGAATGAAAACAAGAAAACGTTCTTGCTTTCTTAGACATAATCCTAGAAGAAAGATGGCCGTGTGACTGATTACCACCCAAGGCTGACTTTCTCTCTAAGATGAGACCTAAGCCAAGTGCTCTGGGGATGAGGAGAAAAGGACTCTTGAAGATGAAGCTCTACTTTCTTCAGAGGCATCCGAGAGCTCATGATACAGTCTTTGGAGGGTGTTCAGAACTTTTAACTGGAGAAGCAAAAGAGAACATTCTGGGGTGCGCGCAGGGGGTGGGGGGTGAAATCAGCAGGAAGAAAAGCTCAGAGGAGAAAAAGCAGAAATGAGCACAGCCAGAGCTGCTCGTGGGGAGGAAGCGGGAAGCAGAGCGGGTAGAGGAGGGAGAGGACAGGAGAGAGACTGGGCTCCAGGTCAAGGCAGTGCACTTGCCCTGGGAGAATCTGTCACCACTGTTGGGTTTCGTTTGCTTTTTTGTTGTTTTTACTGGTGCAGGAGACCAAACCTGGAAACTCAGACACCCGAGGCAAGCAGAGCATTTAGGAGTAGTTGCCCTTTAGGAAGCTCCCTCAGCTAACAGTGTTTGGAACTGGTGGAAAGCTGAAAGAGTACACGTGGTGAAGCTAAACAGGAAGCCACTGTGACAGAGAGGGCAGGGCAGCTGCTCTGTGACCAGACTGTAGGAATGAAGCAGGTGAGAAGGACTCCTGGGCTCCCGACTCACTGAGATGGAGCTGGGAGGGTGTAAGTCAACAGGTACTCTAGAATTTTAAACCCACATACCAAAAATGTGGTTGTTGATGAGAATAGGGGAATTTAGAAGCTAACTTGGAGGAAATACCAAGTTTAAAATTTTATCCATTAGCAACCCATCAGAACATTAACTTATATTATCAGGATATTTTCAAACAAAACAAGAAGCAATTGTTGAAAAAAATCAAAATCTCTTGATAGTAACTCTAGAAACCTCAATTATATGTTGTGTAGTCAGATCTAAAAAATCACGGATGGGTCTCTTCCTCTTAAGTCTACATGAACAAATACATAGTATTTTAATAAACTCTCCAATAATTTCTTAAATCCAGACGAGATTTCCCATTCTCAAAAAAGAAAGAAAGAAAGAAAGGAAGGAAGGGAGAAAGGAAGGAAGGAAGGAAGGAAAGAAGGAAGGAAGAAGGAAGAAGGAAGAGTGTCTCACTCACGGGCAGATAGTTGGCGATGACTTTCCAGTCGTCTGTCCCATTCTGCTCCACCAGCTTCTTCAGCTTTTCGTCCTAAGGCATGTAAAGAGAATCCTAGGACATCAGTTGTTCACTGAATAGCTCTGTCCAAGTTTAATGAATAAAGGAATCAACCTCATGATCCAGTGGGGGGTGAGGGGGAAGCTTTCAAGACCACTCAAATAAAGCCAATATTAATGTAATATACTGGTCTGGGCATAGACTTGTTCACAGGCACACTAAAACTTTTACTTTGACATAGTTGTCGAGTAGTTATACAAACAGATTTCTATTGTCATCTATAAGATAGGAATGGTAGTATCAACATTGTTATCTGGAGATTACACAATACCATTATGTAAAACAGTGAAGCCTGGCATGTGTTAGTGTTTAATAGATGGTAACTGTTGACACTCTTACTGAATGGAGAAAAGTGAATTCCCATGTTAAATTTCATCACCATTCAACCCCGAAAAGATAAGACCATGGCTGAGACCACTTCCCATTGGTTCAACCTTCTCCACATGCAAAGTAGAAGATATGTGACACATTTAACTTGAAGGTGTACTAAATGCAGTAAAGTAATTAAGGACCTATAGCAATGTGTTCAGAGTTTATGAATGACCAAGTGTGTCAGAACACAGAAGACACTAGACATTCTCACGCTGGTTCCATCAGCTCACACACCCATCGGCATGCTAGCTCATGCACACCTGTGTAAACACAGTATTCATAGGTCTCTGCAAAGATACTATTCACACAGAATGACATGACAGACAGAATCTGGGATCCACGGTTAAAAACAGAAAGTCATACTCCAAGGGAGCATCCATGTGCCTGACCTTAACAAACAGGACATGCCTTCCCTAAGTGCCTCCCTGGGAGTCCTTCCACCTGTTCTCAGGAGCTTTGATTTTAGCATACAATCAATGCCATAATTCAGTAAAGAAATAATAAACCTTTCTTCATATGTTAATGATTTTGCTTTAGAAAGAAGTGGGTTTATCTTTGCCCATTACTAGATGTCTTCAGAATAATCGTTCACGTACATAGGTCGTGTGAATATCATATGTAAAGAATATTTGATGAATATATTACAACACAATGAGTTCTAGGACTGCTTTAGCTTAGAAAATAGCTATGCATTAATTTATTCAGAGAACATTTATTACTACCCTACATTCTAGCAAGTAACTTTGGGTTCGAGGAACACGAAGGTGAAGAGATAATTTAGTCCTAACCATCAAGGAATTTGCAGTGTGTTGGGAAAGAAATACATGTAACAACACCAATAAAGCCAAGCATGTGCCCAGTGGTATGGAACTATGGGAGGGGGCACCCTGCCTTAAAGATGTCAGCTAGTAATAGTGTCACAGAAGAGGCAATGTGCAGAGATACGATGAAAAAGTGTAGGGAGTGGTGAGGTTCCAGAATGAGAAATGGACAAGCCAAGTGTAAAGGAAAAAGGAGAAAGCATTCAAGGAGCACTCAACGGGTTAGGAAGAGAAAGCAGACCGGGAGCATGCTGTACGGCATGCCGAGATAACCTCTTCAAGAGTCTTCAGGGGAGCACATGTAGCTTAGCCAAAATTTCAGTTTCCAGTTTTCACCAATTACAGACTCTACAGAGTTTTGCTATGCTTTGATAAAATGACTAGTTACCTCTTCCCTTGTCCACCTAGTTTTCCCCAAGTGACGCTTTCCAGATTTGGGCAGCAGCCCATCGTAGTCATGGTCACACATCTCAATGTCTTCATCATCTTCATCGCTGCTGTATATGCTGCAGAAATAAGAATGGACACACATGGGCTGAAAGCAGAGGATCTAAACTATTAAATTATGAAACTCATACAGAAACTCTTCAGCAAGCTTGTTAAAAGTCTACAGAGACAAAACCTTGCACACTTGCGCAATGAGGTTTTCTGCATTCTGTTGCTGTGGTATTTGTAAACTGGTTTTGCTGTTACTAGTATCCACAGAGACACCAGGAGCCCTGGCATTTTCTATCGCTCTGCATGTTTGAACCTGTTACTGTTAGATCAGTGACAGGTTACACATCTGGCAAACTCCCAAGCAATCAACACTTGAGTTTAAAAGTCAATGTTAAGGATAATGAGAAGAACAAGAACCCATGTCCTTTCTATAAGTACACACTCAAACTCTTTGTCATATACCAATCATTTAAACAGTTTCTGAATACAACAGACCAATCAAGTATGTCTCAACAGTGCTGGTAGTCTGATAACATAAAAATCAAAACAGAATACATTCAAAAGCATAGTGTGATTGCCTCTTAAAGACCATGATACTAGAAAACAAACAAACAAACAAACAAAAAAACCCAACTAACCAGGAAGGGAAAGGATACAGCCCTCAAACTGTTGTGTGATTAACATAAATAGCAAATCGTTCAAAACTCCAGGTCTGCTCTATGCAAGCTGTGCTTGTGTTTACAATGCTGTCTCCAGAGTAACTAAGCACATTACCAGGGCACTGGCTATTCAGAATCCTACTTACTCTGGTTTTTTCTGTCTTTGACTGAATGGAGTCTAAAATATCTTACAATGTATCTAATTAAAAACCAATGGGTTCCCCCAGATGAAATCTACAGGTTAAAAAAAAAATGACTGTTTTCAAAACAGTCTTTTCTTTTACAGGGTTGAGTAACAATGTGAATTTTGATGTCAGCTGAAGGAACTCCAAGCTTATCAATTATATATTAAATAGAGTAATTCTGCAGTTTAGTTTTTGTTATCACTCCCTATAAAACTTAAAATATGAAGAATTATACACTTAACTCCACTAAAATTCACCATTGTAAAACTGAAAAACCCATCAAACCTCGACCAGTAGAATGATATAAGACAACATCATAATGAAAATTATTTTTAAAAGGCAAACTTACATTCATAATAGGATTTGTCTTCCCAAACTAACTCACTAAAGGTATATTTCCAGCCCCCTAAAAGTTAAGCCAAAATGTTTATCAAACACTGGGATTTTCATCATCTAAAACTATTACTCTGAGCCTCAAACTGATGATTCAGTCTTCATGGTGACAGGATGTGATCTAACCTTAAAATAACACCACCAAAAAGGAAAAAAAAAAAAATCCCAGGAAACTTTATTCATGATCTGAAATTTTTTTTTCCACTTAGTGTAAATCCTTTTAACCAAGAGCAGTTTTATTTCCAACATTAAACAGGAGGCGGCAAATAACTTCTGAACAGTAGTAATTACGAATTTCTCCTTAATATAAAACAAAAGTTATGTGCCCAGAACTGTAAATTAGCGTTTTTGGCTGGCAATTCCCTTCTGTTAAAGAACTTGGAAAGTTCTCAGGATGAAGCATCCCTTTGTGAACTATCAGGGATACCAAGAAAGCCAACGCGTTGGACCTGAGAGTGGAGTCACCGATTTAACTCTCATTAGATTTGCCTATTCGGCTTGCCCAGATCTGGAGATGTCACTTTCAGCACCGTGGACATTTTCCAAGCAAATTTTCCTCTGGTCAAAACTTAATCTAAAAACAAGCAACACCCTTAGTCGCCCACAGGGGGCAGTCGACAGTCAGGTGAGGGAGAACTGGGCTCACACAGGACCAGGGGTTCTAGAAGCAAAGCTCTACCAGGCCCTAGTTCTCCCTGCACCCAGTCGTTTGATTTGGACAAATCTCCCTCCCTCTCGTGGATCCCAACTTACACATTAGGGCGGGGATTCTATTTATAAGGTACTTTCCAGAGCGCCTCTTAAAAAGCAGGCCCTCGGCAGATGTGCAAAGCCAAAATCTTGGGGTGAAATGTGGCGTGTGACTCTTGGAAGTCTTGAAAGGCTAGAAGAGCAGCTGGGTGAGTGCAGGATGTTGTCAGCGTGGGCAAGGGGCTTGCCTTTGAGCTCTGCATGCGATTTCCTTGCTCTAAAATGACCTGGTCGCCTCGGTAGCATGATTAATTTCGACAAAGGACCTGAAATAACTTTTCCTTTATCTGCTCCGACAAGATCTCAGACCCAACAGTCAAAGGACTTTCAAAGGCTGATTTCAAGCTAGATGCTCTCGACTGCTCCACCTGCGAGAGCCGGTGTGGTTACAAGAGTACAACTATGAATGTTACATTCTATCAAGGAAACAAACTGTGCAAAGAAACGAAAAAGAACACGGGGGGGGGGGCTGGGAAGAGGGAGGGGAGCGGGAGGAAGTGCCTGTGGCCGCTACGAGATTCTAGAAAAGGGGTTCAGACTCATTTCGCTGACCTGGTTAATAATCCCTGCCGAGTTGAAGCTAGCCCTGCAAGAAACGGCTCCGAGCCCGCAGCCGGGTTTCTCTTCCCCCTGAGTCAAGTTCAAGGCTCCCGCCCCTCCCCGCCGCCTCCGCTCCGGGCTACCTGGGAGCCGCGGGGGAACCTGCGCGGCCACGCCCCGTGCAGACCGAACCTTGGGGCAGCCAGCCCGGGCCGCACCTCCTCGGAGCACCCCTTCCTAACTCCCTCCTCCTGCTGCAGGTTTCAGCTTTCTGCAGAACAGGTGACCCTGGTGCTGGCGGTTTAGGTCCCAAAAGCGAAAGGCGAAACCTCTTAAAGGGTGGCTCTTAGGCCGGCGCGGCAGGCCCGGGGCCAGGCACTGGGAGCCAAGATTCAAGGTCTCCCCAATTCACGCCCTTCTTGTTCCGATGCCCAGCGGTTGCCGCTCCCCGCCTGGCCCATCCCGAGGGTGCGCTGCAGGGCCCACGCCCACGCGCGTGCAACTTCCCAGAGCCCGCGCCCTGCACGGCCGGTACCTGATGGCTCCAAAAAAACAAAAAACAAAACAAAACAAAAAAAACAGATTAAATTTAGCGAAAATCAAACCACGGGTGGAAAGGCGGGCCCGGATAGACTTTGTCTCCGTGGACTTTTTTTTTTTTTCCAGAATCTTCCTTAGGGTCGTCCGGTGGCTGTGCCAGAGGCGGGCTACCTAAAGCAGCTGGAGCAGAGTGCCGGGAGCAGAGGCGACCTCAGCTGCGTCCACGTGTGCGCGGCCCAGGAGAAGAGCGGCGACATCGCCCCGGGTGCGCTGCAGCTGCCTTGGGTGCCGCTTGCCTCCAGCACTTTGCGCCAAGCGGCGACCGCCACCGAGCTAACCCCCGCATCCGTTGCTCTCTGGGAGCCCGGACCTGTCCTCGGGAAACCCCGAGGCCGGCCGGACTTGAGCGGCCAGCAACTGACAGTTCGGAGGAGCTCTCTCTCTCTTTCGGATCTCTCTTCCCGAAGGTGGGGCCAAAATGGAAAGAGAGTGCACTCATCGTCTCGGCCGGTGCGGTGACATGTGCGACGCGGGCGCGTGCAGTGTTTGCAATAGAAATAAAAGCGTCTCCCAGAACAAGCACAAAAATCTTCAAACAACGGGGTTTAAAACAATCTGCAAACCCATTTTGTCCCCCTAAAATCTTTGCAGCTGCCTGCCTGTCAGCTGCCACCTCTCCCGCCTCCATAATGAATGAATGAAATTTAAATGAACTACCTGCAGCCACTAAACAACCCGGCCTTTCCCTATATCTGCCATATGCTCTTCAAGTGCAAACACACCTCAATGCATGCAGCAATTAGGCTGCGACTCCCTCGCCGACACTTAGGGCATCAAGTGTCCATCAAACACCTGGTGGGCTCCTCGGGTCTGATGGAACCGTTCAGTCCTTGGCTGAAAAGTGCCGAGCGCCCCCCACCCCACCCCGCCCCTACCACCCCCACTTTTTGCAACTTGCAAAAAAGAAAAAAGAAAAGGAAAAGAAAGAAGAAATAGCCTCCGGGCATGCTTCCCACTGTACCCGAGCGCTCCTCGCAGAGTTTTCCATTCATCCTTTTCCAGAGTGGCTTTTGCCACCAAGATACTGACTGACAGCCCTGCAAACCAACAGGGAAGGCATTCCCACCTGCTCCCGGATGCCTGGATCCCAGCGCGCCCTAGCCCGAGGCCGCCCGCCTAACCTCCCCATTACCTGTGCCGGGGTCTCCGGGCCATGGCGAGGCGGGCCGGGGCTCCGCCAAGAGCCCCGGGTACCGCACCGGTGGCCGCCTCCCGCTGCCCTCCGCCTTGCCTGCGTCCTCCCCCGGCTGCGCAGCGGCGCTCCGCACCGCCGGGGCGAAGTTTCTCCGGAGAAAGGGGAGGAGAAGGAGGTCACCGAGGAGGAGGAGAAGAAGGAGGAGAAGGAGGAGGAGGAAACAGGTTGATATTAAAGTGTAACTCTGTAAACAGATGCCATCAAACAAAGAGGTTTGGACACTCCCCCTCCCGCCAAATCTGGCGCCCCTGCAGTGCGCACGCGCCCTGCCCGCCGCCTCCGCGGTCGCCCGAGCTGCAGCCTGCCTGGCCGCCGCTCCCATTCGCCTCTCGCGCGGCGGAGCTGCTCCTGGCGCGCAGCGAGGCCGGGACGGCGGGCGGGCGGGGAGCCCGGGCTGGGGAGGGGCGGCCGGGCCCGCGGCGGCGCCTTTTCCTACGCAAACCCCGCTCCTTGGCCGGGTGGCGCCCGCTCACGACGGGTCCGGCTGTTATTGCTTTCAGAGCTACGGTAGCCGCAGCCGTAGCGCGGTCGCTCTTCTCGGTAGGCTCCGGGGTTCGGGAGCCCGAACCAGCAGCGCTTCCACTCAAGGGCACCTCGATGGGGGGCGCTGGGGCATTCCTGCCTTAGGGTTTCAACTGCGCCCCGACCCCGATTTACCCAGGAGCTGAGAGGGTGAGGGATGACCCGTTGAATAGAGAGTGTGAGCATACTTCCCCAACTCCCCCAACGATTTTTGGCTAGGTCCAGTTTTTCATGTTTTAATTTTAAAGGGACATCTTTAATTCACTAGTAAGCGACAAAGGATATTTAAATACAGTCAGCCCTGTGGCTACAGCCTTTGACAGCCCCGTGCTCGTTTTTCACTCCCCTCCCAGATCCTGCAACCCGCACACCACCAACGTTTTGTCACAAGCCCTTCCTCCCTCACTTAGACACATGCCCAGCCCACCCACCCCAAGAGGTGCCCACCACGCACCACTGCCTCTGCAGAGTGTGCTCGGGTCCTGCATCAAACACTTGCTGGACAAATCCACTGGATCCCAAACAAACAACCCCTAGCAGTTCTCAGGAACCCCCACTTTTGCACCCAGGATTCTTTTTTACAAGAGTCAAACCGCGGCTTCTCAACCTGTGGGTCCCGACCCACTCGGGACCGATCGCCTGGTTGTTATCCTGCATATTTGATATATCTGATCTCTACATTATGATTCACAAGTACCAAATTACAGTTATGAAGTACTGACGAAAATAATTTTATGTTGGGGGACACCACAACATGAGAAAACTGTCTTAAAGGGTCTCAGCTGAGACCTTTGAAGGAAGTCTGAGAATCATTGGACTCAACAGTAAGGACCCTGCTGGGAGTAATTTGAAAAGTTTACCAGCCCCAAATCAGCGAAGATATCCCTGTTCCTTTAACTACAGGCTCCCAAAGGAGCGATGTGCGAAGTGCTGAATTTATAAGGATTGGCGATTGGGGGATTTCAGGGGACTTTTAGTGTTACTTCTGTTTATAAATCAGTACCCTTGGGGATTTTTCTTTTCATTCTCAATACACACCAATTTATTTTGTCTTTAATCTTTTAGGAGTTCGAGACTTGTGCTGACTGGGTGTGTGAGTGTCCCAAGTGCTTTAAGCGTTCAAACATAGCTCAGAAAGCTTTTTTTTTCTTACTAAAAAAGCATGTTCTTACTGAAATGAGTCATAATTTTATTAAATTGTTGAAGCAAGCTGGGTTTCAAGACTTTATCTGGTGTTTGAAACGTTGCTTCTTAAAATGAGCTGTATAGTTTAATCTTTATGAAGACATTTCAGAAGAGGCTCCTAAGGGTTTGCAATAGTTTCTTTAAGAGAGAAGAAAGCAGAAAGTTACTGTGGCATGCTGCTGCAAGGATCCAAGTCTCTTGCAACTTAATACACATTTGAAGCCAATATTTATGTGTAGAGACTGTGATGAACTTTCTGTGCACCAACAATAAGTACTCACAAGTCTATGACAAGCATCTAGGAAGGGTTCACCCCTGAAGGGACTGCAATCTGTCTGGGTGTCACTCTCTGCATCTAAATGGAAGGATTTCCATTCCTGAGCCTCTTGAATCCCTGCTAGGATGACGGATTTCACAGCCTCCTTCAGAGTTCTTAAGAGGCATGGCTATGTGTTATGGTTCATAAAAAAGAAAAGAAAAAAGTTTTAAGTAGAAAAAGCACTTATTTCACCATTTCTTCAAGGATTTTGTACATTGGTATGTACATGGCTTGGGAATTCATATTATTCTTATTCCCCCAAATATTGTACTGTATAGTCTTACATTCCTTCCTCGTATGTGTCAAAGTAATAAGTGTGGAGGACATGCATAATCCAATAAAAAGTACAGCACAGTCATTTTACTATCATTTGTGGTATATTGCTACCTTAAGCTACAAAAGAAAAATAATTAAATGTCACTATTAAAATTCTTGTCTGAGTGAAAATGTATTTCTAAAGTTATTTCAGAATGCATATTATAGCTGTGTTTACACATCTCTCCCTCCATTCATACGTATGGCAAATGCATTTTAGATAACAACTTTATGTATTTCGTCACTCTCAGCTTTTTTTTTTTGGCGGGGGGGGCAGTTTTGAGACATATTTTCTCTGTATAGCCCTGGCTGCCCTGGAACTCACTCGTAGACCAGGCTGACCTTGAACTCAGAAATCCGCCTGCCTCTGCCTCCCAAGTGCTGGGATTAAGGGCGTGCGCCACTACCGCCCAGCTCACTCTCAGTTTTTGCTTACTTATGTTTATAATTTCCTAAGTCAGGTATTTTCTCTGTGGCAGGATCCAATAGATGCGACTTTTGGTTGGGATGCACAGCACAGGGAGGCGAATGCTTCTGTAAAAGACGAGATCTTAGAAGGAAGTGCTTATGGCTTGATGGTTATACTGTGTACTTCGCCCTTATTCTGCTGTCTCCTCTTCTCTCCAAGCCCTATTAATGTGCAGCCAACAAAACATTTTTTATAAAAAAAAACCCTGAATATTTGTTGTCCACCTGCAGGTCATGCTGATCCTCAACTTGAATGTGCATTAGAATCACTGGATACACCTAAGAAAAACTCGCAGTGTTCGTCTGAGCCACGGCTTCCATTTCAGGAGGTTTGGGATGGTACTAGCTATTCCACATTTTTAACAAGTGTCCAAATGCTATCCCTGGGAGAAATCTGGGGACCACTTATGACAATCTGTCTCCACATGCTCATTTCTTCTTTGCTGGCTTTCTTTCGTAGCCTCTCAGGTGTCCTGGGCCCAGTGTTCCTGCTCTCCACAGCTCAAAGTTATTCATCTTCATAGTAAAGTTAGTCTCAGTGACCAAGAAGGCTGTGACAACCCATCTGCTTTCCCTTAGTGGTGAACGTCAGCTTCTTCTCTGAAACACAAAGGAAAAGGAATCTCTGGGCCCTCGCAGGCCACTGTGGTTTTCCCTCTCACAGAAACAAGCCTCAGAAGCATTTTGACTTTCCTCTCGACACTGGAGGAATGCCTAGAAAAGACCTGAGTCCCTGATGTTTTGCTTCCGGTCTTTAATAACTCCAGTCAGCATCTCAAAGACGAACGTTATCAATGTTAGTTACAGCCCTGGGTCCAGGGGTTCCATGTCTCTACCACCCACATTTCCCACCCCCTCAACCCAATTTGGCTCACGGCATTAAAAGAGAAATAATTACAGTAAATACCAAATGGTTAAAGTCCAGACAGTTCTTGGTCTTGTCAGTTAATGAAGAACAGCTGTGGCATATATAATTGAAATCCATAGGTTTGAGATAAACCTCATGTTCATTCCCAGTAAACCTTTCAATCTTAACAATGAAGGGAGCCCCACGGTAGCATAGCATGGAACCTCCAGAGAGGGTGGTGGTCAAGTGCATTGTTATCCTTAAATTACAGAATTAGACACATTGTGGCTGTTCCTACTGTTTCAGTTGGCTTATTGTCCTCCTTCGGACCAGCTAACTGGCCTCTTTCAGGCTCTTTCCCCTGCAATCTATCTGGCAAATGTGTGAAATCAATATTCCAAATGCACTGTTCTAATAATATGGCTTGTCCATTCAGAACACACACACACACACACACACACACACACAGTCACAAGGGAGGGAGGGAGGGAAAGAGGGAGGGAAGGAGAGAGAGAGAAAGGGAAGGAGAGAGAAAGAGAGAGAGAGAGAGAGAGAGAGAGAGAGAGAGAGAGAGAGAGAGAGAGAGTCTTCAGAGTTCTCAGTCAAGATAACTGGAAAACTCCATGTTCCCTAAGCTTGGAGCCTGTTCTGTGATTCATGATTAAATTCTTCTGTCTAAATTACTCTCCCTTCTTCTGGTTCCTAGAAAGACTCACATCTTTGACTCAAGACTTGGTTCAAGCATTAATAAAAAAAATGTGTATTGCTCGTTATAGGACATATAAATCAATGGAATTAGAGAGCATGGCATACATAGAGCCTTTTCGAGTCAGAAGCTGACTGAATTGGATACTGGACATCAAGAGAAATGGTGACATTAGGAGAAGAGACTTGTGTTCTAGGAGTGTCAAAGAGGAAAGCATTTTAGATTTCAGTCTGTGGAGTTTGTGGTTTATCCAGCAGGCAGCAGAGGCTCAAGTGCTAGAGAGGATGAACCAGGACAGGCTTGTCAGAGCTCAGTCTCAGCAGGACATTGCCATACACAATCATATAAGAAAGTAAAGTGTAAGTCTGGAGTGCATTGAGTGAAAACTACCTGTCCAGTATGTGGGAGGCCCTAGGCCAGAAGCCTCCACAGAGAGAAATCAGTTAGAGATCTTAGAAGCAAACGGCACTCACTCAACACTCTCCACTTGCAGGTTTGCTACATTTTCTTCTGATACACTTCTATGACGGCGATACTACACAACATGTCGCCTCTTTCTAATTCTGTATTTAGCACACTGTCTCAGCTTGAAGTTGACTATGGCTTTCTCACCCTACAGGAAGTGACACACTCTCCACGTAGGGCTGCTTCCTGTAGAAAAGTCACCATTGGTTAAACAAGCCCTTCACTCAGTAGTGCTGGTCTAGGAGTGTGTTGGCAAGAAGGCCGCAATTACTTCCTACCATAAACTTGCTAATATGCAAGCCTAACAGTCAGAGAGATGACAAGGGGAAGTCATAGGGAATCTGGAGAAGGTTTTCAGTGGGTAGGTGAGAGGAGATGCGGAGATTGTGTGGAACTGGGGCTTGAACTCTTCATTTATTATAGTTTTGTTAATTGAGTTTAGAAGACTTTTATTTGTTTTGAGAAAAAATCTTATTGGGCAGCAGCTTTTAAACATGTTTAGTTGTTTCTTAAGAAACACATCTTGAGTTGCTGCACTAATTACCGCTTTTACAAAGCTTCTCAGCGTCCATATCCGACTGGCTCACGACGCCTGTGACGGCAGTCCCAGGGTAGCCATGTCCTCTTCTGGAAGATGCCTGGGCACCTGCGCACACACGTCCCCCCTACACACATGCCCCC
>NW_022196902.1:13494464-13494806 GCF_008632895.1 Mastomys coucha
CCACACATGCCCGTATACACACACACACACACACATGCCCATATGCTCACAAACACACACACACATGCCCACATACCCACAGGCACACACACATGCCCATATACCCACAAGCACACACACACACACACACACATATGCCCATACACACACACAGACACATGCCCATACCCACACACATATACACACACATGCCCATACACACACACACAGACACATGCCCATACACCCCCCCACATGCCCATATAACCACAGGCACACACACACATGCCCATACACACGCATATGTCCATATAGCCCCCACATGCCCATACACACACACACATGCCCATAACCCCCCCCACA
>NW_022196902.1:13495070-13514250 GCF_008632895.1 Mastomys coucha
ACACACACACACACACACACACACATGCCCATACACACACACATATGCCCATATACCGTCCCACATACCCATATACCCCTCCACATGCCCATATACCCCCCACATGCCAATACATACACACACACAAACACACACATATACACACATGCCCATATACCCCCCACATGACCATACACCCACAGGCACACACACACACACATACACACACATATGCCCATATACCCACAGGCACACACACATACACATTCCCATATACCCACAGGCGCACACACACACACACACACAAACACACACATGCCCATATACCCACAGGCACACATGCACACATGTCCATACACACACAGACACACACACACACTAAAATAAAATAAAACTTTTTTCAAAAAAGAAAAAAAAAACCCTTATCTCCTACCTCATAGGCACACACACTTAAAAATAGTGTGTGTTTGTTTGCTCTGTGACCCCTAATTGAAATACATGTTTTACAAAACTGTGTGTACACAAGCTGGGCAGTAGTGATTCAGTTAACTCAGATAACCCTAGCAGAACAATTTTGAGTTCCAGGTCAGCTGAAGCTGTGTCTCAAAAACTTGAAACAAAACAGAACAAACAAAACAAGAAAAACTAAAAGCTGTCCTTATTCTTACCAACAGGGATTCTTCTGTCTAAACACGTTCGTCGGGACCCTAAATCTCTTCGTGCCCTATGTACAGGGGCAAAACGCAGTTTAGAAAGCTTGGGATGGATGGTGATGCAGGCAATGCCTCTTTCTTTTGATAAACCTGCTTTGCAGCATCACTAAGTTGTGCCCAAGCTCATCCTTTCCAAGCTTTGAGAAAAGCCCTAAAATCCACAGCACATGGGTAACTGTGCCTCTCTCTCTCCTCTCAGTAGCTCTTAGTCTGTTTTTCCTCACAGCACATGGGTAACTGTTCTTCTCTCTCTCCTCTCAGTAGCTCTTAGTCTGTTTTTCCCCCATTACAAGTCTTCCAGGTACAGTACAGTATGAAATAGCAGCTTTCATGAAATGCAAACACTGGGCAGGGGAAGGGTAGCTCAGTGGTTAAGAGCACTGGCTGAGCCGGGCAGTGGTAGTGCATACCTTTAATCTCAGCACTTGGGAGGCAGAGGCAGGCAGATTTTTGAGTTCGAGGCCAGCCTGGTCTACAGCATGAGTTCCAGGACAGCCAGGGCTACACAGAGAAACCCTGTCTTGAAAACCCAAAAGAAAAAGAGAAAAAAAGAGCACTGGCTGTTCTCTCAGAGGACCTGAGTTTTGTTTTTAGCAGCAACATGGCAGCTCCTCACTGTCTGTAATATAACTCCAGACCTAGGGGCCTAATGGCAGGATAAACAGTTAAACACATTAAATTAACAAATAGGGACAACAACAGAAAAGGCAAATGACATTTAGGGTCTTAGTAAATAGCATAAACCAGAAGTTTCTTAAGTCACATTTGTCCTATGTAAAGGTAGAACAGAATTTCTCTGGGTCTTAGATTCTATGCCTTCAAGCTTGGAGAATGTAGTTGTGTGGGTTTAAATGAGAACTGTCCCCCATAGACTCCTGTATTTGAATACTTGCTCCCTAGTTACTTTTACTATTTGTGGAGACTTAGAAATTGTGGCCTTGCTGGAAGCTCGTCACCAGCTTTGGAGGCTTAGGGCCTGGCCTTACTCCCAGTTTGCTCCCTCCATTTTTGCCTGCATTGAGGGTCTTGCCTTACTCGCAGGTGCTCTGGCCATTTGTGCCTGCAGTCGAGGGTGGCATTTCTCAGGCTTCTTGCTCAAGGCGCCATGCCTGTTGCTTGCCACCACGTTTTTCCACTACGGTGTAGTCTTATCACTCTGGAGGTGGAAGTCAACTCTTTCTTCCATAAGTCACTTTTGGTCATGCTGTTTTATCTCTGTATCAGCAAGGTGACACGTTATATAGTAGTAAAAGTGTCCCTAGCCTTTCCCATTCTTCCTGTGAACTACACAGGCCTTTCTTGCCCTTTTGTGTACATGGCTGTGTTCCCATAGCTCCTATCACTGATAAGCACATGTAGAGTATGCACTCAACACTACACTCTGTGCCAGCCATGCACTTTTGAAAAGAAAGAAACAGCCTTTTTGTTATATGATTCACACACATACACACATGCGCACGTACACATGCACACATACATTCACACACATGCATACACATACACGCATGTGAATGTACACATGCATGCATACACACAGACACATGTGCATGCACACACATACATGCACACACGCAAACAGGCACATAACCTCTTTTCCATCCCTGAACTACCTCACAGCCTCCTAATTATTCCCCACTCTATGGCCTCTCTCTCTGCCATCCAGTCCACATCCCACCACTTGATGAATCTCATTATAAGCACTTTCAGTAACTTAGTCATCTGGGTAAAGACCTATAACTGGCTCCCTAATGTTGACAAGATAAGATCTGAACTCCTTAACTTGGCATTCCCTGTCTCGAGTTTGCCTGGCCTCTGTGCCTACACAACCTTACCCCCAGGGGTGATGGTATGTAATTATTGGGATGGTTCATGCACCAGCCAATCAAATGGGGCTTAGCTGTGGACAACCTGCAAAGCTTCTCTGGGGACACTGGCAAAATGCCATTTTGCCTCACAACCAACTTACCTTGCAACCTTAACTCCCTCCCAAATGTGTCTGCAGCCCCCTATCAAAACAAAACAAAAAAAGCCTTGGCACTCTGAGGCCTTCGCGCTTACAGCATGCCTCCAGCTGGAAATGCCTGCCCTCCTCCTCTCTGCTTATGTAAGTGCTGGCCATCTAAGACCTAGAGCAACTTGGAGGAGGCTCTGTTTTAACAGAGGGAGTCCACAACCACAAGGGTAACTGGAAGCCAAAGCAGGAAGCCTGGCGATCACCTCTTCAAGTAGAATTGACGTGAGACTATAAAGTCTCCAAGCCCACCCTAGCAGGTGTACTTCCTCCACAAGTCTATACCTCCCTAAGTTTCCATATCCTTTCCGAACAATGCCACCAGCTGAGGACAAAGTGTGCAAATAGCTGGGCCTGTAGGGGACATTTCAAGCCACCGCATTCCCTGAAGCTCAGTGTTCCTCCTGAAGCCTTCCTGGAATTCTGGAATCCACAGCTGAGCCTTGGATTTGAGCACTGGACTAATCCTACCTTTGCCATATGCTTGTCCCCTTTGAGACAGGGTCTATGTAGCCCAGGCTGGCCTCAATCACTCTGTGAAGCCAAAGATGACCTTGGATTTCTAATCTTCTGGCCTCTACCTCCCAAGTGTTAGATACAGGTTTATGTTCTGGGGAGCCAGCCCAAGGCTCCGTGCATGCTAGGAAAGCACTCTACCACCGAAGCCACATCCCCAGCCCTCTTACCTCCTTGTGTCTATTTACTTCTCTACTTATTTTTATACATGTTTTCTGTCAACATTCTCAGGAGTCTTACGGTAAGCTGGATGGCAGGAATTATCCTACATTAACCTTTTTACACATTTAGCTCCTAGAATGTGAGCACAGAAATTTTTGTTGAGCTGTTGACAGTTGATTGGGAACTAGTTGGCACTGCTTCTGTGTTAGTTTATTTTAACCATACTTCTTTAAAGGATTTTACTTCATTTTTCAACTTTTATTGTTTTAAAAATTTTTTAAAGATTTTTATTTTTTATTTCATTATTTTATTTTATGTGTGCTAGTATTTGTCTGAATGTGTACATGTGTATCACATGTCTGGTGCCTATGGAGGCCAGAAGAGGTTGGTACATTCCCTGGAGCTAAAGTTATGGACCATTGAGCCTGGGTGCTCTGCAAGAGCAACAAGTGTTTTTAGCTTCTGAGCCAACTCTTCAGACTCTCAGTTTTATTCCTTTTTAAAATTTGCATATCGTGTGTGTCTATGTGGGAGTGTGTGCAACTGAGTACAGTTGCCTGTGGAGGGCAGAATGCCATGTCGGACACCTTGGAGCTGGAGTTACAGGCAGTTGTGAAACAGTTGACATAGGTGCTGGGAACTGAACTCGGGTCCTCAGTGAAAGGAGAGCATGCTCTTAACCGCTGAGCCATCTGTGCTGCACTATTTAAAATGTAACAATACCTTACTTTTGGGGGTTACACTTTGCAACAGGTTTGGACCTATATCATCTCCTCTGACTCGGCAGGCCGTCTGACTCTGCAGACCCCCGCTCTCCCGCGCCTCTCCACTCTGGTTTGCTTTGATGCTTTTACTTAAACTCACGGCATTCTACTTTCCAGGTAAAAGCTCTACAACTGAGCTACAGCCTAGTTCGTCATTGCAATTATTATTTTTCTGTTTCATACATTATTACTGAGATATTGAGACTGATGAGGTGGTTTTCTTGATCACCCAGATGATTAACGTCTGAGCTAAAGTGTAAACCTCATCTTTTTATTTTAAATCCTTATTAGCTCTATTCACTGCTCTGTGAGAGGCTCTGAGTTTATTTCCTTGTTCATGTAGTCTTGTAATTTTTCTCAAACTGCAGGACCCACTGATGGCTGTCCTGCCCTCCTCGGCTGAAGGTTGGTAGGCTTGGAGGGTACACAGCACCACACTGATCTAAGTGCCACTGCTTTGCTTCTAAGCTGACTCTGGCTCTGCTCTTTGGGCCATGTGGCTCAGAAAGGGTTTTCCTTTAAGCATATTGTTTGTCATATTCTGTTTCTGAACCTTGGACCCCTTCCTTCTCTATTCTGCACATTGATCTCTGTTGTTTATTATAATATTTCTTTATGTAATGTTGAGTTTGCTGTGATGTAAACTCAAGGGGTTATCCATTTAAAGCTAGTTATGAAAATTGATATGGGACTTCAATTCTATTCCATTGATCTACCTGCCTATCACTGTACCAATACGATGCAGTTTTTATCACAACTGCTCTGTAGTACAGCTTGAGGTCAGGGATGGTGATTCCACCAGAAGTTCTTTTATTGTTGAGAATAGTTTTTGCTATACTGGTTTTTTGTTGTTGCTGTTGTTGGTGGTTTTTTGTTTTTTGTTTTTGTTTTTTTTTTGTTTTTTTGCGGGGGGGCGGGGGGTAGCGGCGGCGCAGTTTCGAGACATGGTTTCTCTGTGTAGCCCTGGCTGTTTTGGAACCCACTTTGTAGACCAGGCTGGCCTCAAACTCAGAAATCCACCTGCCTCTGCTTCCCAAATGCTGGGATTAAAGGCTTGTGCCACCACTGCCCGGCCTGGTGTTTGTTTGTTTGTTTGTTTGTTTGTTTTGTTTTTGTTTTTTTGTTTTTTGTTTTTGTTTTTTTTGTTTTTTGTTATTCCAAATGAATTTGAGAATTTCTCTTTCTAACTCTATGAAAAATTGAGTTAGAATTTTGATGGGGACTGTGTTGAATCTGTAGATTGCTTTCAGCAAGATGGCCATTTTTACTATATAATCCTACCAATCCATAGCATGGAAAATCTTTCCATCTTCTGAGGTCTTCTTCGATTTCTTTCTTCAAAAACTTGAAGTTCTTGTCATACAGATCTTTCACTTGTTTGCTTAGAGTCACACCAAGACATTTTATATTGTTTGTGACTATTGTGAAGGGTATCATTTCCCTAATTTCTTTCTCAGCCTGTTTATCCTTTGAGTAAAGGAAGGCTACTGATTTGTTTGAGTTAATTTTATATCCAGCCACTTTGCTGAAGTTGTTTATCAGCTGTAGGAGTTCTCTGGTGGAATTTTTGGGATCCCTTAAGTATACTATCATGTCATTTGTAAATAGTGATATTTTGACTTCTTCCTTTTCAATTCATATCCCTTTGATCTCCTTTTGTTGTCTAATTGCTCTGGCTAGAACTTCAAATACAATATTGAATAGGTAGAAAGAGAGTGGGCACCCTTGTCCAGTCCCTGATTTTAGTGGGATTGCTTCAAGTTTCTCTCCATTTAGTTTGATGTTGGCTACTAGTTTGATGTATATTGCTTCTACTCAGCTATTTAAAACAACTTTACAAAATTCACAGGCAAATGGATGGATCTAGAAAATATCATCCTGAGTGAGGTAACTCAATCACAAAAGAACACACATGGTATGTACTCACTGATAAGTGGTACTAGGCAAAGAGCATGGAACACCTACGATACAACTCACAGACCACATGAAGCTCAAGAGGAAGGAAGACCAAAGAGTGGATGCTTCAGTCCTACTTAGAAGGGGGAACAAAATAATCAAGGGAAGTAGAAGGTATGAGGGATTTGGGAGGATGAAATGAGGGAGAGGGGAAAAAGAGGGGAAGAATCAGGTATGGGAGGAGATGGAGGAGATGTACAGAGGGTCAGGAAATTGAACAGAGGTGTGTAGCAATGGGTGATGGGGAACTGAGGGTAGCAACTAGAAAGTCCCAGATGTCAGGAAAGCAAAAGCCTCCCAGGACCCCACGGGGATAACATTAGCTGAAATACCCCACAAAGAGGAGCCAGAACCTGTCAAGACTATATCTAGAGGTTAGGCATGGCTCCCCAGTTGAGGAATGGGGCTATCCACCCATCTCTAAAATTTTAACCCAGAATTGCTCCTGTCTAAAGGAAATGCAGGGACAAAGAGTGGAGCAGAGACTGAAGGAAAGGCCATCCAGAGACTGCCCCACCTGGGGATCCATCCCACATACAGACACCAAACCCAGACACTATTGCTGATGCCAAGAAGTGCTTACTAACAGGAGCCTGATACAGCTGCCTCCTGAGAGGCTCTGCCAGATCCTGACCAATACAGATGCAGAGGCTCCCAGCCAACCATTGGACTGAGCACAGGGACCCCAGTGAAGGAATTAGGGGAAGGACTGAAGGAGATGAAGGGCCTTATCTGGCATCAGTGGGCCTTTGGTTCTGTGAAGGCTTGATGCCCAGTGTAGAAGAATGCTAGAGTGATGAGACTGGAATGGGTAGGTGGGTGGGGGAGCACCCTCATAGAAGCAGGGTAAGGAGAGATGGGATAGGAAGTTTGAAGAGGGGAAACGGGGAAAGGGGATAACATTTGAAATGTGAATAAATAAAATTTTTAAAAAGAAAATTGATATAGGAATAAATGCTTGATTCCTACAACTGAAGAAAGATTTCTTAGTTGTTCTAAAAAACTCTTTAGCAACCTTGAGTGCTTCCTAATTACTAGTTTGTCCTAACCGCTGTGGCTCTACTGCTGTTCCTCCTCCTCCTCTTCTTTCAAAGTCTTAGGAACACGATGTTTTTAACTCAAATAGTTCAAGAAGAAAGGAAGTTATTATGTATACTTTGGACCCTTCACATTAAGTAAATGACATAATTTAAATGTGAGTCCTGTTAGAACAAGGTACACCATCATTCTGAACTTAAATTTATTAGTAGAAACATAAGAATTTATGAACATGTAAAGCCAATACCACCAAGTTGTGATGCTACGTTGGCTTACTTCTAAGTAACAGAAGTGATACAAATTTAATAAAAAATATCCAGTTTATGAAAACTTGTTTCCAAACTTATCTTGTCTAGTAGGTACCTATGTTAAGTATAAGAATTTATGTTAAGCAAGCATTTTACTTTTGTAAGTAAAATAGCCTTTAAAGAAACTATCAAAGTTCTTACAATCCTTTGCTTGACAACTTAGAGAAAATTCTAAGGTAGTAGCCCTCGGGAGAGGGAAGGGTAAACCGATTCTGTTTTCGCTCAGCCTGGCAGACACTCGGCCCTGGAAAGGCAACATTTTGTTTGAAAACTTTTCCTAAGGCAAGATGGGAGGTGGAGACAGGAGAACTCCCCAAAGCTCCCAGGTTAGCTGGCCTGGCATATGCAGCAGTGAACAACAGAGAGAGAAACTCTGATTCAAATAAGGTGGAAGGCACCCACCAACCCTGGAGAGAGGTCCAACCTTCACACATGTGCTTTGTTATATATGCACTTACACACACCACCACACATTGATGAATGCTTGATTAAAAATGGGAAAATTGTTTGATTGCTTGATATTTTCTTTTATTTCAAATAACAGAGATTTAATGAGATCCCCCTGAACATTAGAGAACAATATATACACAAAACTTAAAAAAAAAAAAAGACAATGACTTTTAGGGTTACATTATTGCTGCCTCTTTTTCCGTGTAGCCCAGGCTGACCACAAACTCTCCATCCTGTTGCCTCAGTCTGCCTAGTCCTGAGATTACAGATGTGCACCACAGTGCCATGCTACATTCTTTTTAATTAACAATTTGACGTATAGGAAGTAGGTGTTGCTAAGGTTAAAAGGATGGGGAGAACTCTTACTATAATGTACTTAAAGAAACCTTTGAACCTGTAAAGATGGGAATTTTTATGCTGACAGTATTGGTCAGGATTCTCAAAGTAGTAAATAGTCTTTTGCCAAAAAAAAAAAAAAAAAAAAAAAAAAAAAAAAAAAAAAAATCTAAACCTGAGAACGGAATTTGTGAGTGCAGAAACTGGTAGTTTGATTTTTGCCCCATGTTATCTCTTCATTGGTCATTTTTCAGACTATTAAGAACTCTTGCATAGATGACTCATTGAACAGAACTTGCCAAGTAAAGTTTTGAAATTACAGCAGGCTGGCTTTTACATACTCTCTCTGAACAGCGGCAGTGCCACCCCTTTTGGTTGTAGTCAAGCAGGAACTCGGAGCCACCCTAAACTCTCCCTGCCCCAAGATTTAATCAAGGACAAAGTTCTGTTATATTTACTCCTTTAAACTTTACCTAGTTGTGTCCCTCTTTTTTGTCCCCGATACCAACTCCTCCAGACTACACTCCTGCCACCTAGTCCTCTCAAAACACATTCTCTTAACCGTCGACACGCAGGAAAGGTTGTAAGCAGTTCTAGTCACAGTACCCAAGTTTCTTAGAAGCTTGCTTGCAGAGATGACGCTTGACTAGAGCATCAAGTTCCCCTGAGAACTTTCCAAACTCACAAAGCTCTTTGTTACCTCTGCTGAAGTCTTCCTCGCCTTAGCCCTGTCAGTCGCTATGGGGCTGTAAGGACGAAGGAGCTCTTACATCCAAGATTCTTCAAAATCTCATATCATGTGTGCACAAGTACCAAACCAACACTAAGAAAGTCCCCCCAAATTCCAGAAAGCTCTGTACCCTAGGCATGCACTTATTTTGCATTTGTTGGTTTGTTAGTCTGAAATGGATCTGGCTATGTAGTCCAGCCTGGCCCCTAACATTGAACTCAGCTCCAAATCTTTCCACTTCAGGTTCCTGAGTGCTATGAGTTAGAGGCATGCCTTGCCATGCCCCGCTTACCTTGCTCATCTGGGTCCTCTGCCATCTTTAGTGACTAATGTCTGCTTATTGCACTGGCCTTAACTAGAGGCCTGCTGCTCAAAATTCCTTCTTTGAAGACAAAGGAAGTTCCTTAGTAACTGGCAGAATACCAGCTTCATGTCCAATGTGTCCTTGACACCTCTCTCTCTTTTCTCTTCTCTCTTCTCTCTCATCTCTCTCATCTGTCTGTCTGTCTGTCTGTCTGTCTGTCTGTCTGTCTGTCTGTCTCTCTCTCTCTCTCTCTTTCTCTCTCTCTCTCTCTCTCTCTCTCTCTCTCTCTCTCTCTCTCAGAGTGGCTGGACTGAAATTATAACGACGTGCATAATAGTCCATGTCCAGAAGTCTCACTCAGTAGACGTCACTAAGATCTGGCAATATGTATTATCAGTGAATTAGCTGATAGTGATGGGGAAAGGGCTTATAGAGGAACACTGTACTTGACTGTAAGTACCTACTGGATGTAGGGTTCAGTTAACCTTTGTGCGACAAGTCACATAAACTTTGTAAACATTCCCCAAATGTTGGGAGCCCTCAATTTCAGGAATTGAAATCAACTTTTCTCACTTATCTATTCCCACTCTGCTCCCCTCCCCTTCCTCCACCCTCCCTCAAGCACCACATTCTTGCCTTCCGTTTGTTTGAGTCAAAGAAGAGCATCTCTGCAAGATACAAGTAACGGACACTCTGGATCTATCCCTGGATGCTACAAATGAGGAACTTCTCCCAATGTGCTCCAGTTTATTAAACTTTAGAATTTTGCTAAATCATTTAACATCTTGGGACAGTGACAAAAGGTATAAGGGTAGGAGGTGGGTGTCTGATTTCGATTTGGAACACTCCCAAACAAACTGCAGTCTGCTCGGTGTTTGAGCATCTTGTCTTCATCCATACACCAGAGTTGGTGCTCATGTGTAGAATCACACAGAACAAAAGGAAAAGTCAAGTAGATAGTGTGAGCCAAAGTGTTTTGGAGATTGGATAAGCTACTAGAACATAAATACGGCTACAAACTAATAGATTGAAATACTAGACTAACAGTTACGAATTATTAAGCATTTGCTGAGTGTCAGCCACTTCAAACTAATGCTAATTCTTAAAGCATACTTACCTGACCAGGTAAATAAAATGATTCTAGTTAGTTAGTTGTGTTAGATTACACTTGTAGTTTCAGTACTCAGGATGAATTATCTCAGAGTCTGAGTCAGGATTATGAGGTCTACACCAGCCTGGGCTAAACAGTAAGACCCTATGAAAGAAAGGAGGAGGGGGAGAGGGAGAGGGAGAGGGAGAAGGAGAGAGAGGAAATACAGGTTAGGTTTCACTGACAATATTAGTAACTTTGACAATTCATGTTATGACATCATGGTAGGAAAGAAATGTCACTGTCTTCTACTTTTTTTCTTTTGAGATTTAGAAAATAATGATTAGTACTTAGAGTTGACATAGTGCTGTGTTGACTGTTTACATAAAACATTTTATCACTTCTTTAAAGAGGAATAGCAAATATTCACTCAGGACTCATCATGTGGTAGACACCAATAAAGAGATGGAGCCGGAAAGGAGTGGCCAAGTCTCTGGCTGAAGATGTTTAGTCAGGACGACCAGCCTAGGTGGTGGTTCTCAAGCACAGAGATCCATGAGAGATGAGGTTATATTTAACTCTATAGCAACCAGCTAAAAGGTTGGTATATCTTACCCTTTAGAAGCCATTCTGCAGTATGCTGGCTAATTCTTGTCAATTTGACATAAGCTAAAGCTGTCAGGAGAAAGGCATCCTTAACTGAAGGCTTGCTGCCCCAAACTGGCCTATAAGCAAGTCTGTGGGGGCACTTTCTCCAATTAATGATTGACCTGGGAAGGTCATGACCCCTGTGGTTGGTGCCAGCTCTAGCAGGTCGCCCACCCTGGATGAAGAGAAAGCCATGGGAGGGAGCGAGCTGTGGTAGAGAGCCAGTGAGCAGTGTTCTGCTATGGTTTCTGCTTAAGTGCCTGTCTCTGGACTCTTGCCCTAATTTCCTGCTCTGACTTCTCTCCTGATGGACTTAAAGCTGTGAGATGAAGCAAGCCCTTCCTCCCCCGCCCCCAGGTCACTTTGGCCATTGTCTTTATCACAGTAGCAGAAAGCAATTTCTGTAACAGCCCAGAGATACTGTTTCTGTCTATCTGACAATAGCCCTGAAGGATAGACAGAATATTCTTCCAATTACTGCTTTTAATTAATGTATCAGCCTATTTATTAGTAATAGTATGTGTCCATTTGTTTTCTTTTTCCTTTTCTTCTTGAATCAGGGCCCCAGTTTGGAGCCTAGGCTGTCCTAGAGCTGGTTGTATTGGGTTAAGTTTGCAGTGATCCTTCTGCCTCAGGCTCCCTAGTGCTGAGATTACAAGCATGCGCTACTTAAATATTAGGTCAAAGTCTGAGCTTTTATTCATTTTTGAATTGGGAATAGTTGTGAAGAGGCCCAAATTAGACTGACGTGAAAAATGCATTAAGTCGCATATGAGCCTAAGCAACTACATCCTAGACAGTTAGCAAGGGTAGGAAGGGACCCAAAATAAATCCGTGTTTTCACCTTCACTCTGTCTGTAGGAAATGCTGTACCGTGAACATTGTAAAATGTTTCAAAACATATACTCGTTAGATACCACTGACGTCTTCAAAATTACATCAGATTCTTCTTTTCTTTATCATAAACAGCCATGATTAATCTATTGGGACACTGTGTGTGTTTAAGTGAGATGAGTTAAGTCATCGATGCTTATCAGGACGTGTATCACAGTCTTTGGGAATGGACTCCATAGCCAGGCAGGTGTGTGACCTTAAAGGTCTGTGTACTTGGATGACCTGGAAATTGACTTCAGTGATGACTTCCTTAGAAAACTCCAGGTCCAGAACACGACTCAGGAAGCAGCAATCATGTTGCTCCTCCATCTCCGTAGAGGAAAAGCTTCTTTGTTGATGGTGGCCTCAAACAGCCCAAATGAGGACTTCCACAAGAGATCAGGGTTTGTTTCTCTTCTGTTGAGGGCCACAAGTACATCCGGAAAACTAAGTCCTTCTCGGGGGTAGACTGCAGTGTGTTCCTGGTGAGGTACCTGTTTAGTGAGTTACAACTGGAAGCTGGTATAAGCTGCCGGGGGCTCAGAGAAGACAAGATTGTTTTTGGAAGGAATTTAATGATGAATTAAAGATAGAAGTTGGCAATCTATGCCTAGTAATGGGTCTTCTGGAATGCCTCACTCTGCTAGACAAGCAAGGGTATTTGGATAGATGAGGTTACTGAGGGAATCTTTGAAAAATAGTTCGTGTGTGTGTGTGTGTGTGTGTGTGTATGTGTGTGTATGCACACACACATACACACTTACATACAGTACACACACATACACACTTACATACAGTACACACACATACACCATCACATACCAACACATACATACACACACCAGCCCCACATACACACATACACATATACACACACATGTACACACAAACACACACATACTACATGCACACATTCGAACACACACATGTACACAGACGCACACCCACCAACACACACACAGGCGCACACACACATACATACATACACATACACACACCACGCACACACACATACATGTACACACTCTATCAAGTGTTGTGAATAAAACAAGTAAAGAAAGGGTGGAAAAATGGAGCCATCAGCCCACATGGTTGTAATACGGTCTATTTGAATGGCACTTATTTCAAACTGTTGTCAGCATTCGGACTTGCACTCTGGAGGCTGAGGCAGGAGGGTTAGCTCCAGCAGTTCATTCTGGGCTACAAGGCAAGCCCTGTATAAAAACAAACAAAAACAACAGAAAGCATAGAAAGAAAGAAAAGTTCTTGCTTAACTTACAATTTATCCCCGAGTTTCTGATACAGGACACTCACCACCCAATAACAATTAAGTGTGTTTTGGTGGTAATCTTACAAGGAGACATTCAGGAAAGCTTGAACTTACGTGGAATACAATAAACACTTGCGGGTTGAGTGCATCGTTTCTCTTTCCACGGTGGCCATAGGTTTGTAAAATTGCTGGTGGAGCAAGGAGCTGAGATCCTGTTGTTATGTGCCATTTTTACATGTGATTAGACAGGGAATTAAACACAGCTTTAATTGTGCTTCATGAACTGAAGATAAAAGGTAGGCATTCTAATCCAAACAACACTGTTAAAAAACTACAGAGTCCATAAGTAAATCCGATGCCACAGATATTAAAGCCGATTACCTGTTCCCTAAAATAGTAAAAAACATTTATAAGATATAAAATCATATATTTTATGATTAAAAAAGCCAAAATCATAATTTTTTCTTCTAAAACTCAGAAAGATCTACTTCAAAGAATTTACTTTTAAAGTGTCGATGTTGATTTCCAGAAAAGAAAAAAAAGATAAAAACTTGCAGGTTTTGTATAAAACCAGTTAACCTTTCCACTCCCAGAAATACAGACTCAACTAAAGAGAATAATCAGACTTCTAGTCATGAACTCTTCTTTTCTGCGCTTGAAGAACTGAAAGGTTTCTCTGTTATTTTCTGAAGGAGGGGGTTTCCTGTGTGTCTCGCGCTCTGGGGATCCCCACCTCCTTCCACTCCCCAGCAGTCTTTCTTCATATGGAGCATCTTTGAATCAATAACGGCTCTGTGACTCTCCAAAGAGCAATCCACATTTTTTCTTAACTCGGTGTCTGGCTGGGTGGAGTGGAGTTGCAGGTATGGACTTCTGCCCTCTGGAAGAGACAGAGCTACCCTGAAGGGATGCAGCGCTGGGTCCTCAGCTGCCTTTGTCCTGTGCAGGCGTGTCTGGAGTTCTCTCTCTTTAGTAATTTACCTCCACAAAATACAGTTGGTGTACATTTCCCTACCATTTTACCCGGTGTCTTGTCAAAAGCAGCCCTTTGTGTTTATGCTGCTTAGTTATGGGTCTTGGGGCATTGATGCACACATAAACCTTAAAGGGAAAAAGCTGGCTTGGTAGGAGATGATAACCTACGTTCATTGTCTGTGTCAAAGGTTGACACTTCTGCGGGGTTTTCCCCTGCTTTGGCCTCAGCTGAGAGTGGTCCAGGGGAGGAGGAGGGAGGGACTTCCTGAGGCCACGCCTGCAACGCCAGGAATGACCAGTAGGGAGGAAAGCGCACTTGACCATTTTCCTCCCCCTTAATTCACAATAAAAGCCCCACACTCACTATCAATGTTTCAACGCATTAGGAGTGAAAGATAAATGTATTTTTTCTTTTATGCAGAGATTCTGAGCTTTAAAAACAAATTCACAAATAGTATTTTTAAATGGATTGTTAATGCTGGGCATTTTATTGTAGTTCAATAAAGACCTCTGTGTCTCCATTTCACAGACTAATGACACCTCCAGACATATTTACAGTAATTTTCCCAGCTGATAGAGTTTAATTAATGATATAAGGACATAATTACATGTTTCAGTGATCTCTCACATATTTACAGGAACTGCTATAACTAGCTTAATTAGAGTAATTATGTAAATAGCTGATAATGCACAACAAATTACAGAAAAAATATCTCCTAGAGTCTGGTGTGTATCAGTGTGTAGAAAAGGCCAACATTTATATCTGAGGTTTCAGCATAGGGACATATGGCCGCTACCTCCTAAGCAAGGCTAACTGTTGGAGATCTGACAGCTATTTTCTTCTTTCCCAAAGTTCTTCAGCAGAATGGAGTTCTGTCAACAATAAAATCACTCATTTTGCCTCAGCACTGGCTGTAGTTTCATGATGAGTTTGGTGTCATGTGGGGCAGTGTCATCACCCTAGCTGGGAACTGGAGAGGGTGCTTGGGCTTGGCAAACCTCGTGCCTCTCTTTCATTTCCTTTCTTGCCAGTTCTTCATCTGGCATTGTCTGGTTCCATTGCTGTCACACACAAGGTGTTTCTCTGGACCAGTCAGTCTCCTATTGCTCTTTAGTGGAAATGCATTCCACTGTGCAGTTCTAAGACTGGCTGCCCACCTCTCAGGTCCCTCCGATGTCGTTCTTCCCCTTGAAGATCAGTGTTTATTCCCTAGGGTAAAGTGATCGCCTCCATTTAAAGTGAGCAGCTCTACTATGTATCAGCCTCTTCGTCTCCGTGGACTGATCTCAGACGTGACACTGATCTCTTTAATCTGGAGGATAACTGGAGCTCAGTCACTACACTCTTCTTTAAGACCTAAGTAAATGGCTGAAGAGATGGCTCAGTGCTTAAGAGCATTGGCTGCTTTTCCAGAGGTCCTGAGTTCAATCCCCAGGAACTACATGTTGGCTCACAGCCATCTGTAATGGTATCCAATGCTTTTTTCTGATGTGTCTGAAGACAGCTACAGTGTACTCATATACATAAAATAAAATTTAAAAAGTCTAAAAAAAAGGTCTAAGAAGATGTAAACGGCTAAAGAAATACTATTGGGAGAATAAAGAGTTAGATTTTAATTTAATTTAATTTAATTATAGCTCTCTTAAATTAATGACTCATAGGCTTGTACACCCATCCCATATCTACCTTTCAAAAACCTCTTCAGTCTGGCCAGACTCTTGAATGCCCCATGGACATATTCTTAAATCTATGTGCTCACATCTTCTTTAGACATCAACTTCTACTGGATGTTCCTCATTTAAGCCCCCTGTTAAGTTTAACTCCTGCACCAAGCCTTGAACTAATTTTATCTTCCAAGACGTAGACAAGGTCAGGATGTCCAAGGCAGCACAACATCATCTACACGACAGCATCATCTGCAAGTGTGCTGGGCTACATTTACCACTATTCCGGGACACATGAGGTCATCTGCAAGTGTGCTGGGCTACATTTACCACTATTCCGGGACACATGAGGTCATCTGCAAGTGTGCTGGGCTACATTTACCACTATTCTGGGACACATGAGGTCAGTGGGCTGTGCAGACCTGGCATCTACTTCCTCTCCCAGATGGATGGAAATCTTCTGTGCACAGGACCCCATCCCTCACCAATGTGTGTGTGTGTGTGTGTGTGTGAGAGTGTGAGTGCGTGTGTATATGTGTGTGTATGTGTGTATGTGTGTGTGAGTGTGTATGTGTGTGTGCATGTGTGTGTATGTGTGTATGTGTGTGTGAGTGTGTGCGTATGTGTGTGAGTGTGTGTGAGCATGTGTGTATATGTGTGCGTGCGTGTGTGCATATGTGTGTATGTGTGTGTGAATGTGTGTGTATATGTGTGTGTGCATGTGTGTGTGTGAGTGTGTATGTGTGTGTGCATGTGTGTATGTGTGTATGTGTGTGTGAGTGTGTGCGTATGTGAGTGTGTGTGAGCATGTGTGTATATGTGTGCGTGCGTGTGTGCATATGTGTGTATGTGTGTGTGCATGTGTGTGTATATGTGTGTGTATGTGTGTATGTGTGTGTGCATTGTGTGTGTGAGTGTGTATGTGTGTGTGCATGTGTGTATGTGTGTATGTGTGTGTGAGTGTGTGCGTATGTGAGTGTGTGTGAGCATGTGTGTATATGTGTGCGTGCGTGTGTGCATATGTGTGTATGTGTGTGTGCATGTGTGTGTATATGTGTGTGTATGTGTGTGAGTGTGTGTCAGCATGTGTGTGTATATGTGTGTATGTGTGTACATGTGTATGTATGTGTGTGTGTGTGTGTGAGCGTGTGTGTGAGTGTGTATGTGTGTGTGTGTCAGCGTGTGTGTATGTGTGTGTGAGTGTGTGTAAGCGTGCATGTGTGTATGTGTGTGTGCGTGTGTGTGTGTGTGAGTGTGTGTGTATGTGTGTGAGTGTGTCAGTGTGTGTGTGTGCACAGATCAGAGAACAAATTTGGGTGTTCTCCTCAGAATTTTGTTTCAGATACAAGTCTCTCCTCTGACCTAGAACTCTTATCTTCCTAGGCTGGCTGGCCAGAGAGTCCCTGCAATCTGCCTGGGTCAGTCTTCCCAGTACTGTTCCTGGCTTTTCCACATGGGTTCTAGGGATCAGTGTCAGGTCCTTATATGCATAATGACAAGCGCTCCACATATGCATAATGACAAGCGCTCTACTGCTGTACTCTCTCTGAAGGTGCAGGGCCTGGCACTTGTGCACTCACTATCTCATTTCCAGGATGAAGCTGGAATTCTTACTGTGCTTGCTAGATTTAGATCACCTTGACGCAAGATAGATTCATCTGAAAGGAGGGAACCTCGATTCAGAGAACATCTCCCTAAGATCAGCCTGTAACTGAGCCTGTAAGGCAATCTGAATTAGTGATTGGGGAGAGAGAGCCAGATGATTGTGAGTGGTGCCACCCCTTGGCTGGTGGTCCGGGGTGCTATAAGAAGGCAGGTTGGGCAAGCCACAAGGAGCAAGCCAGTCAACAGCACCCTCTATGAACTCTGCATCAGCTCCTGCCTCCATGTTCCCACCTGGCTGGAGTTCTTGCCTTGGCTTTCCTGCATGGATATGTATGCCAAGTAAACACTTTGCTCCCTGAGTTGATTTTGGTCATGGTGTTTCATCACAGCAATAGTAACCCTAACTGAGATATTTATCATCCACTCAGTAACTTGTCATTCATGGGTTTAAGTTTATTTAATCAGGATCTCTGCATATGCATGGTCACCAGCACCTCTGCAAGGCTTTTAACTGTTACAGGGAATTCTCATTCCTTCCCCAGCCACTCATATCTGTGTCACATCCATGGGAAGTTCAATAAACTTCCTTTAGGGAGCTTACAGATTACAGTGAACACAGGCAGGTAAATAAATAATCACTGGCCCTTGTCATATATGCGATGAGGAAGGGATGCAAGAGTTGCAGAAGTGGCTCATGGTGGGTAATGTTTAAATTGTAGAATAAACAGTGCTAGCTCAGACATGGGCGGAGGGGAGGGGAGAAGGGAGAGTGTCGGCCATTTCTAGATTGATGACTTTGAAGACATCACCTGTCATGGTTTGAACATGCTTGGCCCAGGGAATGACACTATTTGGAGGTGTGGTCTTGTTGGAATAGGTGTGTCTCTGTGGGCCTGGGCTTTAAGGCCTTTACCCTAGCTGCCTGGAAGCCAGTCTTCTGCTAGCAGCCTTCAGATGAAGATGTAGAACTCTCAGCTCCTCCTGCACCATGCCTGCCTGGATGCTGCCGTGTTCTTGCCTTGATGATAATGGACTGAACCTCTGACCTGTAAGCCAGCCCCAATTAAATGTTGTCCTTATAAGAGTTGCCTTGGTCATGGAGTCTCTTCAGAGCAGTAAAACCCTAAGACATCATCAATGACACCAGTCCTGGGGAAGAAGACGGTCTGAACTATGTGGAAATAGTCTGGAGAAAAGAAGTAATGTTTGGACAAGTGTGGTTTTTGACATAACAGTAAGAAGATATTGGTGGTGTGTTGATTTCATGAAATCGAATGACCCCTAGCAATGGGAAAGGGGGAGTGTCCATAGACACCAGGACACTCATACAGAGTGGTTACTTTTCTGGGAGAATATGCAAAATGAGCAGATGAGAGAAAAGTCTCTGAGGTGAGAAGAGAAAAGGCAGCAGGGAACAGAATAATGTAGGAAAGCCCAGAGCTCCGGGTTCCCCAGACCATGAATTATGAAAACTTAGAATGGACTGTTAAAGGCCACCATGTAAAGCTAGGGAAGAATCCCACAAACACTGATGAAGGCCATTGTGAGCACGACACTTTGTTTGCACTGGAAGTTGGATAAAGTGTATTTTTTCTAGTGGTTGGAGAGCCTGCTCAGTGGCGAGAAAGATGCCGCTGGGTCCTTCCCTACTCAGAGTTTGTGAGTCTAGGTGTTCATCCCACCATGGTATAAGAGTCTCTCTCTTTCTCTCTCTCTCTGTCTGTCTCTGTCTGTCTCTGTCTCTGTCTGTCTCTGTCTCTGTCTCTGTCTCTGTCTCTGTCTCTCTC
>NW_022196902.1:13514364-13558084 GCF_008632895.1 Mastomys coucha
TTCTCTGTGTAGCCTTGGCTGTCCTGGAACTCACTCTGTAGACCAGGCTGGCCTCCAATTCAGAAATCTACCTGTCTCTGCCTCCCAAGTGCTGGGATTAAAGGCGTATGCCATCACTTCCCGGCAAGAGTCTCTTTCTTGTAGCATTAGTATTTTCTGCATGTTTATGGTTCTGAAGGTGAATCTCCTGTCTGGCTTCACCTTTAAAAGTCACTCAGAATGTGTTACCTCAGCACTCCATTGCTGCCATTCTGTTCAGCCTTAGCATCTCTGCCTGAAATAATGCACTGCTTTCCGATTGGCTGGCTTCAGTCTATTCTTTTTCTTTAATATACAATGTATTTATTTATTTTATATGCATTGGTGTTTTGTCTGCATGTATACCTGTGTGAGGGTGTCTGATCCTGTAGTTACAGATAGCTGTGGGCTGCCACGTGGGCCCGGGTCCCCTGGAAGAATGGCCAGTGCTGTTAAGCAGCCCTGGTCTATTCTTCCATCAGGACTTTTAACCTTTTGACTCCCTATTTTTTTCCAGGCTATTCCTATCCTTGTGATCTCCAGTTGCCTTGGAACATGCCAAGCTTGCTTACTCGAGGTCTCTTTGCATGTGCGTTTGCTCTGCTTGCTTTTCCTTCCTTCTGTGCACACTGCTTGTTCCTCTACTTCCCATAGTCTACATTTAAGCTTCCCTTTTCAGTGAGAACTTCCTGGCACCAGACCATTTCATCTCCCTAGCCCCGTTCCCAATGCCCCTTCCACACCTGCTTTTCTGTTCAGGGCATAACCTCGTTCTAATGTGCAGTTCAGCCATTCTTCTTTACTTTCACTGTTCTTCATGTGTCTACTCAAATATATCCAGGAGCCCCACTAGCCAATCGTTTGAATCCAAATGAGTTACAAGCAATGTGATAAGCTCGAGTGCTAAATGAAGACTCGATGATAAAATAAACACCCCATTTGAAACAAGCTAAATGATGTCAGCTAAATGATGTGTCAAACCTTAGTCGACACAGTCATATTTAGGTGGTTCATTTCAGTGGCAGGTGATGGGCAAGAGTTCACGCTGACCAATTTATTGAAAAGGAGAGTTTAGTATTCTCAAGAGTTAGAGGACAAGGGGCTGGAGAGAAAGCTCATCTGGCAAAGCAGTGCCCTGGCAAACATGAGGACCCGCGTTCAAGCCCCCAGACCTATGTGAAAGTTAGACATAATGACATGTTCTTGTTACACAAGTGTTCCACCTTAGTGAGTTCCAGGCTAGAGACTCTGTCACATAGAAAGGTAGATCATACCTAAGAAACGTCAGTGGAGGTTGTCCTGTGCTCATCCACATGGATATCTGCACCCAAATGAGTACACAGACACGCAAACACTTAGATGCACACCAGTTAAAGGTTAAGCTAGGCATAGTGGGACATGCCTGTAATTCAACACTTAAGAAGTAGAGTCAGAACGATAAAGATTTTGAGGCTACCCTAAGCTGTATAGTGAGTTAGAGGGCACTCTAAGTTTCAGGAGACCTGGTCTCAAACATGACAAAGCAAAAAGAGTCAATGGTTTTGTCATGTCAAAGAATTGGAGAGTAGAAGCTTGAAATTCATGTCAAATAATCTTAACTTTCCTTGTGAAATTTTAGACAGTTTTCCCAGAGAAGAAACTTAGCTCTGTAGAACCAGAAACATAGTCAAGAAGACATTTATGTGTATGTATACACACATGCACACATACATGTAAATGCACACATGAACACATGCACACACATATATGCACATGTACATAACATGCATGCATGCACACATGTGCAAACACACAGAGGGAGGGAGAAATGGCTGTGAAATTTCCGTTTCTGGCTTATTTAAGTAAAACAAGGCATTTAGCTTTAGAAACTGGTGACAGGAAGGGATTTGACTATGTTCATTCATGTTCAGAATGATAATGTGGAGACATACTTTCTTCCCCCAAGAAAACATTTCCCTCTACCACTTCACATTTCTACCCCTGTTTGCCTAGAGAGGTCTGGGGCTTGGACCTGAGGAACATGAGCTGATGCAGGGGCCTTCTAACGGCACAAACTGAAGTTGGAGGCATTGAACACGGTGCTTAAAGAGGCTGTTATTTCATCATGAGTTTTGTAACTCTGTAGCAGATACTTGAGCAAATTAGTATCTTATACATAGAGGAGTATGTTTTATTTCTTCAGCAAGGGTTTTGTAAGAGGGCTAGAAGCAGTTTTATAAAAAATTAGGAGCTTGCCATTAACTTGATGTCAAACTAGACAAATAGGTGGCTTCTTACAGTCATTCAAAAGACCCTCCCACATAAAACTGTTACCTCACAGCCACTCTATTTTCTTTTAAGAGGCCACACTTCGTCTTTCTAAGTCAATTTCTACACCTTTTTTCCCTTTCAAAGCAGATAATGGAAAAGAAGTAGGAGTAAGTACCAACTTACTACCAAGTGGGCAACATAGAGATAACTTTGATAAATTTGAATGCGAGTGTGCATTTGTCATAGGCCTTCTGTTAGAGGCTAGAGTACTTGCTCTGGGTTATTCCGGAGAGCATGCACCTCTGAAAGCAATAACAGCAGCAGCAGACACTCCTTTCTACATTCCAGACTCTTATTCACAAGCGTGGGCATTGGCATTGTTGCTACAGTTGCATAAATATTTTTTCTACCTTTCATGTGTCTCATTCAGTTAGCAACTGCTTGATTGTTTCCCCACATTTTTGTAGCTTACTAGAATTAACTCATGCCACAGCATAAGAAACAAGTATAGTAACAATGGAGGGATACATAGTTGACCTCTCATTTACTTAGAAGTCAAACATTTAAATGGTATTAATTCAATATTTTCTTTCCCTAATCTATTCTTTGGTAAAGACTTTAAACAGAGAGAGTTGCTTTCTCCATGACCCACATCTGGTTGTTTGAAACTCTTAAGATACAGATGAGTAAGTTTACACACACTTCCTGAAACTGTCTTTCTTTAATTGTAAGAGAGACGTGGCTGCATATGGATATGTTTACAGTTAAAGAGTATAAACACAAATAACTCTTCTATGCTCCCTTCACAATTTCCCCCAATTCATTGCAATCTTCTTTTTCTTTCCTCCTCTTCCTCCTCTTCATCCTTCTTTCCCTCCTCCATACATCTGTATTTGATGGCATATATAATTTGTGTCCTGATTTCTACATTTGTTCTTAAGGGAGGATTCTATGTGTGTTCTTTCATGCCTACCCCATTTTCCCTGCCCTACATCCATCCACTTAATACAACTGATGCTAGACTCTGAAGAAACATCACTCTCCCTCCTTGTTATGAGAATCAGTCCATTTTCTCTATTTTATGATTCTCTTGAATATTTATTCATTCATCAGCATGTGCTAAATAATGGCAGGATCAGGGTTAAGTGTATGAGTCTTAAGCTCAAGGAGTCAGGAGCCAGGAATAAAGGGACTAGGAGCCAGGCCTGAAGATTGTATTAAAATATATGTGATCAGCGTCATCTGTAGCAATGTGTACGAGAGAATAATAGTAACAAGGACAAAGGAGGAATCTTCTGGGAGAGAAGGAGTTGGAGGTGCTAGCTGAAAGAAACTCAGAGGACCCTTGGCCAGTGAGGAGCTAGCCTGGGGGAATAGGATGGTGTGTTAAGTGTCCCTGTGGGGACAAGCCATACACAGAACACAGTGACCAGGCAGGAAGTGACACAAGTGGAAGGGGTGGGTACTTTGGAGAACTGGAGCCCATGCCTTCTGGAAAGCAGACAGCCACTGCTTATCTGTTGCTGGAAGGTGTCGTGCACATGGGCTGACTGATGTTGGCAAGTCTTCCATTTTCAGCAAGACCATAGAAATCCTGTAAAATGTCTTAAAATCTTTAGGCACTCAAAGGTCCAAACAAAGCCTGCCTATGGGTTGGGTGGACCCACTGAGCTCCAGCAAGCCTTCTTGGTCAGTATCAGTCTCAGATGGTTAGTTCTGAGTTTTCAGATAAGCATGCTCTGAGGATGGGAGAATCGGCAGAAAATCATAGAAGATAGAGTTGGAGAGGTGTCTCAGAGGTGCTTTATGAAAGTGCTACTATCTCTATATTGACAGCTTACATTTCAATCTAGAAGTAATTAAAAAAATTAAAATGTCATTTTAAAAACCCAATCATGATAATTGGATTTATTTTAACTTCTAAAAATCATTGATAGTAATTACATTTTTATTTAAAAATTTTAAATATACATTTCTATTCACAGAGGCAGTGGGCACAGTAGTGTATGTGTGTGTGTGTAGCTACAGTGTGTATGAAGTGTTCAAGAACACATTGAGCCATAGGATGACTTTCTTAGTCACCATTACATCGAAATTCACATATTGTTGTTTAAATGGGGTTAATCAGCCAGAAGTCCCCACTAATAAAAGTTTTTTAGAAGCTTCCTGTTCTGAACAGAAATAAAAGTTGGCCTTGACAAGATAGAGGGGAGAGAGAGAGAGGGAGAGGTAGGCATGAGCTAGAGGAGCTATCACACATTTAGTGGCGCAGCTCCTACCTGTTGTGCACAAAGCCCAGGATATGATCCCAGCTCTGCATAACCAACTCAGAACAGAATGTGACACTCACAGGTAAAATCAATGCGTTAGAAAGCAGCTTTACCTCTAGTGTGTAGACGGAGTCAGAGCTGGAGTGACTTCATGTCAGAGAGTGTGTGGTTAAGCTGTAGCCCAAGGCCTACCTGCGATCATGATTCCTGACACTACTTTAGCCATGGCTACCTACCTTAGGTCACCCCTACCACTCCCTTCTCTCTACCCAATGAGGTCTGGTAATGAGGGGGTGATCATTGTTACTTTTTACAATAGCCTCTGGGCAGGTGCAAGGCACTGCCATAGCTGTGCAAAGGAATTCTGAGCCTCAGGGCAACTCAGCACTGTTTTAGGATATTAATCCTAAACTTGAATTTTGGTGATTTACAGCCTTGTGCATGGAGGAATGTGCATTATCCTGATGCTTAATCAAATAGGGTCAGGCATACACTCTGTAAAAGGATTCTCCTCTGCTTACACACAATCACAGCATGCATATAAAAGCCAAGCACACACACACACACACACACACACACATACACACAAACACACAATACACACACATACCACATACCTTAGAGCTTTATGCAGGATCTCTGCCTTTACACAGGTCCAGATTGACTTTGGGGTCAGAAGTTGAAAGTGACAACTAAAATTGGACTCTGAAACTTTAGTTGACACAGGTCTTAAAAATGTCACCTCAAGCTTCTATGAGGCCATAAGAAATGAAATAGAAAAAGAGACCTAAAACGCAGAAATCTGGGTTATGAGCATTGAGACAAATTTCACAGCATTGCAATAAATTTCACAGGATATGCTTGGATACATCTTCTCCATCCTACAGATGGTCTCTTTGTGAAGAGGACTTGGAACTTGTCAGTGTGTACTAAGAAAATCTTCATGAGAAATTATTGCTAACTTACTCTTTTGGTTAAAAAATGACACTTTTAAAATAATTACACAACTTTCCTATATTCTGTTTCAATTATAACAAATTCCTTATATTAGAAGACTGACCATATAACATATAGTCTTTAACTGGACTTTTACTTTCATTAGTTTCCAAGTAGGAAGATACTCACTTGATAACTCTAAAATAGGACAGAGATGATGGAGATGTTAGCTGTCTTGTTAGCACACCTGATGAAACGGGAAATCCCTGGCTTCTTGGGACTTCTGCGTGATGCACACAGGTGGCCAGAGAAAGGCATGCCCATACCTCCTCACAGATGTCCACATGAACCCAGATCTTCCATTTCCACTTTCACTCAAAAATTGGGGTGCGGGAAAGATCCATAATTAGGGGGACTTTGCCACTCAGCTTTTTTTGGTTTGCCAACTTCCTGGTTTTAACTTTTACCACTTTCATTATTGCATCAAAGGCTCTGTCTTGGGATCCCAGTCAGAGATTCCATTCCTCCTGGCGTGTTTTTAAAAAGCTTGTTTCTCCCTCTTTTCAGCTATTCTCTGATGCTCGGAATTTTTATTATTTTTATCAGCTCGTTCTGCCCGCTCCCCCTGAGCTCTCTCCACACAGAGAAGCTCTGGTTCTTCCATTTCAAGCACCATGTCCGGCTTTCCCTTCCTTGCTGAGAGAGGTGAGCCATCTACCGCCACCTTTTGGTATGACATTTGATCTTGGAAAATTCTAGTGTCAGAGCAAAACCAAGTTCACAAAAATGATCCTGAAATGCTGTTGTACACATTTACAAATTAAGGGAATTTTTTTTAAATGCTGGGGTTTTCCATCGTTTTCATTATATAAGCAACCCCATGTTTAGCACGCATGCTCAGTGGGGAGGAGGCGGAAAAGGCCCCTGAGGTGGTGTTCAGAGCTCTGAGCAGAGACAAGCAACAGGCTCCATGCTATAGGATACACTAGATCACGGGAGCTTTTAAGAAACATGAAAGTGATGCCCCAAGAAATTCTAATTAAACGAAGCCCAAGTATTACTACTCGTTTCAAAATTCCTCAGACGATTCCAATATACTAGAATTGAAAATGGCAAAACTCACGGAGGCACCCTGGCACTGGTATCATCTCTTTTCCCGTTTACTGAGCTAATAGATTGCATAATGCTCATGAAATATGATCAAATCCCATCATTAGCCAATCAGAACTGAAAAATTCCTCCTTGACTATGTGAATTCGTCGATAAATTTGTAGAATGAACCAGAGAGACATAATTTCATTCAGAGATCTGCTTTCTCTTTCTTGATTCGGTCAACTCCAGCTACTGTGTTTATTCCAAGCTCTAATGCCATGGCAGTAACGGCAGGTACCTTCCAGGAGCTGGCAAGCATCAAGTTCCTGGTCCCAGCACTTAGCCCCAAGCCTGGTGCCACGGCAGCCAGGGTGTTCTCAGAGAAGACAGAGCCGTTACTGAGGCAGGGAACTGTATGGAGTCTCAACTGCAGTGGAACAGTGTGAAGTCAGCCTCCAAAGGTGTCTTTTAAGTTTCATTCAAGTCTGGCTTTAAGTTGATAATAAATTCTTTCATAAAATTATATTAAACTTTACTTAGCTCTTGACGTGTGATGCATAACTAAGCAGTTTAACCAAATTTGGCTTCAATTTTACTGCCAAACTATGCTTCTACGACTATGACTAGGCCAGGGCACAACTCACATGACCAGAGAAGACTAAAGTCTCTGTTTCCTCTTAGAAGCCTGGGCTACATGCTAATGACAGTGGGCCAGTATGCTCCCTATAGATCAAGAGATGCATAGTGCTGTATATTTTCTTTAAAAAAGAAATCAGCTGGGCAGTGGTGGCCCATGCCTTTAATCTTAGCACTTGGGAGGCAAAGGCAGGTGGATTTCTGAGTTGGAGGCCAGCCTGGTCTACAGAGTGAGTTCCAGGACAGCCAAGGCTATACAGAGAAACCCTGTCTCAACCCCCCCCCCCCCCGCAAAAAAGAAATCACTTTCTAACAATATTTAAAGACAAATTTGAAGTGCTAAGAGCAAACCTTTAAAGAAACTCTCTAGTTTCCTTTTGCCATCTTCCAATTCTATTTGCATGGTTTTATTCACCTTCATTTTCCAGGACCAATAGGGCAAATTTTGCATTTGATACTTTCCCTTATGCCCTAGGGTTTACTAATTAAAAGCATGGGCCCCACCGTTCAAGGCCAGGCCCTCCAAACCTCTGCTAACTCTCCTTGGTTGAGCCTCGCACTTCATACAGGCTGAGGACTCAGTGTGTGGGGATTCTACAAGGGCCTTTATTGAGCAGGTTTTCCTGAGGGCTCAGTGTGTGGGGATTCTACAAAGGCCTTTATTGAGCAGATTTTCCTGTGTGCTCTTTTGTAAGCCCTTTCAATTTGCTAAATACCATAAGCATTACTTGAAGGCTGATACACTTTCCGCTGATGATAAATTGGTATTTAAGGACTGTAAATTGCATGTGTAGTAGTATTAAAAGTTCCAGTTTCCTCATAAATTTATTTATTTACTCATTTTGCATCCTGATTGCACCCCTACCCCCCAGTTTCTTCTGTTCTAGATTAAACTGATTTCAGTGGGATATATTCAATTAGATCACTTGTGTGCAATAAGATAGAAAAAATGGAGTTAAGGAGATGACTCAGTGGGTAAAAGCACTTGCCACCAAAACATGGCAATCTGACTTTGGTCCCTGGAAGAAGCCATATGCACTGGCGATCCCACATTCCCATTTTAAAGAGAATTACAGAGGCAGAATCTGCTGGGAGCTTACTTACACAGTGCAATGGCAAAGACAAGAGACACTGCCTCAAGAACAAAGAAGTATAGAACTAACTTCCAAAAGGTGTTCTCTGACCTTCACGTGTGCACAGTGGCATGCATGTGTGTGTATACTCCCCCACTCTCTCTCATACATGTACACATGCCACACATAAATTTAAACATTAAAAATTATTTTTAAAAATATGGTAATGTAATGAAGAAGCTAACCATGACCACACGAGGCATTGCTACATATCTTAAGATGTCTAAAAGCTCTGTAGGGATATTGTGCACACGGTTCTTTAGATATGTAGCATTTGCTGCAGAGTCACATTTGAAGCAGTCTGATCTAGAAGATACTCCTTAAAGGCCAAGGACAAGGCTCCTTGGCAGAATGTCTGCATAGCAAGCAGGGCCCTGGGATTCAGCAATAAGAAAACAAAGAAGAGTGTTTCTTTTACATTATTTATTTATTTTATTTATTTACATCCCAAATGCTGTGTCCCCCTTCATAGTCCCCTCTTGCAGAGTTCTTCCCCCATCTTCCTTCCCTTTCACCTCTGAGAAGGTGCCCCTCCTCCCAGCATCCCCTTTCTGTGGGGCATCAAGTCTCTACAGGACTAGGAACATCCTCTCCCACAGACAAGATAGCCCTCTGCTAAGTATATGCTGGGAGCCATGGACCAGCCCTTTATACTCTTTGGTTAGTGACTTAGTCTCTGGGAGCTCTTAGGGGTCCAGCTTCGTTGACACTGTTGTTCTTCCTATGGGATTGCAATCCCCTTCAGCTCTTTCAATCCTTTTCCTAACTCTTCCATGGGGATCCCCAACCTCAGTCCAACGGTTGACTGTAAGTATCTGCGTCTGTCTCGGTCAGCTGCTGGTAGAGCCTCTCAGAGAGAGTGTTTCTTGAACAAAGCATTCCTGGGTATTGTAGTGTTGGAGAAGAGAAGCGATTTTCACCTTCTAGCTCATGATGAATCAGGTTTGGAGAATGACAGGTGTCATGCTCAGATACTCAGTCAGTTGTCACCACGTAGAAGTTATTTGGAGGGCACGTGCTGGGAACACAGTATGGACAACAGCAGACCCAGCCTGACCTGCTGGAGCTTGCCCTCCAGCAAGGGAGACAGGCAGCAATCAGATGATCAATTGAACAAGTGTCAAGTTATACCTGTGACATATTCTACAAAGGAACGGGGCACTGCACAACGGGGAGTCTATCTAGAATTAGGCATTTGACCTGACTGGTGGCTAGGTCAGAAAAAGGTTGCCTGTAAAAGTCACTGTTGTGCTGAGAACAGAGGGAGGAGCAGCCACTGACTAGATGGAAAGGAAGGAATGAGCAGAGGGAACAGAAAGCAAGGCAGCCCTGGTGCACGAGGAAGCAGAGCCAGGAAAGGGAATTGAAAGAAAGCCAGGTGGCCCAGCCTGTCATAGAATGGGATAAGCGTGTGAAGCCACTGGGGCATTGGAACCAGCCTGTATTTATATCTGAAAGCCAGTCTACACACATGCCTTACCAACTGCACATTTAGTGACATTTAGTTTGTAGCTCAAAGCTGGATAGGGTGGGATTGTTTACATCATTAGAATTGGCCGACCCCTCTTTTCTGTATTAGACAATGTGGAGCCGTTTCTAGAATCAGAATATGACATGGTCTAGATCTAAGATTTGCAACAGGAAAGAGATATACATTGGGAGGAAACAATCCTGACTCCTGGTAACTATCAGACAGCCAATCAGGTTTGAAAGATGCCACCTGGTATTCTGGCTTTAGCATCTAGTCCTCTCCTTTACTCTCTTCTCTTCTTCCCCGATATTATAATAGAAACTGGGGTGGAAATGGGTAGATATTAGGACTTTGAAAGCCCTACAAGGAGGGACCATCAGTGAAGGCAATCCAGAAGTTCAAGGTGGGTATGTGTGCTTGGTGCTGCTGCTGCTTAGAGAAGGGATGGTGATGGATGATTTCCTGATGCTGGCTCCTGATCTGCTGAAGGCTAGAGGACAGACAGCAGGGCTGTGGGAGTTCAAACTGAGAGCCTGCCAGAGCGTTGGGAAGACACGCGGTCTCAGTGGGGAAGGGAGGGCGTTTCATATATGGTGTTGGTGTTTGAATGTTTTTGTTTATGAAGAGAAAGATAATGGAAATAGAAGAAAGCCAAGGGGCCTGGGCCTCAGCACTAGGATTTGAGATCTTTGAAATGATAACTTGGCTTCACTTTAGGCCAAGGCTGAAGCAGATTTCACATCAGCAACCAAATGTCTTGGGTTTTTATTCTATGCACTTTACAGAGACTCGATGTTTTCCCTTCGCAATGGTGGGTTTGTTGCTGCCGTGAGAAGAGAGAGCAGCTCTTGCTGCTGCGACTAAGCCCAGTTCCATTTACAATCTTCTGTTGCTGAGATTTCATTCTTCCAGGGCAGACTCCTTGGCATAATTAAAACGAGACTCTTATCCCTACCCTGCCCAGGTCTGGAACCCTGGACACAGGCATGTTGCTGCAGGCTTCCTGCCTGTCAAGGTTACAGCCTGTTAGGCACAGCCTACCCTCCTGCACAGAGGAGCCTGAGCCTCGTCTCCTATCTCCTCCTCCTATTCCATCCCTCTCCTCTGTCTTCCTCTTTCCTTCCCCCACCTTCCTTTTCTCTTCCTCTCTATTCCTCTCCTTTTTCCCGTTCCTCTTCCTCTCCTGGCTAAATGTCCGCATGTGCCCAGACTCTGGAGGCAAGAATTTTTTTTTTTTTGGTGATATTTTAAGGTATAGAAGAAGCCTCTGGGTTGGAGGGAGGGCTGCGTCATTCTTATGAAAATATATAGCCAGGGAAAATTCATCAGCTTTTTCCTCTTAGCCTCAGACACCCCCAAACCCACAGACCTGCTCAATAGAGAAGATTTAACCTGTTATCCTTCCCAGAGCTATTTGAATTCACTGGAGGAAAAGAACTTAACTGGAGAAAACATATGGTAAAAGGAACAGAATTTTTTTTTTCAAAAGGGGCCTCCCCAGCCCTTTTGAGATCATGTGGCTTTCTTGAAGGGCTCTTCCTAAAGACCTAACAGAAGCAGAGACAGAGGCGTTTCTGGGGTGGGGAGGTCCCTTTATAATTAACTCAGCTCTGCCAAATCAAACCCTCCTTCCAGAGTGGCTATAGTGTATCTATCTCTATCTCATGTTTAAATCATATCACATGGAGGTATCATATTTAAATGGAGAAATCATATTTAAATATCATGTTGTGTTTAAATGATATCACTTCTTTAAAACATCAAGGAGTTATTCTTCCCCACTTAAGACTAGATTGACAATGTAAAACCTTTTGGGGGGTGTTGAAAGAAAAAAAAGACATTACTGGTTCCTATTAAACTTCTTTTAAACGTGTGTTGCCCACCAACAATGGACTTAGTGTTCATCTCTTAGAGCTCTAGAATACATCTAAAAATACAAAACAAGATACACCAGCTGTGTCTGTCGTTCCTGAATAATGGGGCATCAGGACTTTTAAACCTTTGCCTAATTCGAATAAGAAATTCCCAGATGCACCTTTTGGATGGCTCACTCTTGTTCACGATGGTGACTTAGGTTGTAAGGGTTGAACAGGACTCTGAGACAGTTACATGGATGTTATAAGGTCACGGCTGGGGCTGGGTATGGAAATTTGATCTACTAATTGCAGAAATGAAGACCAGAAATCAGTGCAAATGGAAATGAAGGCCAATTAGACACGATTAACATGTAGATTCAAAAATAAGATAGTGCCGAATTCTACTCTGAGTCTCTGCCAGTAGAATTTAACAAATTAAAATGAAATGCAGTCAAGTCGAAACATCAGAAAAGCAGGTTATGCAACATCCTGAAAGCGCCTCAAGACCTGCTTAATGGGTCCTCAGACTTGGAAGATGGATTCCCTCAAACAGTGGGTTTTCTCTGGTTTGAGACCTGAACGGCTTTCTGAAAGCAAGGACATGCCCAAAACATGGGGACATTTTAGTTCATTCAAATAGCAAACACAGGCACATGCATGACGTCTTAAAGGTTCCCAAAGCTTTCCCATATTGTTGGCATTTAAGAATATTTTTACAAAGGATCCTACGAGATCTACTTTAAAAGGGCCACTTAGCTATGTATTAAATATATAAATTTTGTGGCTATAGAATAGGTGATTAGAAAATAGAAGTGAAGACCATAATTCCCGAGTTGTTTTTAGGGATCCCTTGCGCCGTTCCCAAGGTTTCATTTATACAAAGCTTTAGGCTGTTAGGGTGCAAATTAAGCCTTGCTTGAGGGCAGCAAGATTTACTTAATGACTATCTGCAAATCACTGTAGGGAGGAATGTTATTAGAGCACAGAGAAGTCAACTGCACTGTGCCAGGAGAAAGCTGCCCTAGCTTCTGGCTTTGATCTCATCAGCCCTCATAAAGTCCGCTCAATTTCTGCCTCGTGTTTTATAGGAACTTTCTTCTAAGGAGAGCAGAGCCTACTGCAGACATTATCTAATTCCTCCTCGTAACACTCAAGTGAGGACGGGTGGGGCTGTGTTATTATTCCCCAACCCATTTTACTTGTGAGGAAATAAAGTACAATGTTAGGTGAGTTTCCCAAGGTCAAATGGAAGTTATACAACACCGGAGAGGGTTCCTCCCAGGGTTTCCCATAGCTAGTTCAGAACCTGACAAATCAGACACTGGGCAAGGAGCCCCAGACTTGGAGCCAGAGCACTAACTTCACCTTTTTCTGCTGTTTTGTCTGTTGTGGTACTGGATGAGAGGCTGGCCCTTCTGGAGAGAATCCTATGTCTAACACAGAGCAAAGGAACTGGTATCCTGGCTTGTACCTGCAATCCTGGCACTCAGGAAGCTGAGGCAGGAGGATCAACAGTTCAAGGCTGGATGTCTAGCACAGGCCACATAGTAAGACCCTGCCTTAACAAGACAGCAAACAAGAGCAGCATTGAAGTGTGTGCCACAGAGTACTGCCCAGTTAGATTACTCTAGTTAGTGCACTTTCAAGTATGAGGTATGTGAAGAGACCACAGCATGTTAATGTCCCATGTTTATGGCCATTATGTTGGAATTCGTAATTGAAAATATGAAAATAGATTACTGATTTACTTTTTAATTTAACTTTATTTTAGTTTGGACTTAGTTCAAATTGTCTATCTCTGTTTTTTGTTTGTTTTTGTTGTTATTTTTCTGTAGAGCTATTTCAATCCAGTAAAGACATACATAGGTCCCCATGGCCTTGAGTCTTTCTGTCACCCTTTATTTTATGACCCTAACTTAGACACAGTCATAATTCCTGAACCCCACTCAAAGTCTCACCTGTGATCCTGAACAAGTATCTCTCGGCCACAGGGCTGTCACTTCCTTCCTGTCTCACTCTGGCCTCACCTCTCTTATCTCCCGCACTGCCTGTGGGGCCCATGATAAGTCATCGACACCAGACACAGTGGCTGTCACCAGGCATGATTACCACTGAGGCCGAGTTCCCTTACAGAGCTGTGCTCTCTGGAGCTTTCCAATTACAAGCTGGTACAGAGCGGGAGCAGGAGGTGTCGTTCTGGTCTGCGCGGATGGCATCTTCCATGAAGCCCTACGTTTGTGTCAAAGGTTTTACTGTGACAGCCTTCACAGGAGCACAGCTCTGAAAGGCTAGATTAGGGGCAATATTGAGGAACAATTATCATGTGACAGTTGGAAATTCCTCTTCTCTGATCACTAGGGCCCTGTAGAGAGGAAGCCACAATAGCAGCAAAAACCCAACCCCCAGACGACATTTTAACTATGTCATGCTTGTCTCAATTGTTTTTAAGAAAAAATTTCCCCCCAGGTGGTATATCAAACTTTAATGCATGTTATTCCTGGGCCAAACATAGGTATATTTTCATGGCCTTAGTAAAGTATTAGCTGTCAAGTGAAAAAAATTAAATTAAGCTTAATGAATTTTATCATGTTTTTAAGGTTATCAATTTACTCAATGTTTTCTACAAGGCATATGGACCTCTGAACTCAGTCTACTCAGTGAGTGGGTGGTCTTGCAGTGTCCATTAAATACAGGAGAATGAGAATAGAAATGGAAGGTTTATTGATCTGAGATTATACAGCACTTCTGAGGCTGAACAGGGTCTCTCTTTGTAGATGTCTATATTCCACTTTTTGTATGGTCAACCTCTGGCAGGGCACATTAACTTATGTTTTTCTCTTTCTTCTTATCCATTCCATCTGTTGCATATCTAATTCACATCTGGAGATAAGAAATTTACAGATCAAAACCTGAGATGAACTGGTAGTCTCTTGTTGAAACGTGAGAAAACAGTGCCTTTTGGGGATGCGTTTTGGAGGGTCAAGGGCAGTATTCGAAGGAGAATTGTTTAATTTCTGTCTGATATATGTCTAAAATAGTTATTTGACTTTCTGAGATTTTTTTTCTCTAGAGCAAAACTGAGAGGAAAGTAGAGTTCCCATCTGCCCTCTGACTCCAGGTATGGGTCGTCCCTCCCATTGTCCACAGTATCAGAGAGAGTCATTTATTACAACTGACAAGTCATTACCAACCAGCTGGGAGTTCACACTGGGCCTCATTCTTGGTGTTGTAGATCTATGAGTTTGGATGTGTGTACAGTGACATCACATAGAAGTCCTCTGTGGTGACATCAGTATTTCTCCTGCTTCCTACCTCTGGTTCCAGAATGTCTTCCAGTTGTCCCACAGGCTCCACAGCTTTAACTCCCAGAGTGTCATACAGCAGCTGAGACCAAGCACTCTGGGACCTTTAAGACTCCTTCCAAGACCAGGGTGTGGATACTTCAGTTCTGCATCGAGGGGGACGGGGGTGGGTGGGGGGACAGGATGATAGCAGGGGTGGAGGAGAAGGGAACCTGGCGGGAGAAGGGAGGGGGAGGTAGTAAGGGGAAGTGTCAGGTACTGGAGGGGATGGGAGAGCGGTCTGGCGGGTCAGGAAATCAAATACAAATGTGTAGCAGTAGATGATGAGGAACTGGGGGTAATCACTGGAGGTCCCAGATGCCAGGGAAGTGAGAGGCTCCCAGGGCCCAACGGGGATGACTTTAGCAGAAATGTTCAGCAAAGGGGAGATGGAGCCTGTAGAAACAACTTCCAGTAGATAGGCATGGCCCCTGGTCGAGGGATGGGGCCACTCACCAGTCTCCAAGTTTTTAACCCAGAAATGTTTCTGTTCAAAGAAAGAACAGAGACAAAAAAAAAAAAAAATGGAACAGAGACTGAAGTAAGGGCCATCTGGGTACTGCCCCACCTGGGAATCCACCATGTCTGCAGACACCAACCCCAAAACTGGCACCATTGCCAAGAGCACTTGCTGACAGGAACCTGGTATGGCTGTTCCTTGGGAGGTCTGGCCAGGAACTGACCAATGCAAATATGGATGGAGCCAAAAGTCAGACTGAGCTCAGGGACCCGGGTGGGGGAGCTGACAGAAGGCCCAAAGAATCGGACAGGAATTGCAACCTCATAGGAAGAACAACATTGGATGGCCGGACCACCCAGGGCTCCCAGAGTCTAGACCACCAACCAAGGAGTGTACAGGATCCATGCATGGCTCCAGATACATATATAGCAAAGGATGTCCTTGTCTGACATCAATGGTCCTGTGGAGGTTTGATGCCCCAGTGTAGGGGAATGCTGGAGCTGTGGGGCAGGAGAGGGTGGGTGGGTGGGGGAGCACCCCATAGAGGCAAAGAGGATGGGGGAGAGGGTAGATGTGGTATGGGAGGTTGTGGAGGGGTAACCAACGGGGAGATAGGATATCATTTGAGATATAAACGAATGGAATAATTAAAAAAAAAAAAGACTGCTTCCTTCCCTTTCCGATGTGTAATATAGCCGAGGTCCCCTTGCTACACTGAACTTTACTCCATTATCTGGGTGTACCATCGTTTACTTAGCCATTAACCTACACACAGACATCTTGGTGTCGTCTGAGTTGGGACAGCTAGGAATAAAGCCATCACAAACATTAATGTGCAGATTTTTGTGTAGACATATTATCTTTCCTGGCTTGAAATATTTAAAACATGACTTACTGTACAAGTATTAGAAATTTGAAGGTTTCTGAAATTGTTCCTCTCACTTTGCACAGAGCAGAATTTTTAAAGTACTTGGACATACAAACATCACCATAGACAGAAGCATGGCTAAAACTATAAACCCCCAAAGAACTTCTGTGTTCAAACTAAAGTCCTGAAAAATATGAAATTTTGCTACATATGTGGATTATCCTTAAAGTAGAAAGTAGACATTCTTTTCTGCTAAAAGAATCAAAGCAAATGTATCTTACTAAGCAAAAGTTTACCTCCATAAATTCTTTTGGAAGAGTAGGCATGTTAAACTAGAGGTTGGGTGTAGGGAGATCTAAATGTTTAAAATTAGATTAGTAATCCTAAACTTTCCCGAATCTTCCTCTGGATGAAAAACCTTAGGGAATTCTGGGGTTATTCTAAAGTGAGAGTTGAGGATTTTGTTGATTCCACCCTGAAGGATGTATAGATAGAGGAAAGGAAGTGGACTGTACAACTGTATAGGTTGGTATACACCTATAGGCAATCCTCTGGCTGTTACCTAAAGAAATAGTTACAGTGGCCAGACACCTAATTGAAGGTATAACAGTGAAACCTTATTGCTCTTATTTTTGCTTTCCTCTGGGCTTTTGACAAGCAGAACTTTTGAATCTGCACAGCAGAACCCAGTCACGGGAACTATATACTGCTTGGCTAACTCTGAATGCTCATTAAGAAGTCATTCCCCAGGGCTGGGGAGGTGGTTCAGTGATTGAGAGCAGGCACTGCTCTTCCAGAGGACCAGAGTTGGGCTCCCAGCACCTCATTAGATGGCTCACAACCACCCCTAACTTCAATTTGGGGGCATCTGATACCCTTGGGCTCTGACAGTATCCACACTCACATACACATACCTACATAAATGTGTACATATAATTTAAATAAAATTATAAATAGTAATCAAGTTTTAAAAACCAGAAAGAAGTTCATGCCCTAACCCATTACTAAGAATAAGAAAAGTTTTTCTTCTTGGTACAGTCAAGATCCCTGTCAGAGCATCGAGTGTAAAGGGTTAAGGAGACCCAACGAGTTTCACAATGGTTGTCGGTTACAGGAATAGTGAGAAGATACCAAACTGAGGAATCTGGGTGGGGTGAAGAAGGATTCTCTCTCTGTTAGTGTTTCTGTCCCTCTGTCTCTGTCTGTCCCTCTGTCTCTGTCCCTCTGTGTGTCTATCTCTTTGTCTTTTCCTCTCTCTCTCTGTCCCAATGCAACAGCTGTTAAAATCAGGTTCCAGCCTGAGCCCCGAGAGGCTGGGAAAGTGCTCACTTGTATCCCTGTCGTTTCTCTGTGGGAGAAGGAAGAGAAAGCATTTGTTGTTGTTGTTGTGTCTCCTTTTCACTTTAAAGACTGTTTCTGCAAGTTCAGGAAGAGGAAGTCATCGATGCCAAGTTAGCACTGGCTCTAGTGGGTATTCCCTTTCGCTTCCCCCCAGAGGTGGGAATTTCCCTACCTTTCTTCTGCCTTGCCACTGGCCCCCAAGAACTCTGGGGAGCACACAAGTCTTTGCTGAATTCCGATTCCCTTTTAGTGGGATCATGCTTAAACAGGGCATTTTTGAGTCACTGAATACAGTACAACAGTTGAGGTAGAACTTCAAAGAATCTTTCCCCACCTCTCGGAGGACCAGTCTTCACAGATTCAAAGACTTTCATCTGATTATCTCAAGGTCTGGATATAAAGAGATGGATCATTTTACTTTGTTTAGTATCATGGTTATGCTCTGAGTAGAATCCAAGTTCTTATGCGTGCTAGCTAAGTACAGATGCTACCACGGTACATTGGTCTCAGCACAACTTTATAATCTTAAATAAAAAATTAAAAAATAGTCTTATAAATTTAGTTTTATAATTTTAAGTCTTACATGATTATGTATTTATATCCTTTATTTGAATAAAACAAAATAAAATATAGGCATATTTATAATACCCTATTTTTAGACTCCTCATTTACTGACCATTGCTTTTCTAAAATTTTTTTTAAAGATTTATTTATTATACATAAGTACACATTAGCTGTCTTCAGACACACCAGAAGAAGGTGTCAGATCTCATTATGAGTGATTGTGAGCCACCATGTGGTTGCTGGGATTTGAACTGTACCTTCAGAAGAGCAGTTGGTGCTCTTAACCCACTGAGCCATCTCGCCGGCCCCTAACTATTGCTAAATAGTACTAAGCACTAGTGTTTTCTGTCACCTGCTATTATATTTCATTTTTTGGCTCTAAGACTCCAAAAAAGTCATTATTATGAAAACCATGGGGATTCCCCCAACCCCCAATTTTCAAAGATATTGGCAATTAAAGATAATTTTAATTCTGAGTAGTATTACTTTATGTTCACAGGATGGCTGTAGGGGAATGTATTGCTGGGCACAGACTACACTTGTCCATTCTGTGTTGGTGGGGAAGCATGTGACTGTGTAAGAGAATATTGGTTCCACTCTAAGGCATAGTGTAGCCCTGAGGGTCAAAGAAATGGGCATATGTACCTTAAATTTTTTATTTCTCTGACAGGGTCAGGTGAGGCATTGGTTGATGTTACTGCTTGCTTCTGATGCCTCCTACTCCGTTATGGCTTGTAGGGCATTGGAACTAATCCTATCTGGATAAAATTTGGGTGTTTGTTCATCATGGCATGATACATACTTAAACTTTTTAAAAAATCTTCATGTGTTTGCTTTTGTGAAATGAGTGGATCCCTGGCGTGTCTCATGTGCATGACGTGTGTGCCTGGTGCCCTTGGAGACTGGAGGAACTTGCCAGTTCCTCTGGAACCAGAGTTAATGGTTGCTGTTGGCCAACACATGGGTGCTCAGAACTGACCCTGGGTTTCTGTCAGAGTAGCAAGTACTTAAACATGGAGCCATCTCTCCAGCCCCACAATTTTATGTGGGCTAATAATGCACATGCATGTGTGAGTACATGGGCACAGGTATGCATGCATGCATGTGTGTTAATGTGTATATAGGCCAGACGTGAACCTCTGGTGGTGGGCCTCATGGTTTTCTGTTTTCTGTCTTTGTGACAAGCTCTCTCATTGGCCTGGGATTTCCGATGACGTTAGACAGGTGGCCTCTTGTATCTGCCTATTTCTGCCTAAGGTTACAGGTGTGTGCTGGGATACTTTTGAACTTGGGCTCTACCGATTGAACTCGGGCCTCATGCTTGCTCAGTAAGTCCTTTTTTGATTGAGCTATCACCCAGTCTGTCTATTCATTTATTTATGACTTTGAAATCCAGGTCCTCCTGGTACTACCACTACTAGTACTACCTGGTACTAGTGCTGGGATTGGGGCTGCGTGTTCCATTCCTAGCTACCCTGATGTTTTCTACATTAATTCAGACATTTGGAATGACTGTGTTGGTATATGCTTTGTCAGGGTTACTAGGTCTAGGGGCAGTCCACTTCACCCTATACCCTGAGGCAAGTGCATCCTGGTCCCAGCTCTATCAGCCCTGGCTGCTTGGCCTGCTGACTCAGTACAGAGCAGATGTTTGACTGCAGCTGCCGCTGAGCATAGGAATGCTTTTCCTGGTGTAAGTCCAATGTGGGCTGAGGGGACATAAAATGGCCTCTTCCAAGAGATGGGAAGAAAATGCTGTGACTCTGAATAATCGCCTCATTGTTGCTGGAAAAGTACCAGCAGAGCCAGCTTTCTTTCTAGTTTGGTTTTCGTTGGTTGACTGTGCACATGCATACTATGTATCCCGTCATTCCCCACCCCATCCTCTCCAGTTTCTCCCCGACTCCTATGGGCCACAGCCCCATCTCTTTCCTTTATTCTCTATCTTTGGTTTAAGTTAGTGCCCCCACAGAATTTCATGAGGGCTGTCTGTGTGACCCTGAATTTGGAACTCATTGTTAGAGATTGGTGGGTCCAGCTGGTCTTACCACCTCAGGCCTCTGAGTCAGCCACATGACTTCTTTGCTCAGTACTCTACATGGAGCTTAAGTTAGGGGGAAAGTAAGAGTATCACTTCCTGAGACTTCTTTGAAGATGAAGTGAATTATTTCACATACCTTGACAAAGTTTCTCTACAGACCTGCCCAAGGCAATGACTTATGGGTCAACTCTTACCAGAGAATACAGTTCCAGGAGACAAGAGTGTGGGGAAGGCAAGCAAGGCAACCTTGGATGATGGCTACAAAGGAGCACTCAAGGATGAACACTCAGAGGTCTATTTAAGTCCATCATTCTGGAGGCTGGGGACAGCTGGCTTAGCCTGCACTGGGGGCTTCGCTTCCCAACATAGCGGAAACCGTGAGACAAAGGGAGTTTACCTTAAGGGTGGTGCTTCTAGTGATGCATCCATGAGTAGAGAGCATTCATGAGGAACAGTGCATAATATCCAATCACCTCCGAGAGGCCTCATCTCCAGAACCCTTAAAATGTGAATTTGAAAACTAAGTTTTCAATCCATGAAAATGGCGGGAAACAGTCAACCCCTCATAGGTAAGACAAGAGAGTCAGTAGGGGAAGTGGGTAGGTGTTTGTGCCTCTTTGCTTCCTTGGTCACCTGGTGTGGTAACTACAAAGGAAAAAGACTTATCTTGGTTCATGTTCCAAAAACTTGACACATCCCTGTGGTGAGACTATGGCAGTTCACGCACAGCCAGAAAGCATGGCAGAGGGAATGTGGGAGCCCCACTGGCTTTCTCCTTTCCCTGGTTTTACTTTACCCCTGCTGCAGCGCACAGGATGGGCCACTCACACTCACAATGGCAATTTTTCCTTCAGTTAGTCCCTCTGACACCCAGATGAATGCCTTCCGAGTCAGTCTCTTGTGTGATTCTAACTCTAGACAAATTAGCAATGAGAATTAACTATCATACCTGGTCTCAGGAGACCTAAGAGGCTGTTTGAAGACATCTAGAAATGGATTCTCTGAGTGAAGGAACAAGCAATTAGTCTGCTAGCCCCTTTCTCTTTTTTCTCATTGGTTGAAGCCAACCCATGACAGTATAACCTGACCACGGGTTCAGTTGTAGGCTCTAGCCTCAGGCAGAGTATGCAAGGCGTGTCCAGCCAGGGCACAGGTCCAGTCACTCTCTAGGACAGTGAGGCTGTTCTTAATATTGTGATCCGCACCGCTTCAGTATGAGTACTTCTGAGCACCTACACCATGACAAAGCAACTGCCATTCCATCAGGAGCGCAATTTTTTGTGTTTGAGGCATGAGTTCATTTTGACCCTGCCTGATCTTTGTGCATCACACTGACTTCGGGATTTTGTTTTGGTCATCTGAAGCTCACTTTGAATGTCACCTCTCACAAGGTCTTGATGACTAAGCTTTTCTCCCTCACACTCAGATGAAGACAACATACACACCCTTGAACTTTATCCCTGCTTTTGTGGATAAAGGGATGAGGGGTGCATCATGCCCTGTAGATGAAGACATTTTGCATTAGGAAGGAAAGGGTGTGAAGTGGGGCCCACATCTTCTCTCACACTTCTCAGCCTGGCAGTTCATACAGCCAAACCACAAGTGGAACTAATGTCTCACTATTGGCTTCCCAGCACAACTGGCCTGTTACAAATTAGCTCGCTCCCTGTGAGTGTCAAAGTTGGCTTATCCAGGGTGTGAAAAGGTGTTATTTCTCTACCTGTTTCTTTTTACAATTTAAGTTTGACTGTGAACTCTTGACTTATCTAAACTTAATGCAGGCTATTGAAATTTGGAGTGACAAAAAGCACTGTCACACTCTGTAAGAGACCCTCTTTACTTCATTTCTGTGTCTTTATTTCTCAGCACTCGTCTCCCGGGAACTTGTGTGGTGGCCGCAGCCCTTCCCTTGGGCTACCACAATCTCACCTCCTTATTTCAGGTCTTTGTATCATTTATGGTTTCTATTGTCTTTGGTCAACACACATCAAGTTACTCACACATTTGAGAATTCACAAGATAGCAAGAAGAGTACATGATTCGAAGCTCTTCCAACATTCCCCTTGTGACCACCCTTTAAGTTAACTTAGAGCTCTTCTGGGAAAGGGTAATTGACTAGCCACTTTTCTGAGCTCTAAGTGGACAGAGGTCTTTAATGCTCCTGTCTCCATTCTGCCCTGCCTACTAGGTAACTTCTTTATAAGGGACAATGATCAGGGCTGGCATTACTAGCTGACACTGTAAGAATAAATATGCTCAAAGTTTGGAAGTAGTGACCCATGCCTGTTATCCAACCTCTCAGCTTGCAGAAGGCTCAGATGGGGATGTTGAAAGTTCAATGTCAGACTGAACTAGATAGGGAACTTTGGAGCAGCCTAAGGCACCTAGCAAGACACTGTCTCATGCATCCAAACCGAAAGTAAACCACTTGTGTAGAGCAGAAGCCTCCGTTGGTGAATGGTCACCCAGGGTCTGGGGGGTTCTCAGCAAGATGGAACCACATGAGATAGATCTTTCTACTTCACAGTGGCCAGAGAGGCCCTCTTCTCTTACCAAGCTGAAGTCTGCCTCCCTGGAGTATTGAAGTCCCTGGAGTATTGGGCTTCTGGATCTTGTTTGCACTAAGAAGCCATTCCATACCTGCAACCAGTTCCCCATTGTTCTTGTGGAAATGTGGGTCTCTCACCTCCCTTAGCACAGGGCTTTTGGAATGGCTGTGTGTATGTGTGTGTTTGTGTGTGTGTGTGTCCATGAAACCTAGACTCCCACTTTTACTTCTCAGAAGCCAAGTCAGCAGGTCAATGTTGTTTGCACATCTTTCTCCTCCAGACAGGTGAGAGGGGTCTTTATTGCTCCTTTGTCTTCTACATCATTGTTCTCTGGACCGATCTCCCAAAGTTCCAATGGTCCCTCATATGCAATGGCTTCAGGTCTTATTATTTGTAAATGGAATTTCATTTAATTTTAATTTCTCCTCAGAATAGATGTTCAATATTGATTATAGCACCTCAGATGTGTACTCGGTGGGGAGGAAGGATGGAATAGAGGCATTAGCTTCCTCCTTTGGGAGGACATCATGCTTACTACAGGAATCAATTGTTTGATTCATAAAATCAAACAATTATTTGGTTAAAGGAACTGTCAATAACTGGCAATTTGTAAGGATTTGTCAATCATGGGCTATTTGAAGTATGGTGAAGCAGTCCAAATACACTATGGAATTTTAAATGGCAAACATCCCTGACCCAGTATGAACAATAGGTGTGCAAGAACTTCATTCAAGACCTTAGTTGGTGAATTTTGTGGTTTTGGTAGTTGGAAAGAATAAGTTAAGATAAATTCTTAGGGCAGCAAAAATCCAGAGGATGCTGAGGGTAATGATTCTGAGATTTCTTTGCTGCCTTAGAATAAGGTTCAGATGAGATTGTAATGAAGATTGTCTTTGGGAGATTTCTGCTCAGTGAACTCAGTAGGCAGTAATCGGAGTAAAGGAAGGCAGCGGGATAAGTCTACCGTGTGATTATCACCCAGTTATGGAGCCTCATTTTGCATATTAACAAAACACTTATTGATACTTAATGAAAGTATTATTGGAAAGGACCTGTTTGCTAATACTCCTCTTGGCCTAATAGAGTGACATCAGCTAGATATGAAAAGCAAAACTCTATTAAATAACTCTTCAGAGCACTCCAGATTTTCTTTGTACAGACTGGCTTTCCATTGTCTTGTCTGAGTTGAGTCAAAGCACCTGCAGGCAAGATGAACCAAATACTTTTCTTGTTGCGTCAATAAAACACCTGATACCCACCCCTCAACAAACAAAAAACCACCAAAAGCAACTTTGAGCCTGGCAGTCATGGTACATGCCTTTAATTCCAGCACTTGGGAGGCAGAGGCAAGTGGATCTCTGTGGGTTCGATGCCAGCCTGGTCTACAGATGAGTTCCAGGACAGCCAGGGCTACACAGAGAAAAACCATGTCCTGAAACAAACAAACAAACAAACAAACAAAGCAACTTATGAAGGAAATAAGAGATGTAGGAGGGAGAAAGGGTTTATTCTGGTCAGTGGTTTACACAGGGCTAGGAGGATCAAGGCAGGGAGGGCCCTGCCTTCAGGATCTTGATGTGGTAGGTCACTCGTCACAATTCATTCATAGTCAGAAAGGGAGAGTAGACAGGAAGTGGGAACAGGCTGTAAAACCTCAAGACCTGCTCCCAATGATCCACTTCCTCAAGTTAGGCTCCATATTCTGAAGGTTCCACAATCGCCCAAAACAAAGGCCCAGTTGAGAGCCAGAGGTTCAAACACATGATGAGGCTACGTGGGACATGTCACAGTCAACCCACAACAGAAGACTTGGTAGACTAGCTACAGGTAATTATCTCTCAAAGTAATTTCTGACACTCGCAGTTTTGTCCTTCACATTGAAACCAGGGACAGGCAATTATTGGCTGTGTGAAAGTGGACATCCAAAAGTAAAATGCAAGCTAACTTGTAAACTCTTCCCTCTTTAGATGTAGAGGACCATCAAGGGATGGAGACACCGGCTCTCATCACTTTAAAGCAACAGTAGTGTCCCTTCGTTCCACCCTTTCCCTACGGATTCTGTCTCCTTTATGCTTCTCTCTCTTCTTCCCAGTCAATAGCTCCAGGGCTCCCCCCAATTTTCCTCTGTCTAAACTCTTTCTTTCAGTTCCTCTTACACTTTACCATGACTCTCCAATCTTTAGCTATGATTTCCGTGCTCCTGCTGACACAGAATGGTAACCTTATTTGAATCTTCTAACAATCTGGCTAAGTGTCTTATACCATTCAACTGTGAGTAAACTGAGGCTGTATTTGATTTATATTTAGCATTATCCAAAGTTAGTATTGACTATGATAATAATTTGATTGTCCTTATGATGTCTCTGTGGTATGCACAGACAATATTTGCTTTTTCTCAACAATGTTTGTACTCTACCTCATAGAGAGTAACTCTTAAATAAGCACTTATGGATAAATGATCAGACTCGAACTTGAGAGAGATAGTGGGCATTTACTTTGATTTGAGAGGTTAGGATGCAATTTCAGTGGAATTCAGGGAGTGACATGTGGTGGTGGGGGGGAAGGGAGCAAAGGTCCTATTCTGCAGGTGACAAGTTTTTTTTCAGAGCAGGAAAGGCTTTGTGAAAGTCTCCAGGTTCATATGCTGACACAATTTGAAGACTGACTGGGCTTCTAGAATTCTGTCTGAGTCACCTGGTACATGGTATTGCCATCACCTCAGTCTAGGAACATAAGAGGAAAATTCTCAGGTTGTTGAGCATCCTAATACCAAATTAACCTTCCCCAGACTCTCAACATGTTACTTTAATCTCCATAAGTCTATAATGACCCCTGCACCTCAAAACCAGTGTGTAGTTTTGTTTCAATACCAAGGAACTCCTTTGGGTACCTAATCAGTACCAACTGGATTATAAACCCCTGGTGGGCTAAGAGTATAGTGCATGTCATTGGTTGTTTTTGTAGCTACTATATAGTATAACTTAGAAACAGCAATGGAAGTCGTTTTCATCTGAATTTATACTGCAATTCATAACAATAGCAAATACTGATACTTAGTGAAATCGGTATGTTGGACATTAACCCTAAGTCCTTTCTGTCTGTATTTACTCATTTAACCATCTCAATAAACCTACATGTGGATATTGATATTATCCTCATTTTGTAGATTTGGACAATGAAAGAATAAACTCACATGGCTATTAAGTGCAAAAATTGGATTTGAACACAGGAAAATCTGGTTCAAAATTTGCTGAACTACCACATTGTACACCGTATTTTAGCGACAACTCACAAGCCAATGGATATCTCATTAATCAAAGATGAGCATCTGATTAAGTGCTGAACATGGAAGTCAAAAGACATGTCGCCCTTGGCCCTTCATTTTCCCTGTGCTCACACTTAGAATGGCTGAAAATAATAAAGTTCTATAAAGTAATTTGGCATCTATGTCACTGATTTTCACAAAACGTTATAGGCTCAGGGAAATAGTTCAAACAGAAGCTTCTTGGGTTTCTAGTGCAGTTTTGTTGGTGATAGAGAGCTATTGATTTTTCAAAAACTAAGTTCCAAATGTTTAATTTTACCAGTGAAGACTTAGGAGCCAGATGCTGAGGTAAAAACCTGCTAGCTCAGAGAGGTGGAGAAAGTACCCAGCTGACCTTCATCCTCCACAGACATCCCAGAAGGAAAAGCTCTTTCCCCTTCTCAAAGACCCTTCTCAACTCAAAGACCCTCTTTTCTGCTTACTTAGCGTTCACTCCCTGTCAGCTGCTTGATTGCTCTGCCTCTTGATCTAGGGTTGACTTTATTTAGCTCTTGGATAAAAAGTGTGTGCAGGATTGAGCCACACCACAACAAGTTTTTTTCAGTAAGTAACACAATCTTGGGGTTGACAGTGTGATCAAATATCCTGCAAGAGAGAGTGCACACCTTAGGGACCAAGACATAGAATCTACTGCTAACATGGTTAGGAATTGTTCCACAAAGGCTAAGTGCACTGTTCGATTTGGGAGAGTGAAGTGCAAAGATTGTAACACCTCCCATAGACTCATCTATTGATAGATTTTTAATTGGATGGCATTAATGGGAAGTGGGAGAAACTAGGAGGTAGGGCCCAGTTGGAGGACATGGGTCATTAGGGAAGTGGCCCTGAAATACGTTGTTTTGGACCCATTCCTCCCTTGCTCTGTGTACTTCAGCTTGTCCCCAGCACATGCCCCACAGAAGCTGAGAACAACAGAACCAAGGGACCATGGACCACCAAACCAGTGAGGGTGAGGCTCAATACATTCCAACTCTCTTCACTATCTCTTCCCCCCCAATATTTTATCAACCCAACAATAAAACAATAACACACAGTAGCTATAGAAGTGTTAGGGAGATAGAAATCCCAACATAAGCCATTGAATGCTAACGGAAATGACGTGCTCAAATGAATTTACAATATCTTGATGGAGTCTTCTGAACTTCTATTTATTTTTTACGAGTTGAAATCTTTTTCATATCAGAGTGAAACTAGATATTTCAGTTACCATGTGTTAATCATATGTAATAATGGGTATCATTATGGCATTTTTATAGATATATATAATTTACTTTTATTATATTCATTTCCCTCTACCCTTTTCTGTTTCCCTCTGGCCCTGGCAGATTATCTGCCTTGTACCACCTAGTCTCTCATCTGTTTTCTGTCTTTCTGTCTATCTGTCTGTTATTTATTTATTTTTATTATTTGCTTATGCTATGAATTTCAGAAACTCTCTTTACTTAACAGGAAAAAGCATCATAATTCAATAATCACACCTACAGTGATGGCTATTCCTGGTTGTTAATTTGGCTACACCTGGAATGGAGGGCACACCTGTGATCCAGAACACAGGCTTCTGATCCATTTCTTGACATGGAGATCTTGAGGCATAGTGGCCATGAAAAGCTTAAACCCAGGCAAGGTAGTACAAGCCTTTAATCCCAGGAGACAGAGGCAAGCAGATCTCTGAGTTCAGGGTCAGCCTGGGACAAAGCAAGTTCCAGATCCAGACCTGGTGGCACACACCTTTAATCTGGGCCACACCTTCTGCTGGAGGCCTACATAAGGACAGTGGAAGAAGGAAGACTTCCTCTTCTTCACCTACTTGAACTTATGTGCCAGCACGTCTGTTGGAACCTACCTCTTCAGGATTCCAGTTTATAGAAGACCCAGCCTCGTGGACTGAGCAACTAGACTTTTGATCTTCCCATTCACAGCTGCCCACTGTTGGGGTAGTTGGACTACAGACTGTAAGTCATTCCAACAAATTTCCTTCATATAAAGAGACATTCCATAAGTTCTGTGACTCTAGAGAATCCTGACCAACACACCTACCACCATGCCACTTAAACAGTAATAACTATTATTGTTAGCTGTTGCAATTTGCTAACTTACATTTGAATTTTTAATTTACAAGGACTCAACCTAGACTTACCAATGCCTCATATGGTGAAGGATTATAACAAGTATTATTCAGAGTTGTTCTCAAGGACCGACTCCATCAGTTTGCAAAGATTTTTGATTGCTTCTGGCTGCAGCAAATGTTTAGTAAATGCAAAGTATTGCTTTGATTAGGATCATCATTTTTGATAGGCACACCCAGGGCCTGTAGCAAAGATACACACAACACAGAATTATAGATAGAGTCACCAAGAACTGTGTTGTGGAAGACCTATCTTTCCATATATTTTGGACATTGCCATGATTATTTTCTGTATTAATTCCCTGCTGGGCCCATTTGTATTATGTCAGCCTCTGTTAAGGCTGACAATGTCCTAACATTCACTGTGTGTTATAGAAATAAAATGTATCTCCCTCCAGTACACTCTCAGGGTTATATCAGAAAAAGTGATGAGAACTAAGTTTAAGTCTGCAGCCACGTTAGGATTTGTAACGGTATAAATCATTTATTGTACACGATTCTCATTGGTGGAACATTGACAATGAAGATGCAAATTTTAATTACATCTATCAAATATTTCCTGAAGAGTTGAAAGCCCCAGAGTTTAACCTTATTTTGTGGTAATGACATCAACTTGATTTCCATTGTTTATGTCGCCTGACAATATTTTTTAACAAACCAAGAAATAAAATATTCAAACAAATAAATCCACAAGAAAAAAATATTTTGACTCACAATAGGGGTACCCCTAACTTTTCTAGCTGGGTAAAATGAATCATAACTGGGAAATGACCTCAGGACAAACTTTTTAAAACAAAACACACTAATTTCATTTTCCTTTTTCTTTGAATTTCACTCTTACGGATCTGTGGTTATAATGAAACACCCCTCATATTTATTTCTGAGTTATCTGGTGAGAATGAAGCCATTTCTGAGCCAAAGCCATAAAACTTCAAAGATGGGTATCTAGATGCCCTGGGAAACTGTATGAGCGGTTGAGTCAGTGGGCTGCTGTGTTCGGCAAAGCAGATGCTCTGACTGGAGAAGAAAGCAAGATAGCCTTCAGGTGGAAGCATATGTCAGACTTTGAATTTTGATTTCTCCTTGTTTACCTAGAATGTCAGTGGGTTACATGTCTTTTTGAGACATGATGTTTTCAACTCAAGATGAATTTATTGAGATGTGAGTGCATTTCAAGTGGAGGAATACATGTACAACCTATTATTTATAAAACTGAGGGCCTGGGGCTAAAACCCTAACTAGGGAATCTTTCTGCTTTTGTTGCTTTTTTTCCTGTTTCCATAGTTTGGTTCCATCATTGCTCTTAACTCTTGACTCTTGGTTTATTTTAGTGTTACAGTCCTGTTGTTGTGCCTACCCACTTAGATTTCACATCTGTTTGTGGTTTTCAGTCTCTTATATTGTCCCAGAAGACTCCAACTTGGTTTGCCCCTGGGGGTCTCCTGGGCATCTCCTCCTTTGGTGAGCTCTACACTGTGTCTGTCCAACCCTCTGGTGAGCTCTGCACTGTGCCTGTCCAACCCGCTGGTGAGCTCTGCACTGTGCCTGTCCAACCGTACCCAAGAAGGCCAATTCTCCAGGTCACTCCTTCCCTGCTATTGCTAGGCCAGTCTTGTCTCCTTGGATGAGTAATTCAGCTATTACTCATGAGATTCATCCATTAAATAAAAAATATCCATCAAGCTTTGTATTTGACAACAGAAGTAAGGATGGCAGAACTTTTCTCTTTATTACCCTTTGGTGGGTGAGTTTGTATGTTCTATTGAATATAACAAAGCAAACTGTTACAGTGTTAGATAGATGTGTAGCTATCTAATTCTCTTCAAATGACACTAGTAATCATTTTTAATGCAAATTTAAAGTTAATAGGCCTTTTACATCCAGTTGGAATCCACATACTATCATATACTCCATTACCTAACTTCATTGCTTCTTATCATAATGTCTTTTGTACTGCTGGATATAGTACCATCATAGAGTACATAGAACTAAAATTAAGTAAATATAATTTAAGTGAATTCCCATTAAACAAATGCAAACTAGATGCTTGACAAAGTTTTTTGGTTTTGATTTGGACATTTTGATCTTTCCCAAGTCTAAAGCCTCAATTAAAGCTTTAATATTTAATAGGAATATTTAATATTTAGTACTAACACTAAATATTTAATATTTAGTACTAATAAAAAATTACTAATACATATATTTTTTTCCAAGTTGTTATTTGACCAAAGCATATGTTTACCAAAAAAGGCATGTGAAAGATATCGTAAGTTCCATGAGCAATCTGCCTTATCTCAAAGTGCACACATTCACAACAAATAACCTTGAAAGTTGTATATACCAAAGTGAACGGAGAAGACTATTAGACCCTTCCTAAGTTAAAAAGAATAACTTTCCAATGGACCCAATCAAAGGCCATACCACTGCCTGCTCCTGACTTCAGCCCTGCACTGAGCTAAGGTCTTTCAATTTTAACATCTTTATGTTGCTTGGAATCAAATTAATGCTTACTACTATATAAACTATTCAGTTTTAATATGTTAAAAGTGATACTAGTTAACAACATGTACATTTGTTAAGTAGTCAATAATGCTTATAGTATTGGTAGTAACATCTATTAACTTTGTAAGTGTTTACATTAAATTAAGTAGCTTGCATGAATTGCTTCAGCTTCAGCACAAGATGTTTGCACTGTCCATCCCACAGGAAGCAACGAGACCGCCTTGAGTCTGGTGTTCTTTGAACTTGGATGCAAAGACAACACATTCTTAAGTCATACAAAAATGGCCAGTTTCTGAATTTTCCATGAAACTTTCCCGCTTTAAGCTTACAGTATAAGACACAGAATATTAATATTGATTCTTTTACAATGAATCAACATGAACTCATCTCCTATGATGATAATTATTTCATTTATTCCTTTAACATCTCAGTAGATATGATTGTCTCTCTATCATTGATGAGCTCCAAGAGGTTGTTAAGAGAGCTGTTCTATCCAAGGTCATAGTGTCAGATACATCATTCAAACATTGTATTGGCTCCCAACCCAAGTTTCTCTCCCACCATAGTGTATATGATATGCACACACATATTCACACACACATGCACACACATATGTACACACATGGATGCACACACATGCACATGTACACACATATATACATACATGTACACACATACATGCATGCATATACATCTTATTTGCATCTGAATTGATGGAATAGGACAACTATGCCATCCACAATTGCTGTGGTGTTTTCTGTGTGGATTTGAAAACAACACTGTAACTGTCTCTCATGAGAGGGCCTTGGAACACCATCTTGGAAAACAAAGGGCACAAGACCAGGGCACCACAGCTTGACCCAGGCATAGGGGTGGCAGAATGGAGCCCGAGGCCCATTCTATCACTCTTGAGAAGAGGGGGGCAGAAGGAAGCCAACTGAAAAGTCAGAGAGGAAGCTGCTGCACTGTGTCCAGTGCAGAAAGACAGAGGGCAGGCAGGGCAGAACACAGCAGTGGAGAAATTTAGTTTAGAAGCTGAAAATGTGAGTGGTTACAGGACAGAGCGTGGATGAAAATTATCAGAAGACACAAGTAGGGCTTTGTGGTGAGAGGAGAGGGTGGAGAGAAAGATGGAGAAGAGAGCTACAGAAACTGCCTACGAGCTGAAGAAAAGAATATGTACAGTTTTATCTTCACTAGAAAAAGTGGAAGTTTGTCTAATGTGACAGGTTGCTCCTAACCCCATTGTGTTGAGCAAAGATACTGGATTATCTCAACTGTTTACCATAAGAAATATGTAGGTTCCCAGGGTCACTCCTTAGCAAATGCCCAATAAGAATCCTGAAATTGTGGAGTTCATTTTATGAAGCAGTGAGGTTTGAACAGCAGGTGATAAGAGCCCTCCACCCTGGCCCCTTGTCTTCTCATCCATAAACTTGGATCTTCCCTGTTTAATGGGCATGTACAAATAAAAAATAACAACTCTACATGGCATGGGGGTGGTACACGACTTTAGTGCAGCATTCGCTAGTGGAGGAAGGTGGACGGATCTCTTGGAGTTTGAGCCCAGCAGAGGTACATGGTGAAACCCTGTCTTGGTCAGATTGTGTCTTCAACATTTGACAGGGAAGCTACGTCGATGAAATTTCAACAAGATGGCTGCCGATACAATCATGAAGACAGTTGACCTGTCAACAAAATGGAGGAAATTTCACATAGCCCCACCCCTAGATAAAGAGCTACAGGCAATTAACAAGTGCTGAGAAAGTAGAATCAGTCTTTCTTTGGGATGAACCCCAAATTGATTACCCAATACTAAATGGTTGACCCTAAAAACATATACATACAAGTAACACTAAATGAGGGTGGTATTTATTTATTTATTTGTTTATTCATTTATATGTAGCAATATACATATAAATACATAGGCACATGCACATACACACAGACACATATACATGCATATGCAACAATAATTAAAGTAAAAGAGGCCATGAGTTTGAAAAGGGGGATAGTGATACACTAAAAGATTTATAAGGAGGAACAAGTTGCCTTTTAATTAAAATTAAAAAGGGAACTATATAAAGCAGAGATAACTGTTCTCTTAGGGCCAGTTTTCTGTGATCCATAGGTTTCTGGGAGATAACGTAAGCCTTCCAAGCACCGTGTGGGTTCTTCACAGGGTCCTAAGAGTCTTGTTTAAAGCTGTTGGACACTTTGGAAGACATCCTTAGATAACTAAACATCAAAAAAGTTCACTGCCCCCTTCATGGGGTTGGTAAACCTTTCAGCTGTGTTGAGCTGGATTTGAGCTGAATTGCATGTGAACCTGGGTAGTGTCTCAGCAGAGTGTGGGGGAGGGGGTGTTTCTCAGGAAGAAGCCAGGTGAAACTCAAAGAGTCCAAAGAAGGCTTCGCTTTGACTTTCTTTCTGGTTCTGTTTGAACCTGACACTCAAAGTGAAACTCGGGAGATATGAACCTCTTGCAAACTCAGGCTTGAAGGGAGGCTTTTGGAAGCAAACCTTGCATGCTGAAAGTGCTGAGCTGACAGTATTAACTGGCACTTGAGCTTGGCCTGCCTGAACCTCTGAAGAGACTCTCTTCTGCAAAGGATTTCTTTCACACTCCAGTAAAACTTTGCGAGAGGACCTTGGACTTGATAGTGGGTTACCTCCACCTAGCTCACTGAGTGCACAAATTCTTATAATTCCAGATTGCCAGGCAGAATAAACTAGTCAAGTCCTGTGTTACACTCCTGAGTTGGGTCAAAAGCCATTCTAACTAATTTGGTCGTTCAAAGTAAAGTTGCATATGTTGCCTGTTACCTGGGCAGTTGATCACAGTGTCATAAACTATTTGGTTATTTATAACAATGTCTCTTATTTGACAGAACAAATAGCTGGAAAGAAAATTCTCTCCCCCACCCCCATTAAACACATCTGTCAAGGCCAGCATGTGACTCTCCTTCAAAGCTAAGGGCACAGTGCACAGAGGTGAGCCATCGCCAAAACATTTTACAAGATATACTTCTCACCTGAATAGGGGTTGGTTCAGGGGCAGGGGAATTTAATTTACTCTTGGCAAACAGGGCTGAATACTAAATTAAACAGAACAGAAACAAGGGTATTTTTTTCTTTGAGAAAGGAAACAGGTTGGCAGAATTTTGGCATGTCAACAAAAGGAAATCACACAAAGAGAAAAGGATTAGTCAAAATAAAGATCAAATGGAGATCAAAAATAAATTGGCTTCAACCCAGGAAACATTTGTTACATTTCATAAGCAGGTCTTTCCTTCCCAGGTGTGAAGAAAAGAGAGGAACCCCTGATCTTCCCTTAAAGGTCAGTGAGTACCCCGTGAGCTCATGATACAACGCCCCCAGAGCCTTGGAAGCCCAGTGCGGGTGCAATACTGAACAACACGCGCAACCCTCCTTGTCCAAAAGACTAGAACAAAGTAAAGTTAGTGACTGTCAGTGAGTGGACTGTAAGCGAATGAGGTGCCACATCTACTCTGAAGTTCCCAGGAGCTGCTTTAAGAAAATGAATAAACAGTATGTGTCTGTCTGTCTGTCTGTCTATCATTTATCAGTCATCTATATTCATCATCACATCTATTAATCAATCAATATGCCTATCATGTTTAGATCTATTAAGCATCCAAATAAATATTGATCCTTTCAGAAGTCTAAGAATGCTATTGTATCATGACTAAAAACATGAGATGATTCCCGAGGCCTGGAGCCAAATGAAAAAGACTCCTTGTTCAAAAAGCAGGCAAAGAGAATGCTAGGAAGGAAGCCAAACATAGGCCTTTTCTCTTCTTCTGGGGGTTTTCTCATGAGTTGCCTTTCAAATTTCCTGTTGAATGTAATTCAGTGTGAAGAAAGAGTTTCAGTTTGCAACCATAGGCATGGGCACTGCGACTTGCCTTCCCTTTGTGCACAGCCAGCACTCCAGGTCAACGTAAAAACACTGCCTTCCTAGGTGGAATTACCCAGACTGCACAATGTGGGCTTTGTGGCTCACATATACATGTGCATCTCACAGTCTCTGGAATAGTGGGAAATTTTCATGATATTAACGCAATTGCTTGTATTTCACTTTTTGATATGCATACAGTGTAACAACATTCCCCATGTTCAGCATATTGATCTGGAAAGAAGGCCCCCCTGAAGGAAAAAAATCAATGACGTGTTGCACTATCTGTCTCTGATACAGAGAGCAGACAGGAAGCTTTCTGGAGAAAGTGACCTACAAAGATAGCAAGAATGAACTTCATATACGATAATCAGTGATCAGCAGGTTATCTCTTGAAAAAGAGGTAGAACTATTATGTGTGGATATTTTAGTCATTTTTCTTATTTCTTGACACATACACACACACATACTTATGCATGTGCACAAGCACACACGTGCATGCACTTGCACATACACACACAAACCCTGACAGAAATTTAAGGGAGGAATAACTTATTTCGGCTGGAAGGATTAACCCACCTTGGCAGGGATAGCATGGCGTAATTCTCAGTAGAAGTGGTGGGCGGTACAGGCGCTTCCCATCCTGGCTCATCAGACGTGACTAGAGTTGAAGATGGATGTAACCACCAAGGGCTCACTCACAATGGCATAGGCATCTGCTATAGGTCCCAACTCCAAAAGTTGTCATATTCTAAAGCAGTGCCACTAACTGGGAACAAGCCTGTGGAGGACATTCTAGGCTGAGTTAGTACAAGAATTTAATAAACATTGATATAGTTGTTGGGTAAGGGGCCACAAATCAACAATCCAGTGCAAAAAAAAATTTTTTTAAAAATTAGAGATGTAAACATACACACAGCTTTTTATATAATTCTAGTTAAATAAAGGACCTTAAAACATAAAAATAAAAGAGGAAAGCAGGTTTGGGAGATAGTTTAGTTGGAAAAATATTTCCCTGGCAAGCACAAGGAACTGAACTCAATTCCCAGAACCTATATTTTAGAAAACCAGGCATGGCGCATGCACTTGTCATCCCCGTGCTGGGGACACAGAATCAGGCAGATCATTGAAGTTTGGTGACAGCCAGCTTACTCTACTTGACAAGTTCTGGGCCTTAAGGAAATTCTGTCTTAAAAATAAATGTGAAGAGTACCTTCAGGGTGAGACCTCCGACTAGCCTCTGGCTTCCACATATGTGTTAGTAAATAAGCATGCACACACACATGCACACACACACATGCACACACACACACACACACACATACACATGTGCATGGAGACACAGACGCACTCCCTTTTCCCTTCCATAAAAAAGTAAAAGGAAGAGTCAGGTACAGTGGCACAGGCCTATAATCCTCACACTCAGGAGGCAGAGGCAGGAGGATTGCCCATGACTTTTAAGGCTAGCCTGATATACAAAGTAAGTTCCTGGGTAACCAGCCCTACGTAGTAGGACCTTGTCTCAAAACGCCACCCCTTCCGACCAAAAGGAAGGAAGGGGGAGGGTAAGTTGGCTAGCAGTTACCCAAGAGCACATTTATGCTTGTGTATGGAATAGATCCAGTCAGCAACAGAAGGTCACAGATACTCCCGAAATCATAACCTCAGAGTTATGCTTCACTAGTCATATGGAGACTGTCAGATGAAAATGTGGTTACTCTGTGCAAATGAAACACGACTTTAGGAAAAAACAGCTCAGTATGTGTGCCTGAGAGACTATGGTTCAGAAATATTTAGACAAGTAAAAAACCATTTTATAAACATCAAATGCCATGTGCTTTCATGGCATCCCAAGAGACATTTTCTCTCATCCAGTTTCCTTTGTAACCAAGCATCTGATGTCCTGCCATGTATAACAGTGACCACAAACCTGTGCTTCAGAGGTCTATATTTATTTGTTAAACAGAAATAAAATGCTCAGTTCATTTGTTAGTGCTATCTGAGTCTTACACTGATATCTGTCTTACTATTAGCTTTGGAGGGGGAAGACAGAGCTTAGTTTTGACACTTTGGAAATAGACCTAGGACTCTTTTTCTTTTTGTCAGTTTCTTTCTGGAAAGAAACCTCAAGATGGCAGCGGTTGTGCTCTGCTTCCTTACATAGCTGGGAAGTGCTTCTTCATCTCTTCACGGCCTGACCTAAATGGCATTCATGAGGGCGCAAGAATAAATGACAGAGGTCTGGAACTGGAAGCTGAATGTCCTGACAAGCTCATGTGTCAAGCCAGCGTGGTGACAGCAATTACTCCCTACCAACAGTGTTAGAAGACTCGTGTGGTACCTGCATCTTTGCCCTCTGATATTCCATTCTCTAGGACCCTGAAGCCCTTTCTATGCCAACTTAAAGAAAGCTTTTGACCTCTTTTCACAATAGCTCGCTATTCTATTTTGGAGGAATTACGGTATGGTTTAATATTTTCTTTGACAGACATCTGAATTCTCTGTACCTCACCCAATTTTAAAATAATCAACAGTAGCATAACAATCTTGGAGGCTCACCATTTTATACAGAAGCAGATACATTTGTAGGGAAAAGGTTGGATGCAAATTGCCATTTTCTCAGACGTCCTCCCACAGCCACACCTTCATTTGTCCCCTGTGAGGAGCTCTTCTAAACTAACAGCACAGTGTCCATTTTTCCTGCTTGGAGCTGAGGCAAGCACGCTGCACAGGACTTGGCCTCTGTTGCCTCCCCTGTGGAAATTGGTGTTTTCCAGGTTGCTCCCTTCTCCCAATTCGCAGAGCCTTTGCTGTATAACATCAGGGATTTTAGAGCATCCTGCTGTGGACTGCAAATGTGTTGGTCTAGGTTCTCATTTGTTTTAGACGTGTTTGTAGCATCTCCTAGTCTAGTTTTATGTTGCTTCTTCATGGTTTTAGAAATGCCACCCCTCAAAATTATAAAGAGTGAACCACTATTTTGCTTTTGTACCTTTTCCTTTTTACAACATAGTTTACCTCAAGTCACTGGTGTATTTGTAGATATATTTTTTCATAGTGAGACTCCACCAGAGACAGAAACCACATCATGCCACTTCTAAATCTATGTGATTCCATTTTAGTTTTTACATTAAAGTAAAATAACCTATAGATAGATTCTAGCAAAGAAAGAATCATTTGATATTTTTTAAAAGTATTTTACAAGTCATGAGATTAAAAGATCTCACACCCACCATGTTGATAAATGTCATTAATAAGATCCAAGTGACAGTGACAGAGACCCTTGATAAATCAAGACATGTTCCTTATCTTGACAGTACAGAAGGAAGTTAGCACAATCAGGATGCACAACGAAGAGGCCAGCAGCCTTCCCCAGTAACAGACAGAGGGCAAGCAGATGCGCCCTTGCAGATAGTACATCGCAGAGGGCTGTAGTCATATGAGAGCTCCTAAGAGTTCAACTGACCTTTGAGCTCAGCCTTATAGTCATCCAGCTGGGCACTTTAGCTGCAAACTGCAAGAGCATGTGCCAGAGTTAGCTGCATCACAAGTCTGAGTGGACTCCAAGGAAGCCAGACTACCTACCACGGTGCAGAACAGTGTGGCATATTCAGGATAGGCATCCCTTCCCCTAGTGACTTCAACATAGCACTGTGGCTTGATTATACATTTTAAATTAGAGCCGTGGAAACTGGTAAAAGTCAGCATAGACTTTGGAAATAACGGTTATGGTTTCTTAGATCATTGGAAAGACTCAACCTGTTGGGATATAATTATCCCAACATATCCAAAAAGTATACTCAGGGCTAAATTGAAACTTGCATTATATAAACATAGATGTGTATTATATATGTTACATGTGTACACACATAATACATATATTACACACTTATATATAACACAATACATATAACAATATACATATATGCATGATATATACATAATGGATAAATATGTCAGTTACCAAAGACCTATAGCTAACATTTTTTCAGAGAAAATACCAGAAAAGTCCCACAAACTCAAGAATTTCTGATCACTACCATTCACCATACATAGAAGGTTCTAAAAATACTCTGAAAAAAATTGAAAACACAAATTTTAAAGCAGAACCATGTACATAATTTACATAGATTAATAAAAGGCTCAATCGATTGGCTACATCCACTGAGACAGGAGACTGTTAAAATAACAAGATTACTCTGCAGAACGGGGCTGGAGACAAATCTCAGTGGCAGAGCATGTGCCAAGCACATCCAAGACCTGGGGCTCATGGGGTTCAACTGTCAGCACCAACACACTCACACACTCACACTCACACACACACACTCACACACATTAACACATACACACACACATACACACTCACAAATACACACCACACACACACACTCACAAATACACACTCACACATACACACTCACACACACACTTACAAATACACACTCACACATACACACTCACAAATACACACTCACACATACACACTCACACATACACACTCACACATACACATTCACACATATCCACTCACACACACACACTTAAACTCACACATACACACACTCACACATACACATACACTCACACACACATTAACACATACACACTCACTTATACACACACGCACACATACTCACACATACACACTCACACACTCACACACATACATATACACACTCACAAATACACACTCACACATACACATTCACACATACACACTCACACACACACACTCACACATACATATACACACCATACATGTATATAAACATGCCTACATACATCCACATGCGCATATGCAAGCATGCACACATACACAAACAGTTACACTAGAAAATTCAGTATTCTCTATGGTGTGTATAAAAATGTAAAAGGAAAAATCCTTCTTTTAAATAGCAACAATAAAATGAGTATAAGATATGCAGTACTAAAAGGAACACATACTAACGTCTATCTAAAGGAAAAGATCAACAACTTTCCCCTCAGGCTAACAAAGAAGACAGGAAGACTCAAAATCATTTTACAAAAAAACACTTTCCATTTTGAAATTAAACAACTTTACATCAACCTAACTAAAATGCTACTAGAATTCTTAATAAAGATAATTCTAAAATTAAAAGAAAAGCTATGCATCTGGTGAGTGAAAATGCGTCAGGTGAGTATTTGGAGATGGCATAGAGATCAATCAGCTAAAATATGTCATCTAGAAGCCAACCCTATTCACACACGGATATGAAGAGTAAGGTAATTTAAATCTAAAGGGAGGGGCCCACAAGATGGCTGCTATGCTTGACCACCTTAGTTCAATCCCCAGAACTCATTTGGTGTAAAGACAGCAGACTACACACTCCTGCAAGTTGTCCCCTAGTTTCTACATATGCACAGCCACCCATGCACCACCCCTGTGCTAAATAAATAAATTACTATCAAGAGTTAAAGAAGGGTAATAAATGCTAGTGAGAAATTGATTAAATATTTGAAAAAGTAAATTTAGACTCTCCACCTCAATTGTACACATAGAGATGCCTAAACTCCAGATGAACTAGAAGCCATACTTAAGGCAAACTATAGAAAACCAAATTCTTTTCAAAGAGCTATTTAAGAATGTAACCCTTTAGCTGGGGAGTGGCGGCGCATGCCTTTAATCCCAGCACTTGGGAAGCAGAGGCAGGTACATTTCTGAGTTCAAGGCTAGCTGGTCTACAGAGTGAGTTCCAGGACAGCCAGGGCTATACAGAGAAACCTGGTCTTGAAGAACCAAAAAAAAAAAAAAAAAAAAAGAATGCGACCCTCATTGGTCTGTGGGAACTCTGGGATGGGGGTGGCTGGTTGATATTATTGTTTTTCCTATGGGGTTGCAAACCCCTTAAGCTTCTTAAATTCTTTCTCTAACTCCTCATTGGGGACCCCATGCTCAGTCCAATGATTGGCTGTGAGCATCCACCTCTGTATTTGTCAGGCTCTGCCAGAGCCTCTCAGGAGACAGCTATATCAGACTCAGTGTCAGAAAGCACTTCTTGGCATCCACAATAGTGTCTAGGTTTAGCAACTGTATTTGGGATGGATCCTCTGGTGGGACAGTCTCTGGATGGTTTTTCCTTCAGTCTCTGCTCCACACTTTGTCTCCATATTTCCTCCTGTGAGTATTTTGTTCCCTCTTCTTTCTAAGAAGGACTGAAGCATCCACACTTTGGTTTTTCTTCTTGAGCTTCATGTGGTCTGTGAATTGTATTTTGGTTATTTGGAGCTTTTGGGCTAATATTGACTTATCAGTGACTGCCTACCATATGTGTTCTTTTGTGACTGGATTACCTCACTCAGGATGATATTTTCTAGTTCCATCCATTTGCCTAAGGATTTCATGAAGTCATTGTTTTTAATAGCTGAGTAGTACTCCATTGTGTAGATGTAACACATTTTCTGTATCCATTCCTCTGTTGAAGAACATCTGGGTTCTTTCCAGCTTCTGGCTATTATAAATAAGGCTGCTATGAACATAGGGGAGCATGTGTCCTTGTTATATGTTAGAGTATCTTTTAGGTGTATGCCCAGGAGTGGTATAGCTGGATCCTCTGGTAGTACTATGTCTAATTTTCCGAGAAACTGCCAGACTGATTTCCAGAGTGGTTGTACCAGCTTGCAATCCCACCAATAATAGAGGAGTCCTCTTTCTCCACATCCATCTACTGTTGCCTGAGTTTTTGATCTTAGCCATTCTGACTGGTTTGATGTGAAATCTCAGGGTTGTTTTGATGCTGAACATTTCTTTAAGTTCTTCTTGGCCATTAGGTATTCCTCAGTTGAGAATTCTTTGCTTAGCTCTGTACCCCATTTTTAATAGGTTATTTGGTTCTCTGGAGTCTAACTTCCTGAGTTATTTGTATATATTAGATATTAGCCCTCTATAGGATGTAGGTTTGGTAAAGATCTTTTCCCAATCTATTGGTTGCCATTTTGTCTTTTGCCTTACAGAAGCTTTGCAATTTTATGAGGTCCCATTTGCCTATTTTTGATCTTAGAATATAATTCATTGGTGTTCTGTTTAGAAAAATTTCCTCTATGCCCATGTATTCAAAGCTCTTCCCCACTTTCTCTTTTATTAGTTTCAGTGTATCTGCTTTGATGTGGAGGTCCTTGATCCACTTGGACTTGAGCTTTGTACAAGGAGATAAGAATGGGTCGATTTGCATTCTTCTACATGATGATCTCCAGTTGTGTCAGCACCATTTGTTGAAAATGCTGTCTTTTCTTGACTGGTTGGTTTTAGCTCCTTTGTCAAAGATCAAGTGACCATAGGTATGTGGGTTCATTTCTGGGTCTTCAATTATTCCATTGATCTACCTGCCTGCCTCTATTCCAATACCATACAGTTTTTAAAACTATTGCTCTGTAATACAGAGCGAACCATGACTCCAGCCACAGATGTAGCAAAGGATGGCCTTGTCATGCATCAATGGGAGGAGAGGCCATCACTGGTCCTGTGAAAGCTTGATACCCCAGTGTAGGGGAATGCCTAGGTGGGGAGGTGGGAGTGGGTGGGTGATTGGGGGAACACCCTCATAGAAGCAGGTGAAGGGTGAATGGGATGGGGGTTTCCAGAGAGGAAACTGGGAAAGGTACTAACATTTGAAATGTCAATAAAGAGAATATCCAATAAAAGAAAACAATATGAAAAAAGAGAAAGAAAATGGAATGCCTATACAATAAATATTGTCTGATAAAAAGAATAATGTGATGCTCAATCAACTCTTCATAAATAAGGACTTTTCAGGCTGGAGAGAGTTCGGTGAGTGAAATGCTTGCGTGTCAAACTACAGACCTGGGTTTGGATCCCCAGAACCCACGTAAAAATTGTCTGGTACCCCAGCACCAGGGGAAGCAGAGACTGTCAGATCCTAGGAGCTTCGTGGCAGCCAGACCGGCTGAAATAGCAACCTCCCCGCTCAGGGGAAAATCCTATCTCAAAAAATAAGGTGGGATGACAGAGGAAGACATCCTGATGGCATCCTCTGGTCTCCACTCACTTCTACACAGGTAAGTGCGCGCGTGTGCGCTCACACACACACACACACTCTCTCTCTCTCACACACACACACACATGCAGAAGCCATACATACATGTGCATATGCACACACACACTCACACACCCACACACACACACACAAATAAAAATAACTAAGGACCCTTAAATTTCTCCTTATAATGGTCAATGAGCGGCATATTGTTTACAGAAATATGTTCAGGGAAGTTGGTATTCCTTCCTCATTATGCACACCTCTCTTTGCTATACTCTAGTCCCTGAAGTATTTTTCCTTGGGGTAGGTCTCTAATGTATTGCCCATGTTGCAAAGAATGCCTGGTCACTCACGTTTCAGCCCTCCATGCTCCACTGGGATAAGATTTCTAGGATATCATTTAGTTTGAGTGCCCAAGGCTAGCACAGAAATCACTGGATTCACCTCCAAAGAATCCTATTGCTTTCTAGGGAACAGTTGATGTTTGTTAGAGTTAAGTAGAATTCCTAGAAAATATTTGCCAAGGCCCTGCATGTACTGCCTTTTTCGGAGCAAAGGGAAATGAACTTTCTAGTAATTGAATGAGGCATAATAAAAGGAAAGCATTTGTTTGGCTAAATGCTTCTAGTTCTGAGACTAGAGTCACAGTCGATATAAGAGAGGGGGAATTGGCTCTTTTTCCAGAGCTCACATGACTTCAGCATAGGCTAATGCCATGGTTCCTGTCTACATTTGCTAATGATGAACTAATCTAAAAATAAAAACAAAAATCAAAAACAAAAACCAGGCAGGTTGGGAAGTTAAAGCTCTTGAATTTTCTTTTAACTTTAAACTTACATTCTATTTATTTTATTCTGGATGGGTGCATGCTGAGGTCAGAGGAGAACTTGTGGGAGACACTTCTCTCCTAATGCATGTGCCCTGTGCATCCCCAGGGTCAAACTTAAGTCATCAGGTTCACTCAGCAAGTACCTTTATTCTCTGAGCCAAATTGTCTTTTAGTGTTTC